>NC_077223.1:40134341-40496315 GCF_024763615.1 Phlebotomus papatasi
TAATATTGATTCACTCTCTTGATTCAGCTTCCAAGTCAATTTTACATCTTTCTCTCAATTCTGAAATGTAAGATTTTTTTGGTGAATTATTTTTTTTCTTTTATTTGCATTTATGAAAATTGGAATACCTATCTGGAGAGCTGGCAAGGTGACAAAGCTTTGCGGAATGCTGGAATTAATTACTTTTAGATTATATCCTAAAAATGGACCTGTGTAATGTTTATTTATACAGGGTGAGTCAATTGAACTGCAACTAAATTTAGATCACTATAACTTTGAAATCGTTCGGGACAGCATGCTCAATTTTTGCATAAAGTTAGTTAATTTTATTTGTTACAAGTCCACAAAAGCATTTATGTAATTTTTTTGTGATTTTTTTATCCGTAATGGCACTAAAAGATGGTGGCACGATTGCTCTATATTTGACCGGAAAGGTTCCGATGATTATTTTTGGGCCCTTAAAAACCTGAATGAGATTAAATATTTTAGGTTTTGAAGGATACAGGGATACTGCCAGTATTATAAAACTTCATAGTGGTTATGTAAATAAAGTCGCATCATTGTCAATCATCGTCCTCAAGGTGAAGACCTAACGGTCTCAAACCCACATTTCGCAAATAACCATGAGACAAATATTTGAAAAGGACCTTTATTATGAAGCCTTAAAAATTCAAAAAGCATAAGATTTTTTCGATGTTCAAGAAAAAGTTATGCTCGATCGGGTCAATGAGTTGCTTCGCTTGGCCGTTAAAAGCCAATTACCGAATATCAGCTTCTCTGATCACTATACCTTTTGGGCAAAGTTATCCAATTGAGCAATACGTGAACAAGTAAAATGGCTGTGTCTACCTAAGGGAAAGTTATACTAAAATTTCAACATTTGAACGACCACCGGAAGTCAAGGACTATAATTTTTTATGGTATGGACTTCCGCGATGTCAAATTATCACTTTATTTTGGTATTTTTGGACTATGGGGTCATAATGAATATCAATGTGTATCGGGAAATTGTCTTGGAAGGAGCTCTAAAGCCGAGAGTACACAGAAAAATCGGTTAGAAATAGTGGAGATTTTAATAAGCCTCGGAACCATTACAGAAATCACGCGTCAAAGAAGATTGAAAATAATAAAAAAATAACGTTTCGTTATTGATTTCGAGCGCACATTGGCCCCCACGATCAGCGAATGCAAATGCTCTCGACTTCTCTAAAAGGGGCATATTTTTGGTCAATTATGACTAAAAAATACCAGTGTCAATACGCTGAAGACAGTCCTTCGTCTTGAATGGTCTCAAATGCCGGAGTCTCATCTTCGGGCAGCGCGTGATGCGTTCATTGATTAACATTAACACAGGGTTATTATCCATTCCAAAAATGATTTTATTCAAAATTTTAAATAGATCCTCAAATGTTGACTATTTTCTGACTTTTTCTCGTTATCGTCAATAAGTTTAATTTTCAAATAAAAAAAAATACAGCACTTTCAAAAGTTGCAGTTCAATTGACTTACCTTATAGTTTTCCAAAGTTACATTTTTAAAAATACATTTTCGATTTTGATGAAAAGGCTCAATCGAGTAATAAACGATCATGGTTTGATTGAATGCGGCACATCTTAAAGATCAGGAAAATTTCATAAAATCAAAATTCATATTCCTTTTTTCTTAAATGTTTTGCATATGTCTATCACACTTTTTCGCATTCTTCTTCTTGTTTTTAACGCCAAAACAAATTGAGTTTTTTTTCATTTTAATTTAAGTGCAAATGTGAGGTACTTCCTTCTCATTTTAGATTTTTTTTAACCTCATATTTAACATTTAGAATTCATCCATCATCGTTATAAATTTAGAGATTCAGATTTTAGATATTCTACTTAATATTTTTTTGTTTTTTTTATTTTTATAATATTTCTAAATATCGTTTAAAAATTCATTGTGAATTATTTTAAAAGGCTTTAATAAGATAATCTCTATTATAATAAAACTGATTAAATGCATAAAGTCTCAATTTGCATTTGAGATATGGATTGTGTGTCATTTTAGCATAATTTTCTGAAAGATAAGTTTTAATTTTCACACAAAAGCATGACAGAGAGCTGTGGTACAGATGGAATTCTTGCATCACAATTATTTTCTTTTCCGTGCAATAATTGCCATGCTCTTGGCTATGCTATTAAATTGCTTGACAATTTGGTGTAAGCAACAATGTGAATCTCATTATGCAAGTAATATCCATTTAGGGATGTCACTGTAATTAGTTGGTTGGTAATTAGTAGTAAATCTGTTGCGCTATTGTGCCATTTTGGCATCACACATCATCGGGCACTCGATGGTATACCACTCGACAGATGTTCCAACACGTTTGGATCCCGTGGGAGTTGTTCGCGTTCCCTGGATTGAGGGTGGACCATCCAGAGGATTGTGCAAATTATCCCTTGAGTCCAGGGTAGAGGAGTACTATAACATATATGGCAATCATCCATGGAGGCTAATTCATTTATCATGAAATTCCTAAGCTCAACTCCAGCACAGTTGGTGATGGTGTAATTATTTCGACATCAATAACTTCTTCCCTCGACCATCTTGGGGCATCTCTCGCGAGGATTATCGTTATTTTGCAGATGGCAATAATTCCCTTTGGATGGAGACAAGATGACAAAAAAAAAGTCCTCATCAACTCACTCACTAAGGCAACAAAAGAGGGAAGGCATCAGGCACAGAAAAAAAGACAAGAAATTGGGAAAAAAAATTAATTTCTGCGTTCAATGTTCCAGATGTTGCACTTATATGCTTTCCAACATATCCCCATATTCTTTAAGGGTACACAGACTAATTTCCTTTCTTGACTTTAATACATTTTTTCCATCTGGAGGATTCTTTGGCGACTTTTATGGGGGGGCCAAGGGGTGGGAGGGAAAGGACTCAACAATAGAGCTCGAGAACTCAAAGGCTCCCAAATTGGTCTTTGAAGTTCTAAAGATGGGAATCTTTTTCAACAACAACAAAAAATCATACTATCAAGAGCACTGAAGGATTTATTTTCATGTCAACATAACTCTCCAAAAGGTCAAAGATGTTCCTGAGGATGGTTAAGCTCAAAGATATAGATGTAAGTCTGGAAAAATCCTTCCTCTTGGCAATAAAATCATCGTCTCATCCCGAAAGTATTGGGAGGAAGAGAAATTGTGATGGATTTCTACGTTAAGCACTTCTCAAAATTGATTTTCTTATTTTAGAAAAAAAGAATGAAAAAGTGTTCAGACTTTGCAGAATTCTCGAATTCATTTTCTTTGGACACATTTCTCATATGATATTAATACAATGCGATTTATGTTAAAAGAAAAAATTTGTTAAATATCGAATTATAACCTGTTTAAAGCTAATTTGTACCTGATCAGAATGGTCCAAGAATCGAAGGCCTTTAAAATTAATCGATACTTCTCTAAATCGTTCCATAGAAGGCAATGTAGATCATAATGGTTCCCTGAACAATCTCGAAATATTATATCCGGAAATTCGTTCAAAATGTCATTCAATAGCGAAAGTAGTTCTATGGTCAACTGAATTACTGCAAAATAAATAAAAACCTCAAGTTACGATCAATATCAAAATTGATATTGATTATTTGGACTTGAACCCAATAAGGACCAGTGAATTATCGGTGATCGAAAACAAAAATTCATTTATACTATATTTTAATTTAGATGACGAAATAACATTTTTCATTTCCCTAGAATTTTGCTTTCAACAACGATTTATTTTTAAATTATATTGATAACATTACAAAATTTTTAACAATAAAATTAGTGTTCAGTGTTACTACACTTTTGAACTTTATACTATATTCAAAAGTTTTAACATGAATTTTACAAAGTTTGGTTTACAAAAATAGTGAAAAAGAAAATTAGAAATAAAGACTTCATAAACTGCCTTTAGAATTTAACTATTTGTCGGTGATTCACTGCCTTATGGGATTATAGGTTTTTGTTACTTACTCGGGGATCTCATGTTGGTAAAAAAAGTTGAGTTTTTCTACACAAAAGTTGATTTTCCGATTTTTCTGACCAACAGTTGATCAGTTTTACATACATTTCTATCAAGTGTTAATCAATAAAAATCGAAACCAACTTAATGATAAAATTGTGTATAAAATTTATCAACTAATAATTATCAAATATAAAAACCAACTAAATAATCACTTGTTGATGGCAATTGAGCAATAATAAATTCTTAAGAACCAACAAAATTTTCAACAATTGATTATAGTTAAGAACTCTGTTTCTATTTGACAAAATCTGATGAGTAATATATTATTATTATTATTATTATTGCATTCTCCAAAAAATCCCAGATCTTCTGTGATTTTGTTGTTAATTTTATTGAATATATCCATGATACTAAAGTTGGTCAAAAGATTCCACCTGCTTTTTCTATCAACAGTTGTTCAAAAGTTGCTCAAAAGTTGATCATCTGTTAATCTTTGTACTGTCAGTTTATAAATTATTCATTTAAATTCTATCTCGCCTGAATTATAGCTGTTAACTGTAAAAGAATTAATCAGCTGTTTATTAAAAGTTGATCATGTATTGATTTTCATGTCATCTGAGCAATACTGTAATTCTAAACTAAATCGTTCCATTGAATGGAGTGGTGTACCAAGCTTTGGCGCAAAATGATGTTCCTGCTATTGCTGACCAATTGCAATATCAGTAAATATACTATATTTCATGATTACAAGTCTATCTCGCCTGAATTATAGCTGTTAACTATAAAAAAATTGATAAACTGTTGATCGAATTTTGATCAACTGTTAATAAGATGTTGATATTCGCACTGCCCGTATATAAATTATTCATTCAAATTCTATTTCGCCTGAATTATGAAGAGTTGGGTAATGACCGAAAAAGCAAGATCGCGAGTACAAGCTGCCGAAATGAGGTACCTCCAGACGGTTAAAGGAATCACTCGTCCAGATAGTGCTAGCACTCAGTGCTTGTGGTGAACAAACTAGATCCAGGTGTTTTAATTAAATTGTATCAGGAACTCATTGGATCAAGGGAAAGGGTGTTCTCTCTATGATGAAAATATCTCGAGTTCAAATCTGGCTTTGTCATTGAACTGCATCCAGTAAGCTTCATTGCACTTGAATCTACGTGGCACGGTACAGGCAACCCTATCCCTGTATAAGAAACCAGAATAACGGATATCCCAAACTCTCCTTGCGGGAAGACCTAAGTTCCTCTATAAAACGGTGCGCCATTATTATTATATTTATTATTATTATTATAAATATTATGAAGCATAATCTTTATAATACCACTTTAAAATACTTTAAAATTTATTCAATTTCAATTTTACTAATTCAAACAACTTAACAAATAATAATTTTAAAAAGAAGAATTTAAACTTATAATATTCTGAGCCAAGACTTTTGATTGGAGTAGGTGGTAGTGTGGCATGAATAATTGAAGGCATCACAAGTCAAGGAAGAGAAAATAAAGATTCCATAGATGTCTTTCGTGTTAAAATTTTTCAATAGCAACAAATGGATTTCTATTAAAAAGAATTTCCTTGGGGGCCTCACACCTTCTTCTGTTTCTCAATATTTTCACTGCATTCAACTATATATTTTTGTCTCGTTTGTAACATAAGAAAAATGTTTGTAAATGGTGGATGATGGTGTAAAAGAACAAGAAAACAGTAAAAAGCAAGTTGTTGTGACTTAATGAATTTCTCCTTGTCATTTTTTTTTCTTGAGCTGAGGGGGCATAGAGGAGGTGAAAGAAATTTTCTAAGATACACAATTAAGAATATTTTACATTGTGAAAAGAGTCACGCCTTCAAACATTTTTTATTCTGTCATCTTCGCCCAAGTTATACAGACAATTTTCAATAGAGGGGACGAGAGCCAAGAGAGGGTATCCAGCTATGAAGAGATTCAGTAACCAGAAGCTGCTACTTCTGAAGCCACTGCCATTGTCCAACTTCGAGGCCTTTGGCAGCACACAACCTCTCAAGCTCCTGCAAGAATCATGCAGTTGAATCCTCTCAACGAAAAATTCTCAATGAAAAGGCCCCAACAGTGGACCACAAATTCTCGTAGTTTCTTCCTCCATGAAGCTGCATCATTGAAGAACTTCGCGGTGAATTATTGTAATTATGACTGTGTCAAATTGATTCTCTACTCTCGCAGATGATATTCACGTGGATCTCGCAGCTCTTTCCGTTTTTTTTTTACAATGCTGTCCACCGCTGGTAAGCACTTCACCGGTAAATAGTGTATGATTATAAGCGAATCACAGGGGGAAAACTACCGGAAAAATGCAAATTAACATTTTCAGCTTTATTATTCAAAAAATTTGTCGGCAAATTCTCTCTGATCATTTCCCCTTGTTTCAGAAAAATTTCCATTTCTCATCGAAAAAAAATAATTTTTTTTTAGTATTTACCAATAAAATTACTAAGGCTTTACTGAATGGGAACGAAAAAAAATGCATACAGTGCCAACGTCTGGGGCACATTGAGAATAATTGTAATATATTTTGGCACACATATTGCAGTTACCCCCCCAAAAAAAAAATTGCATTCAATATTTCACAATATTTGCACTGTAGAACCATCAATGTGTTTATAAATTTATTTTTATTGTACACTATTCTGCCAAATATCATTAATATAATTTATTCGACTATGAATTCACCATAGTGAGATAAAATACCATTAAGCACTGTCTCTCGTTTTTTGGTGGAGTATTTGTGATAAAATGTCGCCAAAGGGAAATAATGTGCAAACACTGAAGCTGATGGGGAGAAATTTAATAATATACAATGGGTAATTTATATGAGTTCAATAACAATGTACAGTGTCATGTGAGCTTGTGGCAGGAACTTTTCGGAGGCATGAAGATGAAGTTATGTATAAGTTTATGGTATGTGTCACAGAACAGGTGAATGCAAAATCAAACGACAAATCGAAACTTCTGTTCAACACGATTCACAAACTGCAATAGCATAAATTAATACCATTGTCTAGTTTAAATCCATTTGTTGCATTTTGTGTTTGTTTGTGATTAGATCTCTTCAGAGTGTTTGTTATATTGAAGCAAAATGTTTATAGTATTAGTTTTTGAAGTATAAGTATTTTTGACTTTTCTGCAGAGCATTTAAATTTATAAACATACCTAGAAATAAAAAAAAAATGCAACGTTTCCTAAATAGGGTACAATGGGGTAATTTGTAATCGGGCTTAAAATGGAATTTTGAAATTTTCTCATTGTTTTAGATTGGTAAAAGTTGAAAGAAGATCACAAATAGGTGCAAGCCTTAATCGGTTTTCGGAATATAGGTTTGGCCCAGTTTTCGAAGGTTTATAGCAACCAATTTTATTAGTTTTTCAGAATCAAATTTATTACTTTCCCTTAGTAATCCAATCCTAAATTAAAATTTTCAATAAAAATATTGACTAATAAGTAATTAGAGGAGTTAAGCCTTATGGCTAAACCTTAGGTCCAATCCCTTATAATACGGGCTTTACACTTAAGAGTATACTTCTTCGAGGTATTCTGGCTGAGATTTATTAGAATTACTTTCTTTATCTTAAACTGTGAGCAAATCTGGAAAAAATCCAATTTAAGTTCGCTTCCATATCCCATTGTACCTATCCAAAAAATATGCTTTTGGAAGAGTCCACAGAAGACCGTAACCCTCTATCGTTAACAGTTTGATTTCAAATGTCTAAACAGTTACAGGATGGAAAAAAGACGTAATATTTTTCAATTTTTGTCGCAATAAGTTATTAAAATTGGATATTTTTGGAATAGAGGCGAATTTTGACTTCTGTATGAATGTTCGAAATCTGCTCAAATTAAAAAATCGAAAACAAAATGGGTATCATTTTGGTAAAAACTGTCAGTAAAAATTCTGATAAATTCCAGTAATTTCCGATAATAATTAAATAATGAATTTCAAGAATGAATTGAAATTGGACTCAAAAATCAATTTTGATCCTTATGGCTTCGGCACACCCTTTAGATCAGGAAAATTTCATGAAGTCGAAATTCGAATGCTTTTCTGTCTCACATGTTTTGCATATGTCTACCTCATTCTTTCGCACTCTTCTTGTTACTTTTTAAACATCACTCCAAATTCAATTTAGCTCAATCGAATTTGGTATGTGAAAGAATGAGATAGTCATACGCAAAATACGTGAGAAAGAAAGGGATTCGAATTTCGATTTCATGAAATTTTCCTCATCAAAAAGGTGTGCCGAAGCCATAAGGATCAAAATTGATTTTTGAGTCCAATTTTTGAGTCCAACACACGTTTTAGATCAGGAACATTTCATGTAATCGAAATCTTCATCTCTTTATTACTTAAAAGCTTTCCGTATGCCTATCCACTCTTTGGGACTCTCGTTCTTCTTTTGAACATCATAAGAAATTCAATTTAGGTCAATCTAATTTTGAGACCAAAAGAGTTGGATACGCAAATATTTTGAGAAAGAAAGAAATGTGAATTTTGATTTCATAAAATTATACCGAGATAAAAGGTGTGCTAGACGTATAATAAATTAAGTTCGGTCAAATTTTACATCCCTTGCTTTCGTAAACGTTTTGTCAATGTCTAACTCATTTTTTCGCACACCAAATTCGATTGAGCTAAATTCAATTTGCTATGATATTTTAAACAAGAAGAAGACTGCGGGGTAGACATGTAATAGGTTTGAGAAAGAGAGAAGCGAATTTCGGTTTTATGAAATTCTCCTGATCTAAGAGGTGTGACGGAAACATAAAAAGCCAAATTGGGGAAACATAAAATTTGATAAGATATGGGTTTCATCATTTATCAAATTTGATAAGTTAAATTGCAAATTGTGCCTGTGAAAAAGTCCAACTGGTCAGTAATTAAAAATTCAGCAGAAAAAATTAATTTAATTAATAAAAAATTAAATTTTGGCTAATAGAAAATTTAATGCGCTAGCACACCTTTCCAGTTTAGTAAAATTCAATCGATTGAAATTTCAACTCTTACGGCGTTATCACACATGCACATTGAAATTTTAATGTCATTCACATTAATTGTCGGTTGTGAGCGTCCAAACATGTTATTTGTGAATTCGAGTCACTTAATATTTCGGGTTTTTCTATTTATTGATAAAGAAGTGGACTTGGCCTGCAAAAATAAGTTTAAATTTCCCTAAAGCATAAATATTTTTCACATTAAAAAATTAAAGAGAAAATCGCATTAATTTTTCGCATTAATGCTATAATTCAATTTATATCAAATTTAGCGGGTCAAGTCTACCTTTTTATCAACAAATAGATCAAATTTTGAATTATAAAATGATTCAAACACACAAATTACACATTTAGACTCTCACCAGCGACAATTAATGTGAATCATATTAAAATGTTAATGCGCAAGTGTGATAATAACACAGTTACTTTTTCAAACTTA
The DNA here is from genome assembly GCF_024763615.1 of Phlebotomus papatasi. NCBI lineage: Eukaryota > Metazoa > Arthropoda > Insecta > Diptera > Psychodidae > Phlebotomus > Phlebotomus papatasi. The sequence goes on from NC_077223.1 coordinate 40,143,794, forward strand.
AATTAAATATAGCTGTCTCTTTCAAGTTGAAATTGAAAATGAAATTGAAATTTCAATTTTCATTTGATAGAAAGAGATAAACATATCTTGTTTTTTGAAAAAACAAGAGGTAAAATTTCAATCTTTTGAATTTTACTAAATTGAAAGGTGTGTCAGCGCCATAAGATTCGAAATTTAATTCAACTTTTCAAAATTTGTTTTTCAGTTAAAAAAAATGCAAACTTTGTAAGTAGAAAGATCAAGTTTGGTCAGTAAAGCATTTCAATTTTGAAAAGACCCTAATGAAAATATTAATATACTACTATACGGATCCTTGTTGATTACTACTGCTTTAGCTTCCGCTACTTGTTGCTCCTGCAGTATTTCTGATATTCAGTGAAATTGAATAAATTTAATTTATCCTTCAATTTGATTGAATATGATTATCTTACGTCTCTTCAATCCATTTTAGTATACACTTTCAATTGTCGAAATCTTGCATCTCCTCTAACAGGAGATGATTAAGGAAAATTGAGAAGGAATGAGAAACTTTCTTAATCTTCAAGATGCAGAAAATGTTCCTTAATTTGGATAATCTTCAGTGTAAGCCGTAAGTTCAGCACTCTTTAGTAAATTGTTCAAATGAAAGTTTGAGCAACATTGTATGCTTGTAACTATTTTTTCTCATAAAAATATTTCACTTAATTTTGTCATTCAGAGTATTAATTACGACTGCAAGTGTCTTGTACCGGAAAGTCAAAGTATACGATCCAGGGAATGCAAAAGAAAAAGAGGCGTACAAAGTCTTACAAAATATGTTGGGTAAAAATGTCACAAGAGAGACCTACGAAGTGTGTCGAGTAGCAAAAGTCTGCGATTTCACTCTTTCTTCCTCCCTATGTTTTTTTTCTAAATTCTTTTTTTTTACATACTCATTTAGTGACTTTAGTGCAAACAAACTTCAGGTAACGATGTTAAAAAAAATGGCAAGAGACACTGGAGAAAAATTCACATGCGAAGAATTTTACACATGTCTTTGGGACAGTTAACTTTGCCGCTATTTACATTATAATTTCACTATTTATCCATGCATACGCAATTGCACGGAGGCTTAAGTAGAAGGTAGTCGAAGAGTTGTAGAGTTGCGCAACTTGATGGAGTTATATCGTCCTCTTAAATTGTCAAACTGGGTGGAGAATATAAAGTATATCTTGGCGACAACAAGACTCTCACCTCCTTGGCAATCGATATTAGATTAGATTGCTAATCGTGTATTTTATCTCATTGCAAATCGTATGTTTTTCTGCAAAAGAAAGCCTCAATTCAGGTGACACGGTAAATATACGGTGTCCACAAGTTTTTCCGTTGAATTGCCATTTCAGAACACCACTCTGTTGGATGTCAATTTAAAAGTGTTTTTTTTTTGTATTAGTGATCAAAATATTGAAACATGAAAATTTGTCACTGCAGAGAAATTTCAATTGGAAATCAGAGACATTTTCACAGCTCCATGTTTGGATACTCACTGTGGAAATAATTGGTGCTACTCTTTATGGACTTCCAAGAGCAGCAAAAAGTGTATTTCACTGATTATGGGAATTACTTGGCTATAAAATTTGATTGGATGATCGCCATAATTGATTGGGTGAGAAGTTTTGCAATATAACATATAAAGTTTGAAGCTCATAAGCACGAGTAAATTCTGATGAAATTGAGGAAAAATTGTCACAAAAATATATGTGGGGCAAGTTTTAATTTCTTTTTTTTTTCAAAAGGAGCCAAACAAGATTTTATTTTAATTAAATTATTTCTATTATATTTGGGCTGAATCACAAATTTATTGCGAAATTTGTACATTTTGAATTATGTTTGTTATTTAATCTTTACCTGCATTTAATTAAATATTAAATCTCATACAATATTTTAAGCGTATTATTATAATGCAATCAATGCTCTAAGTAGTCACATATCGTCTTATATATACCTATGTAAAGGTTGAGAAATCTCTGATTACTCACAATTAGCATTAGTAAGCATTAGGGTAAGAGCTCATATTTTTGGACAGTTTCTAAATTTGGACAATTTGAGGGTAAAATTGGACACTGAAAAATTTGATTAAACTTACGGATTTTTTTCCAATATTTATAATGAATTCTATCTTAATATTTGTCGTTTTTGGAAAATTTCAACAGTAAATTCATTAAATTTTGAATATGAGTTGAGTTTATTTTGCTTTATTGAAACTTCAGTGTGAACAATTCCTTAAGAGAAAGTATGACAGAACTTCGTGTTTACTTCAGTCTTATTTTGCTGTGATGAAGTACTAACATTTTTTCCTCGTTTTTAAGTGATATTATAAAAGATTAGAAGATTTTAACACTAAATACGTTAAATTTTGAATATGATTTGAGTTGAAATTGCTTTGTTGAAAATTCAGTGTGAGCAATTGCTTACGATAAATATGACAGAACTTTGTGTTTACTTCAGTCTTACTTAGCTGTTGCGAAGTACTAACAATTTTTCTTCGCCTTTTTTGAGTGATATTATTGAATATTCATTGAATATTGTGTTGATTCACGTTAGTGGTGATTTGTACATTTGTCTCGAAGTGAGATTTGCCTTGTGAATTAGATTTTTCGTGTGAAAAATGGGAAATTTTTTAAGACATTCACCAGTGAGGTGATACTCCTTATTTTGAACAGGTGTTTTTCTCACAAAATTTCGTGAAGTTTTAGCTTTTGTGATGACTAGGTTGGACAAATGCCTGGAGAAACAAAGGAGTACCTTCTATACGAAAGACATGTAGTGAGAAAAGCCTTGAAGTGCTCCCGGACAGGTCAAGGAATGCGCTAATTCGCACGTACCTGGAGTACCGAAGTCAACTCAATTTAATGAATGATATGGAAAGTTTCCGGGCTTCTTGTAACATTCTTTATTTCCCTTACATGAACAGGAAGAGGACTTGGTAAGATTGGTTTATGAAATGAAGAACAATGGCCATCCTGTTGAGGTGGATTAGCTGTCCAAATTTGCAGCCAAGTTGTCCAAATTAATAACCAAGTTGTCCAAAATTCGAGTCAAATTCACCTCTACATATCAATTCATTTTTAACCGGATTAAGACTAATTTTTGTAAAAGAAACAAAGACAATAAACCCTTGCCAAGTTTCTAAACAACCCTTCTGAAAAGAGAGTAACAAAAAAATCAATTAGTATTGAAAATAGCCCACTTCAAACTTAGAAAATTGATGATTATGAGCACCCTGTCCAAAATTATGAGCCCTTACCCTAGTTGAGTTTTTTTTTTTATAAATGTTGTAAACCGTATAGGGAAAGGTGGGGTAATTTAGAAGTCAGATAGATAAAACAATTGTGGATTTAAATCAATCATCGCAAGGCCAAGCTTTCTTTACAAATATGAAAAAATCGTGTATCAATGTAACCTCACAGCTCAAAGTAGACCTATCTCCCCCAATAGCGTTAGTTCTTAGATTAAAGCTAATTTAATAAAAGCTAAATTGAGAAACCAACTCTTCCAGCTCATCAATGGTTTTAATTTTAGGAGTTTCCAATTTACAAAAGTACACACTTAATATTATACTTTTCAATTTGTGTACCCATCTCTTTGCCAAATGCAATGTCTTCGTCCGACATTCAATATTGACTTTGTCATTAGTAATGGCAATATGTAGAAATATTGCGATTGAGCTTCTCAAAATAATGTTGGCGTGAGATAACATTTATTTTCTTTTGGAATTTTGTGCCTCCTTTTCAATATTTACCCAGTGGCTGGTTATTTTTCCGTCCCCGTTCGAAAAATTGAAGTTATTGAATAAACACACGCACGAAAAATTTATCGTATTCACCCATTTGCAAGAGACTCTTAAAGTTGAAATGGGTATTATAGATTAAAATCTCTTGCCACTGGCCATTTGTCTTTAATCAGATTTCCGCGGAGAATTGCATATAGTGTTGGGGCTATATCAAATAGATAGTTCGTAGGTTGGAATTATTTGTGATGTGTGTGAGATTTTCTTTTGCAGCTTTTTTTTTCCTACATATTTTATGTCGTCTTTTGGCTGGCAAAATAGCAAATTAAATGCATACAGAAGGGGCTAACATGTGAGGCAAAGTGTATAATTTGTTTACTAAAGTTTCATGGATTTGCAATATGCAAATGAAGCATACTGCACCATATTAATTTCAATTACACACTTGTGACAGACTAGAGTCATAAATAACACTATTGCACATTTATTGATTTATACGACTTAAATCTCAATCTGTGTTTGGACTACGCGGGGAATATTTTGATGGTATATGGAGAGACTGGCAAAAAATTGGCAGTAAATTATAACACTTGACAGTAGATGGGAATCAAGTAGCAGTGAATGGGAAAAATCAAATAGAGGGTTAGTATAAGTGATATCTAAAATTGACCATAATAATGATTTTGCAACTCAAATTAATTAATTTGTTTGATTTTAACGACTTTTTGTGCCAATTATATTCAAGATACATGTCAGTTATTTTATGATAGTTGAATGATGTTTCCTTCGTAGAGAGAACTTTTTATAAAGATACTGACTTTGTGTTTAATTTTGAATAGTCAGATTGATGTTTTAATCCTCATAACGTCGTTCTAACATAGAGAATATCCCAGAATTTCCTCTGAAGGATTTCTCCTAGCACTTTTGATGTTAGCAAATGTCACTTCCATGCGATGAACACTCGAGACAGTTCAACACCGTTTAATGAACACGTTGAAGTGTGAATAAGTTCCCGCGGCTAACCGTTTTATGGCATTAAATCAGCTTATTTGCATCGGGTAATACTAACAATAACTTTTACTTTAAGGTCTTCTATTAAGTACATATATTGGAACATTGCAAAACGAGATGAATTTATTTGATCCTGATATTCAGCTAGATGTCTCAAAAGCACTTTTCATTTTATTCCGAATCGGTGGCAGCCAAAATACCGAAAGCCAAAATCCCGAAAACCAAAATCCCGAAAGCCAAAATCCCGAAAGCCAAAATCCCGAATTTTCAAAATCCTCAAATTGATGAAATTATATGGAGGAAAATGTTTAGAATAATTTCCCAAGGCACAGAAGATTTCCTTTTGCCTCCAGCAAGCGCGAGTGCAATCGTGGGAGTAGCTATGACACTTTTAACAATTCGGGATTTTAGCTTTCGGGATTTTGGCCCATTCGAGTTTTTGGCTTTCGGGATTTTGGCTTTCGGGATTTTGGCGTTCGGGTTTTTGGCTTTCGGGATTTTGGCGTTCGGGATTTTGACCCGGACCCATTCCTAATATGTTCATAAATGTTTGAATACAAAGTGAGGTTCATTTTGCTGTATACAGAATTTTCAGTAACTTAGAATTATGTTTTAGGTCCTATGCCACGCTAGGATGAACACGCAATTAGTTTTGATCAGTTAGTCAATCTTCATATAGGACTTAACCGAATTATTTAAATTAAATTCAGCTCTTCGAAATAAATTGACGAAAGTTCACTGATACTTCTCAGAAAGCACATAACATACTTATTAGGAACTTAATAAGTTCTTAATGCTGAATAATGTCTTGATTTTAAGAAGTTGTAGATCATCCACTTAATAATAACAATAATAATAAATAAATAAATAAATAATATAATATGGCCTATTTAAAAAAAAAAAAAATATATATATATATATATGAGAATACGATATACATCAGCGTTTAGTGGCGGATAGCGAAAATAAATTTACATGACAGATCCTCAACCCTAATTGCTTAAAGCTTTAGTAAAGATCCTTTATTAAGTACTTTGTAGGGTGGAATCACCAGTTCTCGCCAGTGCCCCACTTCTCGCCACTTACATTGAAATCGCTATTTTTCGCAATTTATGAAATAAATGAGTCGCAATTTTTTTGTATTGTTTCTGCTTCTACGCATAGAATCGAAAAATAATAATTATTCGTTTTGGATTCACGATTTTGATCACTTTTTAGAGCAATATTTTAAGCAAGTGCATCGAATCCAACATCTCTTACCAAATGTACTAAGTGTCGTCAAATTTTCATCAGGCCAAAAATACCTATTTGGGTAAATAATTTGTCTATTGAATATTTAATTGCACTTGTGGAATGCATAAAATTCGTATTTAGTCAATTAATATTTCATTTTATATTATTTTTGTATAAAAATGAGGCATGGCGAGAAGTGGTAATATTCTGGAATTTATTTTACCACCTGTCGCCATATCTTTTCAATAGGCGACGCTAACTTCACTTCGTACATTCTCAGTTGTCAAATCTGCATTGTTTACTTTCTGCAAAAGCCCCATAATTTGATTTCTCAAATAAAAGTTAAGAAAAATCATTTAAAGAGAGTAATAATAAAGTGATCACAAGGAAAGAGAAATGGTGAATGTATTCTTTTCATAGCATTGCCTAAAATAACCGAGTGTGGTTCTTTTCAAGTGGGTGGCGAGAAGTGGTTACAAATTTTACAAAACTGGCGAAAAGTGGTAAAAAGTGGCGACGAAATGGTTATTTTTGCATTATTAATAAAAATCAGTTTTTTAAGTAGTCCAGCGTTATGTTCTAGGATTATTGTTTTCACGTATCTAGAGCCAATACATCTAAGTAACTTTGTGTCAAATTTGACTTATCTTGTAACAAGGATTCAAAAGTTATGATTAAATGAATTTTATTTTTTCCTAAACATGGCGATAGCCGGTTATTCCACCCTACTAAAGACCAAAGGCCTAAAAAATGCTTTTACTAAGCACTTATTTAAAGACCAATGACTCATAGGTTTCAACATTTCAACATAGGTATGGGTTCCTCAACTTACCATCGTTGTAGGACCCCCATATTATCCCTGAACATGGAGGGTAATTCATACAAAAGATATTTTCAATTAACGAAAACATTCTCTAAAACCATTCCTTAATCCTCATTCTTTCCCCAAACGTACGATTTATTTCGGAACGGAGAGAGTATTATTTTTTCTTATTTCTCAAAAAAAATATCATAAAAATACTTCAAAGCGTTATGAGCACGTTGCTTTATTCGGACTAACATTCTGTTTGAGGTAGCTTCAACTTGTACTGGACTAAATCTCCTCAAATTCCATCATAGTTCTAGTTGTATCTGAAGCATCTGAAGCAAGAAAATCAATAGAATTATGAGTTTATAATAGGTAGGGTAAGTATGCCAAATTTCGGCATAGTTGCATGCAAGCGCCAAGGTCTCAAGTTTTAAATGCAATATTAGTAATACAAATTGAATATTTTTATTACTTCTTTTTAAGGAGTATTGTTTGGAACCTTGTAGACGGTTTATTGTCTTTATTTACTCTAAAATCATTCTGAATACATTTTAAAATAAATAAAAATGTTGACATAGCTTTGGTGCCTTATTTCGGCCACCTTCATTCTTATAGGTCTTTGCCCATTGGGAATTATTCAAATGTCCTTTTATATAATCTTGTTTGTGGAATCTGCACTTTTTGTTTTTCTTTTGCACTGTATAATCTCTAGAGTATGTAAAAACCAAAAATTCATGAAAATTCGAGGAACAAAAAATATGACCGAAATTACAAGCTGGCTGGAATTATGCACACTTACCTTATATCGAAAATATGGAGAAGTTGTACTACAGAAAGGCAAGTTTGTGGGGCTAAAGGGAAGATATATGAGAGTTTGAAGATATGAGCTCCAGGATTTAACCGAATTTGAGACATTTGTGGGCAGCATAGCATTCACGGATTACAAGCTTCTGCGACTATAAATAAAGGACCTTTAGTCAAATTTACCAAATTAAATTTTTTATGTTTATAAGAATAGACATTGTAAATTTAACGGATCCTTACTATTGATAGATATTGGAATTTAAGCTTGCTGAAAATCACTTGTCGATATCATTCTCCATTCTCTTTTTAGAATTGGTTATAGGATGGTCCGACAAGACGAACAAGACGGGTTGGGTAGACCACAAAAATCGATTTTTGACACAGGATATTCGTGATCTATCAGTGTCAAAACATGTAAATCCAAAATTTGGACCTAATCTGACGAGGTCGTATTTAACCTAGGACTCTAAAGCTGAGATTGTAAAGGACATCTCAACTAATTGAAGTTATGTAATGGAGGTTATGTTTTCTGAGATGCCAGATTAATTTATCTCGTTCTATCCAATCGTTTACATGTGTCCATCGAATTTCTTTTTTTTCAGTTTAAACTCCTTTCCGTAAGATGTCAGTACTTTCGCTTAATATATGCCTAATTAAGGATTTAATAAATGACTTGACCAAAGCTTTTATTTAAGAGCATGAACAATACCTATAATTATAGCATTGCATTAACAATAATTTAATAGCGACCTGTTCCTATACGCTTGAGGGTACTGTTTTCTCTCTCAAATGCCTCTGGGAAGTGTTCTTTACTTAAAATTCCCAAACCCTTAGTCAACATAATTGTGCAAATTGAATGAGAAATCGCCTGTATTTTCCTAAGCACTTATTTTTATAAGTGGAGTAGGCAATCTTCACGCAATTTTTGAGTAAATATGCTTCATTTGAATTTGCATTTAGTCATATTTTATGAGCATAATAAGTAATGTTTTGCAATACATATGAGTTTAACACATTAAGAAATGTGAGTGAGATCTAGTTCTTGTAAAATGCATTCCTTTATTGACGTGTCGAGCTACAAAAAAATATGTTTACAAAATACAAGCAATAATAAGTATCTTAGAAATTTCTTTTAAGTTGTAAGTTGTTTAAAATGGGTAAAAAAATAGTACTTTGATTGAGATATTTACCATTTGACGTGCTGTTTAATATACAACATTTAATGGTAGGAAAATTTTACGAGAAAATTGCTTATGCTAATATTTCAGTGAGTCTTATTAGATGATAATGTGCAAAAAGAATTTCTCTGTGCAATAAATACAGAAATTGTTTAGGGCAAAACTCCTCATTACACGATGGGTGAAGTAATATGAAATTGTGGCTGTAAAGTATAGGTATGTGGTGCTTTTTAGCTGCAAGTCATACTTTTTGATCGCACGCACAGAATCATGGTAGAGGAACTGAGGAAAAAGGAGTTGTATATGGATGGTGAGGAGTGCTCAAGCAAAGAAGCAAAATCGTGGAGAGAAAGAGGTAAGATAAGTGTAGGCATAAAGTCAAACAAATGTGAATTATAGTGATTAGCAAGTCCGATCATATGGACAGATATCGAGCCTCTAAATGCTGAGTCTGTGTGCTGAAAGTTACAATCCACTTCGCCAGAGAGAGAGACTTATCATTGGGAGTATATTCCGGGTTTTGAACACTGGAATTCCACGGACTATCTTTCTCACATATAGGAGCTCCCAAGCCTGCAGAGTGGGTTGGGAGTGTGATTTGTGATTTCGAAAGTGTACTTAATCGAAATCTGTCCGTTCAATGTGTGGTTCAGGTGAGACGAAATTGCAGGAAAATATTGATTACACGCCTGTACCGAGCAATTTTTACTATTTTTCCAATACAGCTGATGGATTTTTGTATACACAGCATACAGCATAATAAGCGTCCGTTTTTGCTAGTTATGGTCTTATGTATACAAGAGATAGTGCTACGATCGCGGCTGAGAGTACGATAATTAAGATTGATTAATGACCGGACATTGGGATGGTATTGAATTCTTGGCCGCGAGTTCGACAGTTAATTGCACCAAATTGATTTTCAATTACTCGGACAGATTGTTTTGATTAGATTGACCACAGACGCTCTTACCTTTAGTGATCTAGCAGAGTTTATTTGCGAAAATACTGCGATGTAAATTTATTTTAGTGTTTATGGGAAAATACTGCAAGTGAAGAATGAGGCCTTCTGCTTCATACAGTAGAATGCTTAGGGGTTATGTGGGTCTCGAAAAGTAAAGAAAAGTTTTGAATGTAAAGAACATTTGAATTATTCTGAAGTGTTCATTTAAAGACTCCTTTGAAAAACCTATCTTTATGATGGACAGACTTAATCATGTAGTAGGACTGTTGAGCCTGAAGGAGTTGGAAGGAGAAAGCCCCTCCTGACGAAGACTCTTCTAAGCTAACGGTACCAATCACTGTTCAGCTGGGGTGGTGACTTGAGGGGTGCTATAACTGCGGCTAACTTCACGTTATGACATCGCTATAATTCCGCTATATGGGGTTGTGAGGGCTCGACGAGTTATTCCGTAGGCACAATCGAATCGGCTCCTCAGTCGGTCTTCACCAGTGAAGCGAGGAGGACGCGGGATTCGTGGCCTTTTCGGAATGGGCAATGGGGCTCAATCTCCGGGAGGCTAGCGATGAAGGGTACCCAGCATTTTCTGGTGTGACACCTGTAGCATTCGTGCTACAATCATAGTAGATTTTTCTGAAGTCAAGAAACCAAATATTTTTGGTTAGTAGGTGAATTACACTTATATAGTGGAGACATCACTTGTGGTCGTATACACTTATGGACAGCTTGCAAAAATCTTCAATTCTTAACTTAAACAAATTTCGAAAAATCACAAAATTGTTAGTCACATCATAGCGATAATTTAGTAATTTTTCGAAATCTGTCTTAGGTCAGAACTTTAGGTTTTTGCAAGCTGTCCATAAGTGTAGAAAATCCAGAATTAATGCATCTACCGTACGTGATCAAAAGATTTAAAAAGAAATGAAATTAGGGGTTTTGTAAGGATCTTATACATAAAAAAACAATTTTCAGCATACTTTTTATTACTTTTCGTCTTATAAAACAAGCTTTAATCAAATCAACAAAAAATCCTTCGTTCAGTTGGTGAAAAATCCTCTCTAGGAAAGAGTGTATAATGAAATCAGTTTATTAATTTTTGAAAGATCTTGTTTACAAATTTGAAAAATTGTGTTTTGAAAGTAAAATACCATTTAATTCGACGCTTCCTCTTGACCGTGCATTATTGTGTCAGAATTTTCTAAAGGATCTATCTACTATAATTTAGTTCTCAATGACTCAAAGCTTGAAGAAAATGTTCTTAAAAAAAGTTGTATTATTAAAAAAAAAAAACAAAGTTTTGAAATTGCAAGACTTGAAGTCTCTACATATTGAGCGCAATTTTCGTCAAAAAATGCTATTTTGAAGGAAATCGTCTACTCTACTATAGGTGGAAAAGTCAAAATTCTGTTGAATATGCAATTATTGACGAAAACTGTGGATGTGTGGATAGCTTCCCATATATACCCTTTTTGTGTAGGGCTCTTTATCGAATCAATAGTTTTTTGATATGAAACGTAATCGTACACTGAGAAAAAAAGAGGGTGCGATTAACTTTTTTTCCTCATAACTTTAACACTTTTTAGGTGTAAAAATATATCAACATTTTAATGTTAATTTTACACCTTTTTAAGGGTAAAATTAACATGAAAAAAGGTAACTTTAACCCCTAATACACCTAAAAGGGTAATATTTACACCGATTTCGAATCAATACTGCAGGCTAAAATTGACATTTCCGGAATGTTATTTTAACTTTTTCAGATTTCTCTCAGTGATGGAATCACACATAATACTAATATTGAAAACATTTTTGGTAAATAAAAAATCAAAATGCTCAATTTATTTGCAATTCACGATTTTCGTTTTAATAATATACCGAACAAATTAAATTTTTACTGATTGTTCTTACCAAAATATGGTACCGTGAGCGGGAACTTATTAAACCTGGAGAGGTTGCACTATTCACAAATGGTTCTCGTGTAGAAGGCTCAGGGACTGGCTACCATACATCTAATTAGAATCATTTTTTGCCAAAAATTGCATTTTTGACAGAATGTTGACTTTTTCGTCTACAGCTATAGGGGAAAGTGCTTTCTCTTCGTACGTTCATTCCTTCGAATAATGTGAATTTCTTTTGTTTTTCGTAAGAGATTTACACTAAATTGGAATTATCAACAATTGAATATAAGCCAACTAATATTTAATAGAAATGTGTAAGTCTCTTAGGAACACTAAAAGAAAATCCACATTCTTCGAAGGCATGAACGTTCGAAGGGAGAGTACTTTCTACTAGCGACCATTTTCTTCAAAAAAGGATTTTTTTTTTGAAAATTTCTTCCAATGTGTAGAGGCCTTAAAGCGGTACTACCTCAAAGTGAATTACCAGGGATACAACTGACCTGTTTGTTGGAGTTTATCCGGAGAACGGGTTGACTTAGTACACCCTGCCCTTAGGGGAAAGTACTCTCTCTTCGAACGTTCATGCCTTCGAATAATCTGAATTTCTTTTACTTTTCTTAAAAGATTTCCACATGATTGTCACAAAATTATCAATAATTAATAATAAGCTAACTAATATTTAATAGAAATAAAGTCTCTTAGGAAAACATAAAGAAAATTAACATTATTCGAGGGTATGAACGTTCGAAGAGAGAGTACTTTCCCCAAATAGGGGAAAATTCTTTAGGGGAAGCATAATGGGCCCAATACAGTGGCCTAGGTATAGTGGTCAACTTTGATCGCCCCCTCTTCTAAATCTATATCTAAATCTAAGTTTTCTAAAATTTTCTATATACATGAAATTTCTCTCAATTTTTTGACAATTGAACACTTGTCAAATAATCCATTCAAATTTGATTTATTTTAAATTGAAGCTAAGTTTAGGGGTGTATGAATTGAATTTTCAACAATTTGCTTAACCACTCTAAAATCAACTAACTACTTTATATCAGCATTGGGTAGGAAATGTAATTTCTCATTCAGGCAATTTCTTGATCTTGTTACCAAACGCCCATACTATCGCATCCCGTTGATCTAAATGAGGCTTTTTGCGCGTGCAATTAATGAGAAATTAATAATGTAATACAAATTGAAAGGGAAAATTGCATTAAAATTGCTTCAAATTAGTGGTAAATTTTCTAACAAGCGTTTTCAATTCTTGTCTCATTTCAGGTAAAATCCATTGAACTTGCATTATGTAAATTACGTGTGGGTATCTCATAGATCTCGTCTTATTGTGTATCTCACTCTCGGAAATGGTAAGTTCTGTTAACTTTTGCTGAAGCCATAATGTTCTCTTCTCTTCACTCAACTTTTCTGCGAAAAGATATATCATGATATATATACGGTGCATAAAAAGGGTGATTTAACTGCCACAATTTGTCCAAAGGAAGCACATGAATATGTGTATATGCAATGTAATAGAAAATCACGTTTCATAAGTTGCGTTATTGAATCATAACGAGATAATTACAAGTTTGCTGTGTACTCAATCATAATAATTGTGAGTTCCTCGACGGTTATCTCTTTCTCTCTTTCTCTTACCATGGTATGGATAGAAAATGCAGGTAAAATCACTTGTAATATGGGAATGATTAGAATTTCAATACAATGAACTAACCGTAGTTATAAAATTTTAATCTTTTCACTCTATTTGACTCTCGGGCTTTTTCAAAGCCATTAGCAATTTGTTTTTTTTTTCTTGTGCGAGTCATAAATACTAAAACCCATCGAGTGGCGATTGAGAACGAATAAATATTGAGAATATGAGATATGTAATTAATGATAAAGGTGACTTTAAAATTGTTACTACCACAAACTCTAAACTTGCACTCATTTGAATGTTCTGTGTATGTTTTGATTGGTAGCTGTTATAAAATGTGAAAGAAAATAAGCTACTGTTTTTCCATAAAATTGCTCTCATATTGTGACTTCTGTGTATTTTGTTGTGGTAAACTTTAGTGAGAAAACTTGGGAATTAACTTAGCACATTTGCTTTTTTGCCACTAGAAAAAGAGTGGCCAAGCATTTCCGCCTTTGCGGAATCCTCGAAAGCGTGATGTTCGATGCAATGCATTAAAAATTGACTGTGTATTAATTATTTCGATGGAGAAAGCAGTTCAACTATATAGAACGGAAAATGAAGCGAACTAACAAGTTTGATCTTTCCAGAAATTTATGTTTCGTATATTTTTCTATTTATTAACAGAATTTTCACCGGAATCGCGTAGAAGTTATTTATTATTTTTCGGTAAATTTTCGATTGAGAGAAACCTAGAATTCCAGGACCTTTCAAATTAATCCATATTTGTTCAAATCGGTTTAGAAATGTTTTTCCTTTAGAGATGATTAAACTGTGACCTTGTGGAACCGCAAATATGGATAATTCAAGGGCATTTTCATACATAAACTGAAATTGCCTGGACTACCTGAGCTTCTAGTGGCCTCTACTACACACTATAAGAAGTTTATGTCAATATTTTGAATATTGAATCAGCAATCTACATTTGAGTAGTAAAAATTGTCAAAACTTTTTCAATGAAGGCCCCTTTACACTAGAGAAATTTATGTCTCCTATTTGGCAGCTTTTCCTACATAAACCTATACAATTTGCCTCATATGGACATAAATTTCTCCAGTATGTAGAGGCCATAATGCCTAACAAATATGGACATAAATTTTTCTAGTGTAAAGAGCTCAAGAGTCTCCTGTAAATATGGAACGGTTCAGCTATATAATTTTTATATTTAAACTGCCCAATTCGAATTATTAAACTCTTCGATGATTTCGACATTCGCTTTTCACGTCATTCTTATATCACGGAAAAGAACTTTATTGCGATCTTTCACAAAGAAAAAAAAAACAAGAAATCCAGTGATAAGCCCAGATAAGCTTATGGTAGCTGAGATTCTTTACAGGTGACCTCGAAATGCGTACAACTCAGGGTGCTTGCAACTCGGAACACGTGAAAATTCGATTGTGAGTTGAATTTTGGGGGTAAAGAATCGCGTCGAGCCAATTTCATCCATTTCGACTGCCGAGAACAGTTTACTCGACGCGATTCTTTACCCTCAAAATTCAACTCACAATTGAATTTTCACGCATTCCGAGTTGCAAGCACCCTGAGTTGTACGCATTTCGAGGTCACCTGTAAAGAATCTCAGCTACCATAAGCTTATCTGGGCTTATCACTGGTCATTTTCTATTTTAAATAGTCTGAGTGGGGAAGACCAAGAAATGAAAAAAAAAGTTCATTGAAATTGGTTAATAAACATAAGTGATAGAGTCCGGTCCATATGAATATCATAAGGGTCGGGGTACAGTGGGTTAGGGTAGAGATGGATGGGACCCATTATTAAAAAGATCGTGCTCTCAGATACAATATAGGCTAAAATTTCATCGAAATCCCTTTATAAATACAGAAAATGCAGTCCGGTTAAGACATTTTTGATTATAGCTCGGGTCAGGGAACATCAAGGGAGAAGTGCGACCCACCGTTGGAAAGGCCTCGACCCAAGCTATAACATATTAAAATTTAAAGAAAAAGCATCGTCTGGTTTCCAAATATTCGAAATCGATTAATTGAAAACCCATTTTTCGATTAATCGGACCTTCGATTAAATCGGATAAAATTGTGGTGTCGCAAGGGTTGTAGTGCTCGACGAGAGTTTTCCGAAACACCAATTTTTTTTGCATTCCGATAATTAGAACCGGAGATATGACCATTCAAAAATTCAATTTTTGACCCCCTCTAGCTCGGGTCAGGGGGGTCGGAGGGGTGAAGTTTGGTATCGATCGAAGGCTCTTACAAGGGAAGGTCTCGGACCTTCGGACGAATTTCTTTATGAAACTTTGCATATTACCTAATTTGGGCACGACAAATACGATGGTGATAGTAAGAAACCTTGCAATTTGTTGTGTCACCCGTTACAGGGGGGGTGTTTGGGGGACAAAATTCACATTTTTGGCTGTAGGAGCCAGAGGGTTGAAGATAGCGACTTGGGGTCTTCGGGTGACCCCCCCATAAGTTGACCTGGGGAATCTAAATATAACCTTCGTTTTTCCCCCACCCCTCCCCTTTCCCTAAAAACACGTTTTTCTGTAATATCTCGAAAACTACTCTTCAGATAATTTTCATTGGCTGATATGTTTTAGACCTTGTCCAGACGGATATTTCGTCCATACATGCCAATGACCTTGAAAAATTCCTTCATGGTGTTTTTCAAGGTCAAATGTACTACGCTAAAAAAACTCACTTTTTTCAGACAATTTTATTAAAGCATAATTTTTTAAGAACCCTAATCGATTGCTTAATCAATATAAGCCAATTTAAGCCACTTTAATTCCATTGACACGCTTTTGACATTTATATATATTTCAAACCCAATTGTCATTTTAAAAATATTTTATTTGATTTGATACCTAATATTTGATTTTGACTGATTTCCTGAAGTAAGACATCATGGTAATGCAATTTTCATTAAATTTGTGAAATTTATGAAATTTACAAGGAAATTTATGAAATTTTATGAAACTTATGAAAATTTACTTGATAATGTTTTAACGACTGCTGATTAATCATTTTCAATTTATAGCATGGATTATCATTTGTAAATGAAACGAAATAAGCTATATTAGGAGAAAACCAAAATCTATTACGACAATAATATATTGAATTTCAAGTGTATAAAAAGATTTATATGTAATCATGAACAAAAAATGCTAGTTTCTGGAAGGCATAATTTTCAAAACTAAATATTTTAAAATCACACTAAACATTTTTAAAAACTACGCAGAACCATCACAAAACGGTAAAAAGTATATTTAAAACAAGTGTAGTTCAAGTATAAAACGACTAACCCTGTCCTACAAATAGCTCAAGTATAAAATGGTTAAAGAAAACGCTACAAATACGCACAACTCAATCATAAAACGGTTCACTTTGCATCTAAAAACACGCACATCTTTATCATAAAACGGTTAAGATCGTTCTTAAAAACTAGCACAGCTTGAAACATAGACCGGTTAAGATAGTGCTTAAAAATCCGAAAAACTGAATCATAAAATGCTCAAGATTGCGCTCAAAATTACGCACAGCTCAATTATAAAACGGTAAGTGCGCTTAAAATTGCGTAGGGGAAACTGGGGCACCACCAAACAGGGGTACTACCAAACACTGCGATTTTTTTAAATAGGTATAAGATTTCAGAGAATGAGACTTACGTAAAATCATAGATACTATAGGGATGCTTGTCCAGAGAAAGAATGATCCACATAATTCAAGTCGTTCAGAAATAAGAATCTTTTTTCGCAAAATTGTGAGATTTTGATAATTTTAGTCATTTATATATCTACCTGGAAAATAAAACTGAAATAAGTTACATCAAATTTCACTACACCAGTACTTTCCTACATGTTTTGGGATAATATTCATGTATCTACTAAAGAAATTAATGTTCACATTTTTTTAAAAGAATATAAAATCCATCACAAAACAGAGTTTGGGGCATCAACAAACAGGAAAATTTCTCACAATTACAGATGTCGCGAGCGTAGCTTGAATGGCAAAATTTTTCCTCTTATCTTTTTTACTCTTCATCTCCCTCTTTGTTCTATTTCTGAAATTTATATCCATTCATGGGATTTTCATTCAAAACTCAGGAGAAATATAGTTTCAAGAACCCAATTTTGAATTAAATAATTTTAATGATTCTTAAATGATTTTAATCAAGGATTGACGAATGATTTCTCGATTTCATTACAAATAATCAGAAGAGCGCGCAAAATTTGAACTTTAGGTATAGTGTTTGCCACGAATTTAGTGGCGCTGTTTCCAGTCAGAAGTCGAATGTTGTCAAAATGATGAAAAATCCATTGAAAAGAAAAATATGTTCGGTGTGCAGTGCTTTAGTTTTTTGCTATTTTGGTCACTCATTCCAAATTTTGCAGTGCTTTTTTGAAAATTATTTACATTTTCAATACCTTCTTTATAATTAAGAGTTGTGGTGAATGCCCAAAATAACTTCAATGGGTGAGAAAAACAGGTGTTTTTTGGTGCCTCAGAAAGTGTTTATTGGTACCCCGGGTGGTTGGAAAAAGCGAAAAATGCATGGTGATACAATTTTCCTTTTTACGGAAAATTGAAGTGCTTCACATCATCCTTGTATACATTAATATGCAGCCTATACCTAAGACTATAACATGGGGTAAGCAACATTTTTCTAAAATTCACAATTTTCTTAGGAAATTCAATCAAAATCGCAACTTTCAAAAGTGTTTGGTGGTACCCCAGTTTCCCCTACATCTCAATCATAAAACGATAAATGCGCCTAAAATCACGCAAAGTTCAATCGTGAAACGACAAATGCGCTTAAAATCATACACAGTTCAATCATAAAACGGTAAATGCGCTCAAAATCACGCACATCTCAATTATAAACCGGTTAAGATTTCGCTTAAAATCACGCATAGCTCAAAAATGAAACGGTAAATGTGCTTAAAATTACGCACACCTCAATCATAAAACGGTAAATGTGCTTAAAATTACGCACCGCTCAATCATAAAACGGTAAATCTTAAAATCACGCGCAGGTCAATCATAAAAGGTAAATGCGCTTAAAATCACGTACAGCTTAATCTTGACCGTTTAATAATTAATCTGTGCGTGATTTTGAACGTAAGCTTAACAGTTTTATGATTGAGCAGTGCGTGATTTTGAGCGTAATCTTTAGCATTTTATTTTTGAGCTTTTGCGCATTTGCGATTTTAAGATTAAGCTGTGCCTAATTTTAGACACTTTTACCGTTTTATAATTTGGATGTGCGTAATTTTTAGCGCATTTACCGTTTTATTATTGACCTGTGCGTGATTTTAAGCGGAATCTTAACAGTTTTATAATGGAGCTGTGCGTGATTTTGAGCGCATTTACCGTTTTATGATTGACCTGTGCGTGATTTTAAGCGCATTTGCCGTTTCACGATCGAACTTTGCGTGATTTTAGGCGCATTTATCGTATTATGATTAAGATGTGAGCGATTTCAATCGCATTTACCGTTTTATAATTCAGCTGTGCGTGATTTTAAGCGCATTTGTCGTTTCACGATCGCGCTGTGCGTGATTTTAAGCGCACTTACCGTTTTATGATTGAGTTGTGCATAATTTTAGACACTTTTACCGTTTTATGATTTGGATGTGCGTAATTTTTAATGCATTTACCGTTTTATGATTGACCTGTGCGTGATTTTAAGCGGAATCTTAACCGTTTTATAATGGAGCTGTGCGTGATTTTGAGCGCATTTACCGTTTTATGAATGACCTGTGCGTGATTTTAAGCGCATTTGCCGTTTCACGATCGAACTTTGCGTGATTAAGATTAAGATGTGAGCGATTTCAATCGCATTTACCGTTTTATAATTGAGCTGTGCGTGATTTTAAGCGCACTTACCGTTTTATGATTGAGTTGTGCATAATTTTAAGCACATTTTCCGTTTTATGATTGAGCTATGC
Source organism: Phlebotomus papatasi (assembly GCF_024763615.1). Classification (NCBI taxonomy): domain Eukaryota; kingdom Metazoa; phylum Arthropoda; class Insecta; order Diptera; family Psychodidae; genus Phlebotomus; species Phlebotomus papatasi. Next base: position 40,163,037 of record NC_077223.1, read on the forward strand.
GTAATTTTAAGCGAATTTGCCGTCTTTTGATTGAGTAATGTGTGATTTCATACGCATTTGCCATTTTATGATTGAGCAGTGTGTGATTTTAAGCGTATTTGTCGTTTCACGATCGAAATTTGCGTGATTTTAGGCGCATTTATCGTTTTATGATTGAGATGTGTGCGATTTTAAGCGCACTTACCGTTTTATAATTGAGCTGTGCGTAGTTTTGAGCGCAATCTTGAGCATTTTATGATTCAGTTTTTCGGATTTTTAAGCACAATCTTAACCGGTCTAGGTTTCAAGCTGTGCTAGTTTTTAAGAACGATCTTAACCGTTTTATGATAAAGATGTGCGTGTTTTTAGATGCAAAGTGAACCGTTTTATGATTGAGTTGTGCGTATTTGTAGCGTTTTCTTTAACCATTTTATACTTGAGCTATTTGTAGGACAGGGTTAGTCGTTTTATACTTGAACTACACTTGTTTTAAATATACTTTTTACCGTTTTGTGATGGTTCTGCGTAGTTTTTAAAAATGTTTAGTGTGATTTTAAAATATTTAGCTTTGAAAATTATGCCTTCCAGAAACTAGCATTTTTTGTTCATGATTACATATAAATCTTTTTATACACTTGAAATTCAATATATTATTGTCGTAATAGATTTTGGTTTTCTCCTAATATAGCTTATTTCGTTTCATTTACAAATGATAATCCATGCTATAAATTGAAAATGATTAATCAGCAGTCGTTAAAACATTATCAAGTAAATTTTCATAAGTTTCATAAAATTTCATAAATTTCCTTGTAAATTTCATAAATTTCACAAATTTAATGAAAATTGCATTACCATGATGTCTTACTTCAGGAAATCAGTCAAAATCAAATATTAGGTGTCAAATCAAATAAAATATTTTTAAAATGACAATTGGGTTTGAAATATATATAAATGTCAAAAGCGTGTCAATGGAATTAAAGTGGCTTAAATTGGCTTATATTGATTAAGCAATCGATTAGGGTTCTTAAAAAATTATGCTTTAATAAAATTGTCTGAAAAAAGTGAGTTTTTTTAGCGTAGTACATTTGACCTTGAAAAACACCATGAAGGAATTTTTCAAGGTCATTGGCATGTATGGACGAAATATCCGTCTGGACAAGGTCTAAAACATATCAGCCAATGAAAATTATCTGAAGAGTAGTTTTCGAGATATTACAGAAAAACGTGTTTCTAGGGAAAGGGGAGGGGTGGGGGAAAAACGAAGGTTATATTTAGATTCCCCAGGTCAACTTATGGGGGGTCACCCGAAGACCCCAAGTCGCTATCTTCAACCCTCTGGCTCCTACAGCCAAAAATGTGAATTTTGTCCCCCAAACACCCCCCCTGTAACGGGTGACACAACAAATTGCAAGGTTTCTTACTATCACCATCGTATTTGTCGTGCCCAAATTAGGTAATATGCAAAGTTTCATAAAGAAATTCGTCCGAAGGTCCGAGACCTTCCCTTGTTAGGCCCAGCTATAACATACTAAAATTTGAGATCGATCGATGCCATAGGGGCTGAGTTATCGAAAAAACAAAATTTAGGTGTGTTCCAAAATGGCGGAAGGGGGGGTGGGGGGGTGTATCTGATATCATCAACTTCTAGCGGCCCAATGACTTTTAACCTTTGCCGAAAACCGCTTGTCGATATCTCTTTCCGTTCTCTCTCCAGAAGTCGAAATGTAACAGACGGGACGGGACGGGATGGGACGGGTTGGGACGGGACGGGACGTCCACGAAAATCTATTTTTAGCGCACATGATTTTCGTGATCTATGAGTGTCAAAACGTGAAAATTTTATAAGATCAAAATTCACATCCCTTTCTTTCTTAAAAGTTTAGTATATGTCTATCCTAGTCTTTCGCACTCTTCATCTTCTTTTGAACGTCGCACTAAATTAAATTTAGTTCAGTCGAATTATGATTCCGAAAGAATGGGATATACTTATGCAATTCTTCTGAGAAAGAAAGAGATGCGAATTTCGATTTCATGAAATTTTATCGATTTAAAAGGTGTGCCGGAGGCATAAAAAATCATTTTCACCAAACCGAAACACCTACGTAAAAAAGAGTTCCTACAATGTCGAAATTCAAGGTTTCGAATTAAGAATTCCTTAGTTATATATGTCGTAATCGCTATATTTGGCTTTAAGGGGCTTCTGTTTGTCCAGAAGCGTAAACATCCTAAAGCCCTAGAGAGACTAGGAAAAATAGGAAGACAGACTAGGACTGGGAATGTAGTCTAATCATTATTTTTATTAAAATTACGTTAAGCCAACTCTTGGCTTAAAGCCTTAGGTGTGTCCAGCACATTAGAAGCATATTTTGCACAACTTCAGGAAATACTCTTCTGCAATGGTTTAGAATTATTGGAAGGTTATGAGATCAAGTACGATAAAGTTATAGAAAACTATTTAATAGAAAAAAAATAGTTTTACTGTTTTACTATTTAAGTGCCTGTATAGTAATGGTATTTGAAGTTATGATACACATTTTATCTGGAAATGTACTGATTACCAATTTTGCCGAAAATTACTTTAATTTAGCTTGAAGGGAAATACCCAAGAAGAATTTTTCTTTATGTATTCTTCTATGAAACATTATAGAATATTTAAGGAAGTGGATTCAAAATGTATATGAAATATTGATTTTCAAATTAAAAAGGGTATTAAAAAGGACTCAAAATTTAATATTCATATTTTTTCCTTGAATGCTACAAAACTTCGGACATTTAAAGAGGTTCATGAAGGCTATTATAAGACAAAATCATTAAGCCTTGAATTCTTTTGTCTTTAATTTATTGTCTTTGGCAATCAGCGAATTTAAAAAATTGGGATTTGTAACATTTTGGCCAGGGGCCTCTTGACATTTCATTTTTCCATACGTTTTTGCATAGAGGCACTGAAGACTATTGGCATGTTTTTTCCCAAAGAGAATTGACTTATCAGTTTAATATATATTTCGAAATCGTGCATTAAAAGCTATCTAAATAAAAATACATATTTCATAGTGCTCGCCGAAATAATACAAGAACTACGAGGAAATTTGTTTAAGTCGCGGTGCAATATCTGCAAAATTTTTACAAGGAAAAGTGAAAAATATCTTCACTTTTTATTAGGCTTGATGGGCCCCAGATTTTGGCATAGGTTTGCATCCTTAATCGCAATTGAGATAAAAAATCTGTAAATTTCTAAATTTAGATTCATAATAATGTTTTCATTAGTCTGTTGAACAAAACTATTCCTGTTTATAAATTTATTCGATGGGAAAGAATAACGTTTGTCTATTTGCATTTGATTAATTTGAATTTAATTTTATTAATTAGTTTCTGTTGATCAATTTGACATCAAATTGAAACAAACTTCCCTGAATAGAGTAAAATTGAAAAATGTCCCATGTCAAAAATTCTGAGTCAATTATTTCAGTGACTTCCGACCAAATAACATTCCTAATTATTTCCCCGAAAAGAGACATAAACAACAAATTTAATTTCCTCTCTTGTACTAGGATCCACTAAAAGAATTTTTATCGGTGTATTGTGGTTTCAGTTGTGCTTCATGTTAGCGCTTTAATGTTAAAATTCAGCGACAAAAGACACAAATTAGTGTTATGTGTCAGTTGAATTAGTTGTTCATTTGACATTTGTATGGTGGAGCATTAACAAGTGAGAGAGACCTCCATGGTCGTTTTCTCTTGATTTGTCATCTAGCGGAGCAAAACATCTTCCTCCTTGGATCATGTATGAGGTGTTGAGGGGAGAATACATGAAATATATTTGAAGTTTCTTTAGATGTTTATCGGATCAGTGATCCAAAGAGAAATCCCAAAGTGTCTTTGAGAATAGAGACGACATTGTGAAGTTTTGATTTTAAAGGTAATTTTAAGAATAAAAGAATGCCTCAGAGGTAATTTTTACCTTAACCTTATTAACATACAATAAATGACTTGATAAGCCTGTGTGATGGGAATGTGGTCTTTTACAACCCGGAATGCGAATTCAAGCTGAATTCCGAATTTTAGTGCGAGGTTATAAAAATTTATCAAATATTACACTACGCAGTTTCTTAAGGAGTAACTCTGTAATTATGAAGGAGTTTAATAATGGGACAGAAATATTATGAGTCTCGTTTGTTTTATTTTTCTCATCATCATTGTAAAGTCTGATGCATATGATGACACTTTATGCACTTTGAAATTCATTCATTTAAATTAAATAAATTATTCATAATAATTTTTAATTAATAATTAATTATATTTATCTTCCATTAATCAAATTAAACCACCGCTTTGATGGAACGATAAGAGAAAATATTTTGTTTTTGGTCGAAACCGATCTTTCAAGTCTTCGAATGTCTTTTATCTTGAAGAAATTACTTATGTGAACGCTCGAATTGATAAATTAAAGCTGGAGTCTGGTCTACTAATTAAAAATTTGATTGCTGACTTGAAAATGAAATTAATTTTTCTTATAAGTTTTTATTTAATTACCTGTTCAAAAATTTGGATAATTTTCTTAGTCATCTACTCGTATTGGAAAAAGAAAGATTTACTATTTTTCGAAAAAACACTTGAAATTGATATTGTGGAATGACACCGGTGTAAATTCCGAAAACCGAAATCAAGAATGCAAAAATTCCAAAAAGAAGAAAATTCCAGAATCCAATATCCGAAAGCCAAAAATCCGAATTGGAATTAGCTACTTCCACGATTGTCTGAGTCAAGAGGATATTTCCTCTGTTTTGGGAAATTATAGGGGAGACAGGGGCAAAATTTTTCAAAACGAAAATTTCAATATTCACTATTTTCTAAAATAAAATAGACTGAGGCTTGAAATTTTTATTATAGATAGCCTTCATGAACTTTCTTAAACTTATACAAAGTTTCAAGGGATTCGAGGAAGGATTATGTAAAATAAAAAAGAATGAAATTTTGAGCCCTATGTTTGGAATATTTGGCTTACAGAAAATATCAATACTGATTAGCTCAATTTAAGCACATTTCTCGTTAAGATAGAGAAAAATTGACTTCGACAAAGTTGTAGAGGAATAAATTTCCTATAAAAATATGTCTATTTGATATTTTTAACGTTAGTGAGAGTAAAACGTCGCAAATTATCCGAATACTGACAAAATTTTTTCAGCAATTTTGAGAATCTCCACAAAATCGACTTTTAGGACATGATTCGAAAATCACATTTCTTTCTAGATAGAGGAAAATAGTCTTTTGCAATGCTGTACAGCAGTAAATTTCCTATAAGAATATGCTCATTATAAAAAGTTTTCTCAGGGCTCGTGAAAGGATTAAATATGCGTTTTTACAAGTTTTGCCTCAGTCTCCCCTACCACACATTGCATTGTCCTCCGAGCGGTTTCGGCCCTTGCAGGACTTTGCCTATTGGGAATTTTGGTTTTCTGGATTTTGGCTGACACCGTGTGGAAATACGTATGACGATATTATGACATTGGCGTAAGCCATAATTTGTTATCTCCTACCGTTTGCTCTCAAGAAACAAATTTACAAGTATAGGCCAGGATTGCTAAAAATTCCAATTAAATCTCTCTGTCGATAAATAATTTGCAACCCAATCCTATTTCTGTTTACTTGTTTACAATTTCCTGCTATATACCATTAACCCTGTTAGGTATGCATTTTGAGATTGAGCAATAAAAATATTCTCATGCCATGAAACAACTTATGGGGAAATCTGATTTTAACAAGTTGGTACTGGCGCTAGAAAAGTCCGTCTAAAATTTAATTGAGGCAATTTCATTTTCTAACACCTCATAAGTTTTATTGCGTGTTGAATTGATGGTAATTAATGAAATTTATGAAGAAATGAACTTATGTTTATTAATGAAAATGGTGTCTCATTAACTCATCTCGATTGTGGTTTGTGTGAAGGTGTACAATTGTAAATAAATGATTAATGATGGTGGAAGAGTAGATATAATATACTCGGGTAAAATAAATCTAGTATGAATTATAGTCAGTTAAAACATTTAAATTAATCCTTAATTAATGTATTATGTATTCTGTGCACATGACTAAGCTTCTGGTCTTACAATTTCATTTGGCTTTTAAATTATTCATTTTTAGAATGGTACTCTAGTTATCCGAAAATAATTTATAAATAAATTGTAACCTGTGGTTACATAAAATGAGTAGCGACTAGTTCAATCTCAGTTACACAACATAATTATTGTGCAAAAGCGCATAGTACTGCCCACAACTCTTTAAAAAGCAAATCAATGAGCTGATTTTGAAAATTGCCGTCTATTGAATTTTCTCCATAACACATTTAATAGGCTTTTATCAGCCATTCAGATTCCGATCAAAGAATATGAATTCTTCGAAAATCAACCATTGTGCATGGAGTTTATTTGAAATTTGCAGAAAATGTGCAAGATAATCTCAAAACCTTTGCAAAATTCACGTGCACCTGCCCCGATAACTCCATAAATATATCATGCAATAATTAATTAGTTAGGAAGCTGCTAATATCAAGTTCAAAACCATACTTTACAATTGTGGTTATGCTGTATACAAGGAATTAAATTGGAGGAAATCTGTTTTTGAGAAAGGACATTGGTTTACTACGGTGCTTCCGGGAGAATAAATAGCATCAGTGAATAAATTTGAACAGGATCAAAGTCCATTAAATCCTGAATATTGAGTGAGTTGTGTTGGGGGATGGTTTGAAAAAAAAAAAACCTAGGCTCTTGCATTTGCAAAATTTAAATTCAGTCCATAGTTACATGTACATTGTGATTTGTACCTGATCAAACATGAATATTTAATAATATTAGCACGTGCTAGGTTCACCGTGTCCACGCAAATGTGCAATGGCACACGTGAATATTTCACAATATTGGAATTTTAACTATCCACAAATTGCAACCCCTTTAAAAGCTCTCAACACCACCATCCTGACCTCTCCGAAAGAGCGTTCATTAAAAATTTGATAACAATGGATTATATAAGCATAATTCTATTGGGTTAAGTCTCCCTATGCATTCAATGCATTATTCGCTTGTGATAAAATATTCAAAATTTCATTTAATGGCAATGGTGTGCCGAATATACCTAAATATATTGGTTTCGATCGATATATTTCCATGGGGTGTATTGTCACCAAAAGTAAATTAATAATTATATATGTTCGAAATTTTAGTAATGCGATTTTGGTTGCTTCACGGTTTTTCCATATATACATCTAGCCATGAAAATTGTAAGTTCAAAAGTGTATTGGAGAAACTTAAAATCGGGACTTAACTTTCGAGAACTGAGTTTGATTCCCGTGTAATATGAGCTTCAGACATAAGGGTTATCCATAAAGAATTTATCTATTTATTCATTTATTTATTTTTAAGCGCTTATCTATATTGGAGCCTAGGACACCTAAGTTAGGAGGCCGCAGCTGTCGATCCTCCGACACTTCAGGAAGATGTTCGCTATCGATTCCAAGTTTATCCAAATTTATTAAATTATGAATTTATTTATTATCTAATTAAGTGACGTCATCGTGATCTGACATTATCTTGTAGTTATTTGGTGCCTTCTGTGCCACTTTAAACTCTAACGCCTTAGTCCTAGGCTCTTAAAGGTTCCTAGACTCCTAGGGTCTTAAACGTTTGCAATTGTATTGTAAGCATGTCATAGAGGCTGAGAGATTTAACTTTGGAACTTTAACTTATTTCACTATTTTCTAAAATAAAATAGACTGAGGCTTGAAATTTTTATTATAGATAGCCTTCATGAACTTTCTTAAACTTACAAAGTTTCAAGGGATTCGAGGAAGGATTATGTAAAATAAAAAAGAATGAAATTTTAAGCCCTATTTTTGGAATATTTGGCTTACAGCAGGGGCCCATCAAGCCTAATAAAAAGTGAAGCTATTTTTAACATTTCCTTGTAAAAAAAATGCAGATATTGCACCGTGTCTTAAACAAATTTGCTCGTAGTTCTTGTATTATTTCTGCGAACATTATGGAATATGTATTTTTAGATAGCTTTTATTACACGATTTCGAAATATATCCAGACTGACAAGTCAATTCTCTTTAGGAAAAAACTTGCCATTAGTCTTCAGTGCCTCTATGTATGGAAAAATGAAATGTCGAGAGACCCCTGGAATCATCGATAAAACATAATTGAGAGCTCTCAATATTACACATTATAGATTAAATAATAAAGTAAATCTAAAAATAATAACAACATTGAAAGTTATGCAATTCCAGCAACCATTAATTATTTCATAATCTGGTTGAAACAGTTCTAATAAAATAATATCAGAAAATAAACTAAAATCTAAATTTATAAAATAAATTGCGGAATTAATGAGAATAATAACATTTAATTGATTGCAAATTTGCAAAGTATTTTCCAGAAATTTCTAGAAATCGTCTAAAAAGAACTACTCTCAATCGAATATTTGATTAAAAATCAATTAATTCTTTTTTAAACGAAATTAAAAAAAAAACTTGGGTAAGAGTAACATAGTGGCATTAAGAGGAAAGTGAAGATAGTCTATCAGTTCTAGATTCAATTTATGAAGTTGAACTCCTTATGTCGATAACTTTCACCGTTTGGCCTCTAGGTATGCTGGGAGATGAACAAACATCCTAACATTAGTTTTCTGAAATCTCAAGATTCGTCCAATTTTATTAATGGTTCATGGGAAATGTAAATTCTAATTCTAGATTTTTTTTATTACATTTACTTCGCATACTGCTTTTGAGCAAACGCTCGTGAAAGCAAGATTTTGACAAATGTAAGTGTGCAAAGAATTCAATGTTTTTGTGCCAGCGGCCACCGCCGTCTTAGCATTGATAACCAACCTCCAGAGTAAAACGATGGAAAATATTTTCTCAGGTTATAATGAACCACCTGGATCACAAGATAAATATAAGATTTACATATCATGAAAAGGAAAGAAAAATAAAAAATATATTAAGATTAGGGCACTATATTACTATACATAAAAACTAAAGGTATTATAAATTCTGCAATTAGCTATTATTTGTAAAATGTTAATATAAGTTGTTAAGTTTCTATAAAATTTACTGCATTTGAAGTCGAATATAATATCCAACCCTCTATGCACAAAAAAACAAGTGTAAACTATGAACAGAAAAATTAACAACATTTCTTTTGTGCAAACAGCATTATTGCTGACGAAATGCATAAGTTTTATCAAGATAAGGATTGCATTTTTTTAACGATTTTTGCAACCTGGTGGGCATAGCTTTAACCCATAATTCTGTATTTAAAACATAAAAAAACTCTGTGAGTGAGCGAGGGTGAGACAAAGCAGAAGTAAAGAGTTTGGATGGAATCTCAATATTAGCTCTTGGTGTGTAGCTTTTTTTATGCCATGATGCCTAGTGTGTCATTTATTACATGTCAACATGTGACAGACACTGATCTTTTGGTATGGAGCCTTCCATACAAGAAAAATTTCTCGCTTTGATGACAGAAGAAGGGAATTCTGGGGGAGAAATGCAAATGATGAAGGTTGTAACAATGAATTTGCATTTTCCTCAATTTGTTTTTCTTGTTCACTGACTATGAACTTTTTTATGTCTTGTAGTTTTTTTCGAACTTGCTTTTTATCTTTAAATGAATTTCTGTTGAGAATTAATTCAGTCTGGAAATTGCTGATGAAACAGAGTTAGTTCATTGTATTAATGATTTTTCGAGATGCACCATTAATTGGATGTCTCACTTTCTTGACTCTCTACATTTTGGCATCAATTTCTCAATTTATGTGCATATTGCGCAACAAGAAGTGTCTGGGGTGCGGTTGATGGCAGCAGCTGCTCCAACAGGCACTCCGATGCGTTTCAGGGAGTTGGGGTGTGGGTGTTCACATTGAGGTGAGGCAGGTGCCTATCAAATTGTCAATCGATGCATGCAACGATGGTTGTTTTGTTGATTAAATGCCTGCATAGGACAATGGATGGATTCTTGGTCAGTGTTATTGTTGCTCTTATGCCAATGTGTACCAGGAACGTGCAACAATAATGGAGAAAGGAAGGATGATGGCAAGTGGTTAGGATGGAAATTAAGGACTCAATGTAATGAAACTAGTGAATATTGTAGTATATAGGCTTGCAAATTAATTGAATTGATTTCATGGAATTTAAACTTGGGTCTTGTATACTCTTAAGATCTTTGTGGTGTTCTTTATTGTTAGGTACTCAAATACCAAAATCAAATAAATATTGGTAGAGTACCCAAATCTTATACTTGTGCATCTTAAATCATAAGTAAACGAAAGACGATCAATTGCTCAGTGGTAGAGTAGTTGCCTGGACTCTGGAGAGCGAAAGGTCCAGAATTCAAATCCGAGTCGAGGCAGGAATTTTTCCTGTCTGAGATGGAAACTGAAGTTTGGGTGTTCACTCGTTCTGACTAAAGTCCTCTACACACTAGGAGCAATTTCTTTAAAAAATGCCTTTTTAAAGAAAATTTTCCCTATCCTTGTAGACGGAAACGTCAGATTTTTATTTTTTAAATAGGCAATTTTTGACGAAAATTGCTTCTACACTGAGAAAAAACGAGGGTACGATTAACTTTTTTTCCTCATAACTTTAACACTTTTTAGGTGTAAAAATATATCTACATTTTTTAATATTAATATTACACCATTTTAAGTGCAAAATTAACATGAAAAAGGGTAACTTTAACCCCTAATACACCTAAAAAGCATAATATTTACACTGATTTCGGATCAATACTGCTGGGTAAAATAAACATTTCCGGAATGTTATTTTAACTCTTTCGGATTTCTTTCAGTGTAGTGTATAGACACCACATAAGATCAATAACAAAATATTCTTGGGCTTACAAACCATGTTGAAGACATATTCAAAACGCTCCGTAATGAAATTTAATATGTTCAATACTTAAATTTCAATTTATATTATATTTGTGGTACTATTGAAAATTACATCTCATTGTTTCCTTAACACTAAATTTACCGAGACCCGACCAAATTGACCGGTTTAAATACTTTTTAAAATTAACACATATTTAAACGGTAAAATGTCACTATCAAACTTTATCAATTTCTTGAAAAATGCATGTAATATAATTTTCAGTGTTTAAATTTTTATTTTTTCCACTTTTCTAAGAAAAAATTGTTGAGTATCCTATCGTACCACGCTCTATCATTTGACCGAGCGCGCTAGGAAAAATGATCAGAAACAGTTGGTAGGTTTAGTGTTAAAATAAACCCAACATAAAGGGCCTAAATAAAAGATCTCGTAAAATAACAGGACACTTTGGTACATAACAAGTTCGTAATACTACCGCGTAGAAAATAACCAACTCTAAAATTTTGAAGTTAACCTTTTAAAAAGTAGTTTTTAAAATAAAGGAAAAAAGATTGTTTACTATAGCTGACTACGACACAATTGTTGGAATTTTTATATTTATTTTATTTATATTTAATTTTATATTTATTTAATTTTATTTTAAATTTATATTTTTTGGTAATTTTATATTTATATTTATTTGTATAATAATATTTTAGTATTTACAGTGCCGGTCAAAGTCTAAGAAGTTAAAATCCTGAATGGATTTTAAAGCCAAAATCTCGAATAGGTCGAAATCCCGAGTGGGTCAAAGTCCCAAAAAGCTTAAATCCCGAAAAGCCAAAATCTCGGAGAGACAAAATGGGGTGAAATTCCGAATAATCAAAGTACTCAAAGGGTCAAAACACACGGAGGATAATATGTAGAAACAGTTCCCAAAACACAGAAGATTTCCCTTTCCGTCCAAGAAGTGAATGTGAATCGTCAGAGAGCTTAAGACACTTTTAAGAATTCAAGATTTTAGCATTCAAGGTTTTGGCGTTCGGGTTCGGAATATTGCATTTCGTGATTTTGGACATTTGGCATTTTTGCACATTCCGGATCTTGTGCGGGAAGTTCGAGAAAATGACTATCGGGGTTTGGACTTTAAAGATTTTTGAGTTAAGATAGTTTGAGTGAATCTGACTATATCTTACCATATAAAATAGATTATGGTTTCAAATTTTTACCATTGTATGCGAGATTTTCCACTTGACAGCGAAATAGAGCCCGGCTCATGGGCATGACATTTCCTATGTTTCCCATATGTTTCTAGCGCGCCAAAAAAACTTTTGGGTTTATTAGCTGTTTTCTGTCAGTGTAGAATGAATTAGCAAATAATATAAATGCAAAATAAAAGCCAACTTAATATTGAATAGGCAACCGAAAACCCCAAATTGGCAACCTACGTAGTTTTGGATATATCTCGTGAAATGTGTATGAAAACAGGGAAAAATTTACAATAAAAACGGACGCATTTTTCACAGCTAATGTCACCTCCCTTGGTGGGTTCCCTTCCCTGGTTATGTGGCGGAATTTCTTTAGCCGCGTTCGTCCGCTAAGTCTTCGTGCCTCGTTGTGCCGCGATCGCGTAGCCGTATTCTGCATTGCCCCCTCTTCATTGAGGGAGTAACTCTCTGGAACGAACTTCCTAGAGAGAAAAAAAACGGCAGCTTATCCAAAGCTTTTTGGCGTCTTAGGCTGTTTTGCTTTGCTTTTTGCTTTGATTATTTTACTTTTTTTTTGTATACTTTTTTTGGCTGATGCAGATGGCTCATACAACCTGAAAAAAGTTTTAAACCGTTTTCACTCTGGAGGGTGGTCACCAACGCTAAGACAGCGCTGGCCGCTATTACTCAAATATGAAATTCTTTAAACTCTGTAAAAGCAGTTTATATATAGTAATAATAATAATAGATCTTATTTATCGTACATAATTCTTTTAGAAATTAAGTAATTATCGTTTTACTACCGATTACACTACATAAATATTTTATGAAGCTTTAAAACAATTCAAATTTATTCAAATCGGTTGAGACATACAACAATAAAATACTAATATAAATACCCCATAGAGAAACTGAGCTTTCCGTATGCGGAATTGCTAGACATGCATTATTATTTTCCTTCGGGGATGGAATTGTCAATCCCGTCCCGTGCCCCATGAAATCAAGTGCAATTGAAGAAGGTGAAGAATGTGAAGAATTATACATTATCGTTTTCATTTCAAGAATAATATTGAATTTTTATTGGAAAAATTAGGTCAATATTTTTCTTTCATTTTTTTCAGTCATGCCGTAAGCAATTGAGTTAAAGTAGATTCGTCACAACCATTTAGAGGTATTCAATTTTCTATAGGGATATATTCACAGCGAACATACTGGGCTTTTCTACATGGTCATTGCTTTTTTACGCCTTCATTGCTTTTTTACACTTGGAAAAAATACTCAAAAAATTGCGGAGCCAAACCGATTTTTGCACTAATTTGATATTTTTTACGCCTTATGAGACAATATTCTTTAAAAAGAAAATGATATATTAGTAAAATTTTCCGATTATAAGTACCTTGACCAAAGAGCAAAAAGCAATTGACCCAATTGACCGGTCAATTGCTCTTTGCTCTTTTTTCGAGGTGTTTAGATTTGGCAAATTTTACTAATACATCATTTACTTTTTAAAGAATTTTGTTTCAGAGAACGGAAAAACATCAAATTGGTGCAAAAAAAAGCAATGACCATGTAGAAAAGCCCAGTCTGTTCGCTGTGATTAGGGCACTAGTAAACATTAGGGTAGTTTGTAAACATTGCGATTTTTTAAATGAGGTTTTAGGCTTCAGAGGACGAGACCTATGTGCGTTAATATAATAGATATTATAGGGATCTCTATTCACTGAAGAAATGGTCAGTATACGTCCAAGTATTGTAGATACAGAAATCATGATTAAAACTATCCATGTTTGCTACTGCCCCAGTTTCCCTTGTAACGTAGATGCGGGTACCTGTACTCCAAATATAATTCTTCACCCTTGCTTTTCGTAAGCTTCAGTTTAATTCTAACACTTAATGGAGGTTCAGAAACCATAAGAGCCTAAGGATGGTATATATAAATAATTCTTAGTTCTAGAATTAAAGAAAAGCTCATTAAAAATAGGGGTGCATAGTGCATAGTCGCCTGTATCTACGGTACTTGCAAAATCTTAGCTTACAGTACTATGAGATAAACAAAATTTTGCAGTGTAAAATTTTCACTAAACCTTAGTGTTTTATCAACAATCTTCACTTGTTGCACAAAATGTTGAACAAAATTCAAACAGAGGAATTTCAAATAATTAAAAAAATCCTTCTTCAAGGAGAAATCCATGTTAAACCAGAGGCTGAGATGAGGAAAGGAATGCTGTAAAAATTTTAAAAATTCATCTTTTATCTTTTCTTATGTGGGGAATAAAACAAAAAAAAAGGAATAAAAAAAATCAGAGAAGCACTACCAAGAGAAATCCACGAGAAACGCCATGAGAAATTCTTTGGCGTAACCATATAGTGATATAGTTGCAGCATGAATCTCATTGTTGATCACGAAGTCTGCCTGGGCCGGAGACTTCCCTGCCTCTGTGTCTCTGCCTCAATTTGAGGATTTTCCTCGTGCCATTTGTGTGGCAACACAACAACACACTTTGGCACAGAAGAAGTGCAACATGACCCGATGAATAGATAATTTTCAATTAGCCCACGCGATTTGGTCGATGCCTTAACCGTTGTCAGCCACCGTCTGAAGGTGAGTGTTGTGTTTCGAGGCGCCGATTTGTTAGTTGCAAAATCGATAACGTCTCAGACGATCGCACGGAGGAGGTGTTGATTGAATAGCGTGACAAAGGGAGACAATGCGAATCTTCTGTTTTTGTGTGTGTCTCTATGTGATTGAAAAAAAAAAGAATGCTGGAGGTACTTTACCCTGATGAAACACTCAGTACATCATTTAAATGGAGTTTCCCAAAAGTTTTCATAGATGTCTCCAAGATTAATGAAGCAACCCAGTTATGTCATATTTAATGTGAACCAATTTACCAATTGACTTGGCGTTAATGGTAGAAAATCAGTGCGGAAAATTCAACACGAAAGGCGATATATTGTTTACCATCCTCCTTTGGAATTATCGCCTTCCCCCAATAGACTTCCAATTGACTTTCATTGGAGATGGGGGAAATCCCATTTATGCACTTCATTAGTTTTTCATTAGGCACCATAAAGCATGGAAATTTCTCTTATAGGATGGCCTCCAGTGGGTAGAGGGTAAGGATGTGTTCTTAAGAAATTTTCTTGGAGAAATAACTTTTCCCTCTACTTTATTCAATTTATCCTACCATAGTGAGAAATGTGATGCTGTAAGAAGAAATATTTGAGCTGAAGATTTAATTTATGACAAAAGAAACTATTTAAGATGAAATTTTCTTAGTCCAAGAAACTTTCTTAACTTTCACCACTGCTGGATGTTGTATTCTTTGGAGAGGATTCTTCCATTAGGTGATTTATTCAAGGAGGAATTTCTTATTTAGTTGGTTAGTTTATGCAACATTGATATCTCCACCAAAGTGGACATTAAACAAATTTAATTCACATTTGCAATTTGCCACTGAGGCGTTTGTCTTGTTTGTCCACCTTCGACAATTCCTTCCATCGCGTTTTGGCATCTCTCTTGCAAAATGCTCATCAAGTTCCTTCACACAACCACAGATTTTTATTCCCATGGCAGAGAAACCTTCTTCTCTGGGGAGGAATTCACGTGCAATGAGCGAGAGATCTGGCGGAGTCTTGTGTGGCACAGGCCATGGGGGCGAGAAAGGGGGACTAGAAGGAGAGGAAACAAAATACCAAGATAGACATCTTCAGCTCGAGGATGAAAGATCATTATCGGGCAAGCAGGAGAGTCAACTTGGACAAGACGACAACTACTGTGTGGATGCTGGGCTGATGCTCAAGTACGAGGTGGAGATATCCCCATCACAATTATACAGCTACCATAACAATTGCCAGAGTCTCGATGGTGACAGCCAACAGGACGAGTAACGCCAATCGACGACTACTGACTTGCAAATGATTCTACAGAATACTTTTTATTCCTTTTTTTCTTGTCAGTCCGCCCTTCTTGTTCTTCCCCTCGTAAGCCCCAGTCAGAGTCAACTTATTGGTGTCCACTGAGGACGGGAGTCAATGGGCTGCTGCGGGAGGTATGCAAAAATTCTTCAACATTTCCACCGTGTTGACTTTTTACGAGGTTGTCTTCAAGGGCAATTGATTCCTCTTGTGCCATTTATCTAATCTTGAGAACAAGAATTGTTATATTGCAATCATACAGAGCTGAGAAGGGTTGCAGCAGTAGCTAAAATGGCTAAAACACACCTTTTATTTGGTTTTACTTAAAATTGAGAACAATATTAGTATAGCGAATAACTAAATAGGAGAAAATTTCGAATTTATAGCAATAAGGGATATAGTCGTGTGCTAATCCGGGCGCTTCGCTATCTGGATCGTTTATGACTAATCCACTTAAAATAATATTTTTATTTCCATTTCCGTAATATAGTCACTACAGTAACATAATATAACTATTCAAATTTGAGAAAAAGCAAAAATAATATTTTTATCCATTAAATAAGTGAGTGTAATCGAAAATTTTCTAGCAGTGATATTTTCGATAATGGCAGCTGGTTGATTGAAAACATTTATTGTTTTTTTCCTTGTGAAAAAAGTATTTTAAATCCAAAGGTTTAATTAAAAATGAATTAGCGAAAAGGCGACCCAGTTAGTGCATACTGACTTATTTCAGTATTATCATTATTTTATAAATTTTATTTAATATTTTTGATAATTTTTTTTTATATTATGTTTCTGAATGAAACAGTGAATAATTCTATTGATTTAGAAGAAGTAAAAAAGAATTTCATCAGTCCAAAAACAAGCGTTTAAGTAGCACTCTTCGGAGAGCGATCCAGTTACCCCACCTTATTTTATTGCGAATCTCTTATTCTAGTAATTAGGCTGTTCAAGAGTACTATTAAGATAATTTGATTTTTATTGAATTTTAAGAGAGTTATCAAACCTTCAAAAGAATTTGACTAACGATTACGAATTTTACCCTATTTTAAGTGACAGTTTTGGGACAAATTTTTATTGCTAAATTTTACAGGCTAAATATCCTGGAGGATCAGCCTGAGTCTATTTGGGCCCTTAGGGTTATACTATAAAACAAAGTTAGGTATTGTAAAACGTGAAACTTACGCCAAGGTTCGATTATTCGAAACTTTGTGTGGTAAACTCAAGTTCATCGGCTTTCAAGAGTACCGCGCGATATATTACGCAAAACTGGGGCAAAAAGAGTTACAGAACGGATATTTTATTTTTTTACAAGCTACTCGAGCGTCCCTGAATTTATTGAAAATTTACCGCTCTACAACTTTGTGAAAGTTCTTTCCCTCTTGTAAGGAAATACGTTTATCTACCCGTTTTGTGAAAGGTAATTATGTGACCATTCTCAAAATTCTGTGGCAAATAGTATCAGACGTGGAGTAAAAGTATCATATTTTGATGCCCTTTATGACGGACTCCCGTACGTTTAAAAAATACATACAGATGACATAATTTCATAGGAAATTTATTCGTCTAAACCTTTGTAGAACAGAGTTTTCTCTATCTGAACGAGAAAAGTGCTTTTCAAGTTATTTTCCAAAGGCAATTTCTGACAAGAAATTTCTAATTCAGCCATTCTAAAAAGGCGAAAATGCCGAATTGGGTGTGATGAATTTGTCAAAATCTGCCGAAGAGTTGCCTAGTAAATCTCACTTAAGTGGAGAATAAAAAACAAAACAAAAAATAATGGAAAAAGTGATATGTGTTCGTGTGATATGTGATATGTCTTAGATTCAGTGAAACTCGACAGAATTTTTATTTTACAGATACATTGGGCTGTGTGTAGGGTAAAGTGGTACAAGTTGGACAATGATACAAGTTCGACAGGGCTTTTTTCTTGATAAATTTAGTACTTCATTTTTATTTGTATATTTTTATTGCTTAAGTTTTATAATTTGGTTCCTTGTGCTTAAAACAAATTTTGTACTATATTTATCAAGAAAAAAGCCATGTCCAACTTGTACCGGCGAAATGTCCAACTTGTAACACAATATCCAACTTATATCACTTTACCCTATTGTTTTATTTTTTCGGATCTTATCACCATCACTGCCTACAACAACAAGTAGCGACACATGGTAGTGACTAATGACGTTTCTTTTCGCCGTGAAACACCAAAAATTGCTTCGGTTTTTGTTACTTTTTACCCCATACATTTTATTACTATTTACCCCAAATGGTAATTTTCAATTATAGGATTTCTGGCGAAAAGAATCTTTGAAAAATTCTAAAACGAATAGAACCTTCGTATTTAAAGAATATCATTTAGATTTAGGAAATATTAACCAGTGCATTGATTTTGGAAAATAAATAGGTAAAAATTGATATCTGCTGTAAGGAATATATTGCAAAAATATGGCTAAAAATTTCAATATGTTTTACTTTATTAATTGCTTGTTTGATTTCTAAGAAACTTATGACGTTAAAGAATATCTATGGAGGCTATCTATGGAAGACAAATTAAAGCCGCTGTCTTTTTTATCTTGGAAGATATTGAATTTTGAAATTTTCGATTTGTGACTTTTTGCCCCAGTCTCTTTTATTTATTTTCAATTCTTTTTAATATAAGTTTACGCAGGACATGTTCATGATTTCACATATACACTGCTTTTTAAAAGAAGAAATAACTGTCTTGGAGAAATTATACAGAGAAATTCGAAAAACTTTCTTTTTTTAATCTTTGATTTTCATTAAAAATTGATAAAATCAAAATTGTTTAATCGAAACTCTTTGTCTCATCCACATTGTTGCTGTGGTGGATTTTTTTTAACAGATAGCACAAAAATCCTTTGTCTTACATCCGCTTCCTGTCTCTATCGATGCCCAAGGATAATACCAAGAAAAAAAAGACCTGCGAACAAAAAACCATTCAATCTTGAAACTTTCTCCATGACACGATACAAAGGGGTGCGTTCTTTCTCAGTTTAGATTTATGACTTGTGTCACAGTGAATTAAAAACTTTTGTGCCATCCAACCCGGACGCGGAAAATATTCGTATTATGGAGGGGAAGGAAAGGGTTTTCTTTTCCTTCGAGAAATAAATTAAAGTTGCTAATTGTGCCAAGTCATCCGTATACGGTTGGGAAGAAAAGTGGTAGTAAATTAAGCCTCCCAGTCGATGTGCCTCAAATTAATTTCACACCCCTATGCCACTTTTTGCTAAAGAGAGAAAGCCAATTTTCCCGTCATCAATTTCTCATATGGTTTTGACACTCTGGTGCTGCACAAAATTATTGTTTCACTTTTCCGGCATCCAAATGGACGTCCGACCCAAGCCCCCTTTGTGGAGTATGGGGGCTGTTCGGGCTGTTCTTTTGTCAAATGCGGGGCAAATTGGTTTTGCAGTAGATTCAATATGTCGAGATGGTGTGGTAGAACATGAAGAATATTGAGTTCCAAAATATAATGATAGCAATTATTTAAATGAATGGATGCGGAAAATTAGTAAATGTGGAAATGCTTTTAGCCTTGCAATGGAAAATTGTGCAGCTGAATCACCATTTGAAGCAATTTATGAATGGACGCAAGTGTCCGGAATTGCAAGAAAAGTTCATCTCGGAAAAGCTTAATCAACATTTGCTTTAACATTTAAACCATTGCTATATATCAATTCTAGGCTATTAAAATGTCGAGTTCTCTAGAGGAGCCTAAGGAAAATCATCTAGTTCAACCGGATATACAATATTTTGCAGAGTAACTCATTTCATTAATAAAATTAACCCCCCCAAACCTAATGTTTGACTTGGTAGGACGCCCACTTTCGTATTTATACCCCTTATGCTTTTCTCTGAAGAGTTGTTAGCTGTGCAAGAAATGGCGAAGGAAGAAAAAGCAAACTATGCATCTTGTATACTTTGAGCTACACGGCAAAACAAGTTAATTATTAATTTAGCAAATGAACATTTTATAAGATGAAACAAGTTACAGAAGTTACACTGATTCTCAAAGATGGGCTCTCAACTTCTTCAGAAAGATAATGAGCAAACTGAAGTGTTCCATTTCTGTGGAGCTTTTTAATGCACCAGAGGTAGTTTGTATTACCTTTTCTGTAGAATAAAACTAAAGGATTAAAGATGCTTTTAGCAAAGGTTTCACAAAACCACATTTGTGTAGAAACTTACAAAATTTAAAAGGAAACTGGGACAAATTCTCAAGGAAAATGGTCTTTTGTAAGTAAATTAGTAAATTTAATTTTTATTTGTTTTTCTCAAAAATTTATTTTATTGATTTAGTTTAGAGCATGAAAATAAATTTAAAGTAATCTTTCAATTTTATATTATATCTTATTTACAGATATTTGGTCAATCAGTGATCGATAGTATTATTATCTAAGTAAATTATGGTTTTGTTATGTTGTATATCTCTATAGTTTCATTCCATATTATAGTAAGTTATGTATAACTTTAGGTTTTAATCTAAGAATATGGTAAAATTGATGCAGCGTTGCAGGGGTTCCGACCGAAATACCAAATGGGTAAAATCCCGAATAGGCCAAAATATTGAAACAGAAAAAAATTCTGAAAACCCAAAATTAGGAAAGGGTCGAAATCCCGAAACACTGTTAAAAATGAAAGTATCATTGAGGATCCTTTGAAAGTATCAGTGTTTTGATACTTATTTAATTCTACAATAAACGAATAAAATTAAATAAATTAAATAAATTTAAGATAAAACATAATCTATCGTGATGTGCATACAAAATTTAAATAGACACTAGTGATCTTTTCAAATGATCAAATATGATCCATCCTTTTGAAAAGGATGGAATATAATCTAATTTGATCTTTTTTTTACAAGTGAAGCCGAAATCTCGAAAGCGTAAATCCCAAAAATTAAAATCCCAAAAGCCAAAATCCGAAAACCAAAACCCTGGATTGTTAAAAGTGTCACAGATAACTCCCACGATTGCACCCGCATATGCTGGAGACAAAGAGAAATTTTCTGATCAGTTATTCCGATCAGTATGAGTTTTGCTATCAAAACCTGAAAGCCGCATGTCTTTCCAAAAACCGCAAGTTTATCTATTCTTTCTCACCAAAAGCGATTATGTGAACTATTATTATGGCGCTGGCACACCTTTTCAATTAAGTAAAATTCAATCGATTGAAATTCCATCTCTTATTCTTTCAAACTTAAATCAGATCAGCTGTCTCTTTCTATCAAATTGAAATTGAAAATCAAATTTCAATTTCAATTGTCATTTGACAGAAAGGGATGAACATATCTTATTTTAGTTTGGAAGAATATATAACATCGATTGAATTTTACTAAATTGAAAAGGTGTGTCAGCCCCACAATATTCAAAAATTTGAAAAAATAATCCTAATTTAGGCATTGATCCAATCACACAATATCGGGCTTAACTTCGTAATCCAGAGATTAATGGTCCTTACGTCGTTTTACTGAATTTGGAGTTCCTTGAATGCTCCACATCGGTAGGAGGAAGTGGGGCACCTTTGAACTTAGGGCAGCTTTGAAATTTGGATTTTTCTCATAATTTTAAATGAAATTCAGCCTTATCGTAATATAATTTAGGTTTACAAACAGAATGAGAAGCTAAATTACTTTTTGATATAAGTATGTCTCGATTCCATTTACAAATTGGAGAAAAAATCAAATTTCAAAGTTGCTCTAAATTCAAAGGTGCCCCACATACCCCTATTAGGTGAGATTCTTAACAATCTCACCTACTATAATCCTAACAAAATTTCATGTCGTCCGATCGACCTCAAATTTGGCCAAAATGTGTTTCAGCACTTCCTGAGTCCGAATATATATGTGGCTAAGTTACGTTCCCGGCCGGCCGGCCGGCCGCTCTTTGGAGCTTAATAGCTCCTAAACTAAAAAAGATATCGACTTGCGGTTTTCGGCAAAGGTTATATATCGGATGAAAATTGCAACTTGGTGCATAGACCCCCCACCCCCCACCCCTCCTTCCGCCATTTTGAAGACCCCCCTTTTTTTGTTTTCTCAATAGCTCCGCCCCTATGGCATTCAACGGACTCAAATTTTAGTATGTTATAGCTGGGCCTTAGAGCTTTCCATCAATACCAAACTTAAGGTCCCCCGACCCCCCTGACCCGAGCTATAAGGGTCCAAAAAAAATTTCTTAAAATGGCCATAACTCCGGTTCTAATTGTCAGAATTTAAAAAGTGAGGGCTTTTTGGAAAGCTCTCGTGAAATGCCACTTCCCCTTCTAACATCGCAAGTTCATAAAACCACCGCTAGGGGCGCTATTATTAAAAAGAAAATTTTTAAATCTTAAAAGTTAAATAACTCAAAAATTCCATTGTGCATCGGGCTGAAATTTTAGTATGTTGTAGCCGTTGATTATACCTATCAAACAAAAAAAACCTTAAGTCGATCCATAACCCCTGACCCGAGCTATAACGGGTCAAAGTTCGAACATTGACCGGCCTCTATCTCCGGTTCTAATTAACATAGCGACCTAAATTTTACCTTTTTGGTTTCGTCTCGATGAGCATTTTCAGATGGAAGTTCAAAAAGTCACCACAGGTGGCGCTGTGATAGCGTTAAAATTCATCGAAATTCAAAGTCACTTTTCTCAAAAACGGCATTGTGCAAGTTAATGAAATTTTAGTATGTTGTAGTCCAGTCTAGGACGTTTCCAAAATGGTGCGTAAGCGCGCTGTGGTTAAAACAGAACCGGAGATATGAGGGGTCAAAGTTCACAAAATTCAAAAAATCATATCTCCGGTTCTATGTGACCGATTTTGATGAATGAGGGCTTAAACGAAAGATCTCACCAAATGCTACAACTTTCTAGAACATTTGAACTTCGTGGGACCAACACCAGGGGCGCCACAGTCAAAAAACGAATTTCAATATCACATAACCTCAATTATCTCGACTGTCGCTGAACCGATTTTGATGATTACTTCGATATAATTGTAGAGGACATTTGTCTCTACATTTCGTTCATACATCATTTTCCGGTCAGACTACGTTATCACTCCGATTTTGCCGTTTAAGTGTGAAAAAAATGATTTTTTCCATAATAACGCTTTGAAATCACTCAGATGCCAATTTGACTGCCTCTACTCCACCAAGGCACTTAAAATAGGGTTTTAAATGGAAAGTCCCACAGAATACAATAATTCTTTGATATAGTTGAAGTTCAACAAATGACTACTTTTGGGGCACTCTGGATGAAAAAACGAGTTAAGAAACAAAAAACCTCGCTTATCTTGGCTTCTGAGTAATCGATGAGATCACGTTCTATAGGAAAATTATAGAGAACATTCTGGTCTACATTTCACCCATATAACACTTTTCTGTCAGTTCATCCAAATCCTTGATATTTTGGTTTAAATACAAAATTTGTATAATTTCACGAATTTGATTCAAGATAACTGAATGGCGTCTCCCAACTTCAGCTCTAAATCGAATTTGCATGCACTCCGAGTTAGCTCACGTTAAGAATCTCACCTACATAAGCCGGTTAGGATTATCTGTCCCTTTATAATTATTTTAGTTAAACACATCCAACGAGTAACGAATTTCGTCTACGGTCAAACGAAATAGATGGGAAAACAGCGTTGACGTAAACTTTCTCGAAATTTCAGAATTCCAAAATTTTGTCAAAATGAGAAAAATAAGGGATGTTTTGTCCGTAGGCACCTTTATATGAAGCAAATTCACTCTTTGTTTGTAAAAAGCTTGTTCTTGAACCCTTTAATCATTCGATAGGCTTGTCATAAAACCTTATGGTGAAACAGTTTTTTTACAAAGAGAAAATTTATATCATTTAGAAGCTCACCCGAACTCAGTATACGTCTACATTCAGATAGGGATTGAGGAGCCAATTTTTTGGAACTAACTTCGGTAAGTTCCTTCTCACTGCATTTGACTGTTTTTCTTTTTCAAATTTTGACGTTTATCGAATTTCAAATTTTCAAATGCAAAGACAGCAGTCAGTAAATAATGTTTTTAAGTTATACTGCATTAAAATATGAAAATCGTTTTTGAAAAAAGGGAATCAAGTTAGGAGGAGGCTATAAACTATTTTGACGTCTCTTAATAGTCCTTTAAATAATTATTCCTCATATTATCAATTTTTTTAAGGTAACTCATTCCCTAAATTTTCTCAAAATTTCCTACAAAGTTTGTTGTATTTTTTTGTTTGATTTTACCAAGCATAGTAAAATTTGTTTACAATAATAATTGTGACTTAAAAAATTTTCTTTGATTTTCTGATGTAACCTTTTTGAACCTAATATTGAGAAATTTTTTAAAAATTGATATATTGAGAATCACTGTTTTCGACGCGGAATTAACTCTGTCTTATTTTGTTCAAAATCCTTCATTTTCCACCCATTTAGTCAAGTACAGTACATCTTATGTATTTTTGCTTGTGCGAGAAGGTAAACATTTAGGAGGAAGTACGCTTAAATACCCAATCCTTTGGGGAGTTTTTATTTCCTGTTGATTTTGTAAATAGTGCGCTTTTGTAAATGCCAAAATATCATTATTTTATGATGTTTGAGGATAGTAATTTCCACAAATAATTTTCCATTTCCTGCAGAGTGGCTTTTGTCAGTGATAATGCTCTTAAGAGGTTTTCCACATATCAAAGCGATATGATTCTATTTAGCATCCCAAAGTGGAAGTATAAAAGAATGCACGAAACACTGTGAATGGTGGGTGGGTGGAAAATTGCTAAATTCTCAGCTAAATATTTGTACACTGAAACATTTTCCTCGTGCTTTATCAATATAATACCTTCTTAGTGCTTCATAAAACCATGTAGAAAATGTCGCTGGGAATTTAAGGAGAATTCCTTTGTGCTTCTAGTCGGGGTGATATATAAATGGGTTTGAGTTGAAAAGAGAGATAATTCTCAGATACATTTTTCCATTCAATTGAAATTTCTTACGAGAGGTGGCCAAAGAAAAGTTTGCAACATGAATGAAGTGGAAGGCATTTGGGATGGTAAAATTACATGGTGTGTGATAGTGCGAGTGCTATTCTAAATTACAACTAGACAGCGATGAAAGGTGGGATGCATTTTACATTCTTCTGCCTTTAACCATTCTTTCATACCTTATCGTCCCATTCTTATATATTTTCACTATCAATTTTATTCTCAAGGCTTTTGTAAGTGGGGATTTTAGAGGACTATTGAATTTTTCTAAAAAGTTTTCTACTGTGACCAGATAAAAAAACTCAAGAACAAAATTGAAGTTGATTTTATTCTCAGAGTGTCTACCGGTCAAAAATACTCTCTCTGTACATTGTACGTTTCTAAGGGATTACGTGGGTCTTCCAATTTTCAAACTATTTCTTTTAAATTTTTTTTGGGTAATTGTACAACTCAAAAATAGTTTCTGAAAGTTCCAAGGGATTAGGAATAGAATGAGGTGGATCCTCTGGAAATTTCTGGTGTTGTGATCAAAAACTCAATTTTTTAAATAAGTAGTCAAGATTTCTAGAAAACTCGCTGATTTTTTATTGAAATTTTTCACACTTCTTACACATATAGTGTAATTTAGTACTTGAATGAAGGATTTTTATTTCTCTCAAAATTAAATAATAATAGTGCTGGAACAACATTCCATAGGGGAACTAGACCTTCCCGCAAGGGTAGTTTAGAACATGCATCGGATGGGGTTTGTTAAACCCATGTTCCGTTAAATTCAGTACAGTCAAGCTCATTGAATGCAATTCAAACAGGTCTCGGTGATCAAAATTTTAAAGCCAAAATTCCGAAATCCAAATTCCCGAGAGTCAAAATCTCGAACTTCCGCGAATATGCAACATCGCGAATGAGTCTATATATCAAAAGGTAAAATTCCGAATGAGCCAAAATCCTGAACGTCAAAATTCCGAAAAGCGAAAGCGAAAATCCCGAAAGTTCAAAAATACCAAACCCAAAGTCCGGAACGCCAAAATCCCGAAAACCAAAATCGTAAAAGTCAAAATCCCTAATTCTTAAGTGTCATAATTACTTCCACGATTGTACCTGCCCTTGTTGGAGGGAAATTTTCTATGTTTTGGGAAATTACTCTACACATTATCACCCGTATAATTTTGTCCCTATCAGGATTTTGACCATTCAAGATTTTGGCTTTTTGGGTTTGTTGAGTTCAGGATTTTAGCTTTTCGGATCTTGGCTTTTTGGAATTTCAGCTTTTCGGGTGACGTATATCGAGTGAACACGCATTTGTATACTCGTGAGACAAACAAGTGGTTTGAGGGAAGAAAGCTTTTATTGCGACATTAAGACTTTTGACTTGACTTGATGTCGGCTGGGCGGGAAAGAGGAAGATGGAGGCATCCCTCGTTCTTTTGTAGCCGTATTCTCAAGCCTTTCCAAGAGGATCTCTTTCCTCTCTCGGATCACTCTCTCGACATTAATTTCTATCAGATCTTATACGGGCTTCAGACCTAAGGCTTAGACGTATGGCTTAATTGCTCTAATTCTTTTTCAATCGCAATTTTTTGGAAAAATTTAACTCAGGATTGGATTATTGAAGATAATTAACCTATTAGGCTTTCATAAAGCAATAAAATTGCTCGCTATTTAGGAATTAGAGATCTTTGGGAACTGAGCTAAATCTCTAGTCTGAAGAACGCTTTACACTACAGCGGGAAGTTGGCGTTCTGGATTTTTTTTCTTTTAAGATTTCCGCGTTCGGGATTTTGGCTTTTGGAATTTTAACCGGGACCTGATTCAAACACCTTTACCGCTAGAAAAATTACTGGTAAGCTAAAGGGATATTTGAGCTCGCATCATATGACACCTTGCTTCATAAAGAGTGTTTCAGATTCGTCAGATTAATTCTAGCATCATTTTATTTAACACTTTAAGAACGAGAAGCTTTCCGCTGAGCTAAATTCAATGAAATCAATTTTCCCTCGATATTTAGCCTAAATAACAGATTTCTGGTTAGAAAAAAATTTTCCTATCCCTAGAAGTCTTGGAAAACTATGGGTCATATATGACCCAATCGTCCATAAAGGTAAAAAAGCACAAAATTTTCCAGATGACTAGTTTACTCGTTTGCTCTGTTATTTTTGTAGGAGGAATAACTTGAATATATTTGTGATAATAAAAATAGTTATTTAGAGTACGAGTAAAAATTAAAACGATCAAAAATTAAATTAAAAAATATCTCATTTAATTTTTGATCTCAAAGAATCTTGATGAGTTTCAAGTACTGGTAACACAGAGATAAATGTCACATGCCTCTCAAATACAATTGGTCTTATAATCCTTTTTTTCTAATAGCACCATGTGCATCTGCGCCTTTCGTCAGTTTTCTTCAAAACATGTTTCATGGTAATGGGTAGGTGCAATGTTAGTTGTCCCTGCGAATTTCAGACGTAGTTGCACATTGCTGTGAATCCGGGAGTTCTTCCGGCGTTGATGCGTTCTCGATGAAGACTTCAAGGTCCACTTCATCCACGTCTTGTTCCAAGTATATTTTGTCGCTTTCGTTCAGGACAGAATTTTTGTCTGGGCATTATGTGGATGATTTCGTGGTCATTGATCTTGATTATTTTTTCCATTTTTGAAGTCATCTACAAGAGTAAAAAGTTATGAATTTACAACATTTACGTAGAAGCATCTTATAAATTATCAAAATATTACCTGCTTCAGTCAGTATTTCACTGGAAAATCTCAGCTAAATGATATTATCACACAAAATTACACGAATAATTGACTATTTTGCGCACACATAAACCAAAACATGAAACATTCTGACCTCAAAACTTGGAAAATCCATTCGATATTTTTTTACCTTTAGGGACGATTGGGTCATATATGACCCATGAAAATTATAAAGCTTTCCTGAAAATACCAATAAACTATAATTTTTACTTTGTTGACAAATATTATGTATAGTTATTATAGTTTCTAGTCCCAAGAGGTTTTTCCTTAAAAAAATTAGAAATATTAGAAATATTAAAATTCAAGCACCAATATAAAAATTTGAAAATTCGTCATTTTTGAGCTTAAATATTTTTTATATAGCTGGAGATTTGGAAAAAAAAATTCTAGATTCCTACATCTTTCTACTTTGTGATTAGGTTCAAACATTAGAAAGAAATAACTTCAGGTAGTCAGGAAAAATTATTTTCTCTATAGGTCACGGGTGACCCAGTCGTCCTCAAAGGGTTAAAAAAATTATGTTTCATAAAACGTAGTCTAAAATAGTTTACTTGGTAATTGGTTATGTACTAGAGACACCTCTGACTGGAGTTTAGAGGCGACTAAGCTCGTTCCCAGCCAAGTCAGTTCCCGCGACATACTACCAATAGGGCTTAACCATTGGCACTCACAAAACATAACTTTTGTGGGTTTTAATGCTAATTTTTCTTTTGAAATGCAATATGTACTCCGTTGAGAATGTAATTACTTGTAAATTTGCTACACGGCTTATATGTGTAATTATAATTATTAACAAGAATTATTGGCAAGTATCTTGGAAGCTGACTTAAGTCGCATGATGGCTTCTATCTCAAGAATAATAGTAATTAACAATAATAATTACACGTAACCTTAGACATAAATTTACAAATAGTTTCATTTAAAACACCCCTATATTGCAATAAAAATATCTGCATAAAAATTCACAGAAGTTATGTTTCGTGAATTCCACTGAATGCTAAGGCCCATTTGTTGTATGTCAGCAACGGATTTGGTTATGAACTGGCTTTAGTCCTAATGACTTGGCTTTTGTTTTAGGTATTTAAAGAAAAATTTAGAAAAATTCTTATTTACATATCATCAATGTATCAAAATATAACATATTTTAGTTTATTTAAAATCACGTTTATTCGTAAACTTGATTAAAAATTATTAAATTCGGTGTTCAAAGTACGAAACCAAATTTACATGTGTAGGTTTATAAGAATCTTACTTATAATAAGCTGATATAAATATTAAATTATCGGTATAATTAAATAAATAAATGAATAAAATTATAAAGAAAAATAAAAGAAATAAATACAAACTAAGCTGTCGTTACAGGGTATTCTTTACGGGTATTATAGGGTAAAGTTCTTTTTTCCATCTGTCTGTGTTATATTCCTTCGAACAACCTGCTGAAATAATTATAGAAATTTTGGCAGAAAATCGACAAAATTATTATAATTTCTCCACGGCGAAAAACAAAACCACAATGGGTTGAGGATAATCACAAAATAATTATTTAGGGTTTGTACAAGCATTTGTGTGAAAGAAGCATTTGGACGGGTTTTAAAATTGAGTGCTAATTCGGATAATAAGCAGAATCTAACAAATTTTCTCACAAAATTGACGGTTCAAATTGGAGAATAGGAAGATATAGAGTTGTCATCAGGTTAGTGTGAAATTGATATAATTTTTTTTTGGTGGTAAATAACTCAATCATCAAGATCATGGTAGAAAAAAGAGACACAAAATTCTCCAGTGAATTGTCACAGAGTGATGAATCTCGTTCTCTTCCCGGTGATCCAGGCATCCAGGGTTTCCCCCTCAAGATGATTTCAATAATGAGATATTTCCTCATTCTTCACATTTGCCCATCTTCTCGTAAATTAAATAAATATCCACACCAGAAAGGTGAGTGGCAAAAAAAATTCAATATCTTCTATAAGAGAACACATAGGTCTGAAGAGCACAAAAACTATTCATGGTCTAGTGGAAATGAAGAAGTATTTGAGACTTGGCATTGTGCGGATGATGATGAAAATTAAATTCTCTAGTATGATAGTCACCATACAGAAATTCTTTCTCTCCCATCTCCTGAGCATCATTCATTGTCTGTGACAAATTGTTGGGAACTTCATCATGAGCTGAACCTCCCTAGAATGAATGTGTGCAATTACGTGAAAAGTTTTTGGGGAAGTCAAGCAGCTTCTTCTCGTTTATTTTTTTTTTCCAAAAAGAAAGAAAATTTTCTGACAGGCCCAAAGAGCATCACAAAGATTCAAAGATATTGTACCAAAAGAAGGAAACACGGAAATTAAGTTAACGCAAATTGAATGATGATATATATTTTAATGTAAGGAAAATGCCATTATGCCTTATGTCCCATAGCTCTTTTGTTCACTGTTTGTGATCACGGTTGAGGAAGGCATCAACTGCCCAAATTAGTTTGTGAGATACAAGATACCAATTTTCACATCAGCAGCTCATTCCTAACTTGCCTGAGTGCACTCCAAATCACAGTCATAGCATTGCATGATGTTTAACTTAATAACAGAAGACACATAATTACATTTGTAATATGGCATTGGGAGTGATTAATTGAGTTGCACAACAATTATATGACGAAATGTTTTACAAGTAAATCTCGTGTTGTTTGTTGGCTTCGGAAATTAATTAGTTTAGTTTCTCACAAACATTATTTTACCAAAATGTGGAACTTTTCGGCAAGAATATATAATTTTAATTAATCTACTAATATTAATAATATTGACGTAACATTACTTAAGTAGGGTGAAAGGAACACCTATTGACACTTTAAGAACTCGCGTCAGGACCTATTGACACCTTACTCTGTATCATTCAGAATACGAAATTTGAACACTTATTCTTATCGAAAAACGTAGATTAATGAAAAAATGCCATATTACTTAATTTTATTAGAAACATTAAATAAATTTCAACATTTTGACAAAAGTGTCAATAGGGGTTCCCTGTCGAAGAGATGATCCTTCGACCCTAAGTTAATAACATGTTCGTAAGCTACGTCACTACTTTATTGCCTCAATAACGTGCATTTGAGTACCTCATTTACTTTTAATACTTTATTTTTACTAACTTTTACCTTCATTTTAAGTACCTATTAAGATCTTATTAATATAATAGGACAAAAGTTCTTTTTTGAAAGCACAGGTAATACCTTAAATCACTCAAATTATAGCATTGCGTTAGTAACAACTTATCTTGCATTAACTCAGAAATGCTTGAAATTGTTCTAAAATCTGTTAAGAACTTATGTCACATCACTAAACTTCACTGATAGTTTTGTTGCTAAATTATGACAGAAAAAATGGAAATGCCTTCTGAACTCCTTGAACTCGTGCCTTAAACGGCCTTTGAACTAGATCTAAAGCCTATATTAGATTGTGGTTTCACTCTGACCACAATTAGTTATTTCTTAATAGCACTCGCGATCTATAGTAATGAGGGAGGCGACTTTGCATCCTACTACCCGCGCACGCAATGTCACGCTCTCTACCTCATCACTTTACACTTTTATACCCTAGCACGGTCACCGAGAGAATAATCGGATTCTCTCACAAAAACTACCCCTAAGTGACAAAGTGCCCGAATAAGCCGGATCCGCCGGAGGAGGCCACCACTGATATCAATTCAAATGGGATACCTATGAGGGATATTTTAAGGGTACCAGAGAGTGATTCCATAAGATGCTGTACCGTATGTAGAGTTCAACAATGTTTTGTAAGCCCTGAGAGGGCTCACCTGAATAATATTATAAAATTATAGAAAGAAATTGGAGAACGTAAGGTGCCGCCCAATTTTGACTTCATGAGAGTGAACCATCCTGGGTGACTGACCGTGGTGTCACATATAAGATTAATATTAATATTGAGAAAAGCCGGAGAGAGAGGTATATATATGCACAATTTCAAATGGAATATCACGTGTGTTAGAAAGAGTACACTCTAGTGGATTAATACGATGAGTAAGATATTACTGTTCGTATTAATTGATTTCTGAATCGTATTACAGGCACACGAGCAATTTTCCATGCGTGCCAACTGTGATTCGGTCAGTTTTCGAGCTATGTAGTGCTGCCAACTTCGTACGCAGAGGGGAAATGTGAGAGAGAAGCTAGATAAAACAATTGCTATCTTTTTTTTTGTCATTCTCGCAGTTCAGAAAGTATTAATCTTAATATTAATCTTATATGTGACATGGTCATGATGCTCACTCACTGAAAACTGAGAACAGTTACCTTAAAATAAGAGTCCCAAAGCAACTTTAGGCACCCATAAAGATAGTAAGATTGAGTGTGTCAAGAGAATAAAGGATTTGGATTAGTATGTTCGGCTGTAGACTGGGTTGACAAATGTCGAATAGGCCGTTCACTCTACAGTTTAGATTAAGCAAATTGTTTGGAGGTCCAGTTAGTAGCAAAATACTCGTGGTTTCCATTATTCACATTAGATTTTAACATAACGGAGGTTTTTTATTCTAACTGGGTCATTGCATTTAGAAGTAAATTATTTACAAGGCCGTAACTGTTTAGAACTGGTGTAGGCTTATCCGATGTTACAAGATCTTGCAAACAAATTAATATTTGATCCATTTGGTTCATAAATACGCACTTTAGAGCTATTAAATAATTAAGATTTACAATTGGTTTGACATATGCTTCAATACCATTTTATTAGATAGACGAAAAGTAGGTCTATGCAACTTCAAACGTGTTTCATAAATGGTTACAATTGTTTCATAAATCGTTAGGTATTCGGGATTTCGGCTCATTCGGGATTTTGACTTTCGGGATTTTGGCTTTCGGGATTTTGACCGGGACCCTAAAATTCAGTGGTCGTGTTCTGTAAACTTTAGTTTGGCAGTGATTATTTATCAATAACCTTTAAATCAGAGCGTTATCTGTATCGAGTATTCCACGTTGAAGACTAATTTCGAACAGATGGATAAAATAATTATAAAAATTTGAAGCCGTGTGCTTCGGTGGGTACCGGAGATTATCGTTCCTAATTTCGTTGCTATATTTCTCTTAATTTAGTTTCGGTAATCGATATTTTTTTACTTGTAGTTATTTAAGCCTGTGTTGTAGTTCCTTATCCCTGATGAAGTCACTTCCGTGCCCATTCCGTCGGTCTATTAAGGACACTAGTTCGTTTTTACTTTTACGAACTACGTGACCATTTCTCAGTTAATTAAAATGTTATAGAGCAAATGTCAGAAAATTTAAAAGTTTGAATATTTCTCATAATCATCAAATACCAAATTATTTCAAACGATTTTTTTTCCAAAGTTTTTCAAAATCCTATTACCTTGTCAATATTCAAACCAACACAAACGACTTGCTCGCGTTAGTCATAAATTTCTTGATACCTTTTTCCCTTACCCATTGCCTGATTTGTATGGGCGCAACTAGAATGAGACACACGAAGATGAAACCATCAACACGTCAACCATTTCGTTACGTTCTTGTTACAACTCATCCCTATTGTCTCCTGGCTGTGGCTTTTTGTTCTGCTTTTTTTTCTTGTCAGAAGGAGTTGGGGGGAAACTGTAGAAAGATAGCAATATCTTTCTCAGCTCTCAATCTCTCTCTCAGGGATTACTTGAAAGTAGAACTTCAACCCTGTATTGGGATGGTTTTGATAATCGCCTCACGTACATTTTTGGGGTTTTATTTTCGCCTTTATAATTCGTCGCGTAAAATTTCTTTTGGTAACGATACGATCAAAATCACGAGCGATTATTGGTGTGGCGTGGAAAATTACGATGGTGCGTGTTCTCCTGACTTTCACTCGCACTTTTATTTTTTGGAATCTTTAAGGCCCTATGTATCAGTTCGTCCCCATCGCAAAGAGAAGATTCTGAACTGGGTTTATGTCGATAATGAGAGAATCAGACAGTGTGGGGTAAAAGACATAAATTTTATTAGGTAAAATAACAGAAAAACTTAATTTTCAATGGTGGGAAGTTTATTTAAAAAGAAAAATATATAATGCTGTTTAGGAGGAAATTTTTCAGTGTCTTCCACAATTAGGCAAATTCTGGGTTCTTATCTTGCGTCTTTTCATTGTTCCCGCATTCGTGCTGAGCTGTGTCTTTCTATGAAATCGAGGGGATTTTCATTTCAATTTTCCCCTCAGCAAATGCAGCAAAATACTCAAGTTTCCCATGTTTTAACAATTGTTCTATATATTGCAAAGGCGCACGAAAGGCAATGTTGAGACGCCAAATGATTGAGCACACCCAAGAATAAATCGCTGCGGGGTCGTCTTGATACAAATTTTCTAGAATGACATACAATGTGGAATTGTTTCAGCGCGCGGCACACAAAGTTATTAATTGTAGCCCATTATGGCTGTTCTGGCTGTGAATTAATTGCGCCGAACCGTGAGTTGAATATCAAAGTGCTGCATGATGGGCCTTCTTCTTTCACCCCATTTGAAATCCCTTTATGCATCTAACATGCCTTTCAGTCCAGAAGCTCACGCGTCACATTTTCTAGATATCCGACCATCTAACTTTGGCATGAAATGACTTACTCACAAGGCATTACCCTGGTAAAAAATTGCATAACAAGAAATTTGAGACAATACATCACTAAATTGCGAAGAGAATTGTTAGTTGGTGAGAAGTCAAAATGAAGAGGAAGGACGATACTCAGGCTTTTATGTTGCCGACGACGTTTCCTTAAACAGTGAGATAAAAGATCATTGTAAATTGCTGAAACATGAACTTTAAAACTTTTTTATTTAATCAATCTGTGTGGAGTAATTTACAACTCTGTGTGTGTGTTGTTGTTTCTGCAGCAAGACAATAGAATGAGCTGATATGATGGTATAAAAAATCAGCAAGGGGTAAATAAATTAAACCCCAGGATACATCTTTTTTTACAGTTCTGTTCCCCGTGGAAAAAAGCCCTGTTGTACATATTTGATGATTGGCTATCATATTCAAAGATATGGCACTTTTAGTTTTTGATGAATCCGCCAGGATTCGCTGATTTTCTACTCGAATTTTGACGTGTCACAAATGTCAACCGTTCACTTTGTCGTTGCAAAATAAAAGCGAAAATTCATTATTTCATAAATTTAAACGAAGTACATAAATAAAATAATAAAACATTTATAAATAGTAAAATTGAGAAAATTCTCATTGTGAAATATTCTAATTTAGGGTAAGTGTGCAAAATTCCGGCCAGCTTGCAATTTCGGCCACCTTTTTTGTTCCTCGATTTTCCATGAACTTTTAGATTTTACGTACTCTAGAGATTATACAATGCAAAAGAAAAACAAAAAATATAGCTTCGACAAACGAGATGACGTGAAAAAGATATTGGAAGAATTCCCGAAGGGCAAGGAACTATGAGACTGAAGGTGGTCGAAATAGGGCACCAAAGCATGTCTATATTTTTATTCATTTTAAAATGTATTAAGAATGATTTTAGAGTAAATAAAGACGGTAAACTCTTTACAAGGTTCCAAGCAACACAAAGAAAAAAGAAAAAAAATCAATTTGTATTTAAAATATTACATTTCAAACTTGAGACTTTGACGCTTGCATGCAACTATGCCGAAATTTGGCACACTTACCCTACTTTACTGATATTTTAAGATCACAAAATAGCAAATTCAGACAATCACAGATTATCGAAAATGATTCGAAGTTGAATGTTCTAAAGAGTAGTTCGATGTTCCGTTAAATAAACAGGTATGAATGAGAGAGGAGGATGGTAAGGTTTAATGTAGAATTTATATTAAAAAGTACTTTTTGAATCAAAATGATATGAAGTACCTCAAACGAATTCATAAGATTCTTTCAAAGAAGGGTATTTGTAATTGAAATTAACCTTTTAATGCAAAAAAAAACTTATTGGAAAAATTTCTCTTAGTGGTTCATTGAAGAGAGAAGGCCTCGCTGTATCTGTTCCAATGTACTATGTGTTTCTCGGCGTAAACTGAAAGATGTATTGATAATTTGATTTGCAAAAAAGGGGTGGCAAAGCGTTCCAGACTTTGCGAAATGTTCGAACTCGTGACTTAGATGCTACACTTAAAAAGTGCTTTCGCATCATTTACCGTTTCCTGGTTCTGATCCGATTTAAACCGATTCATAAATCAGTCAAAAGATTCCACAAAAGAGTTTAAAGAGTAATAAAAATGATTTTTGGACAAAAATTAATTATCGGTTTATAACCAGTTTAATATATCGGTTCACAACCGATTCGAACCGATTTATAAATCACTCGAAATATTTCCCAAAATACACCTCACGAGTAATTAATTATCGCTTATGAACCGGTTCAAAACTGATTGGAACCGGTTCAGTTTAGTAGGAAATTCCAAAACCTTTCCAACGAACCCAAAGGTCAAAACGAACCCACTCGTTTGACAAATGCAGTATGTAAGGTTTTTTTAACTTTTGACCTTGAAAAACCGTTATTAGAAATGATTCTACGGTATTTTCGCACATGGTAAAATGTGCGCCTGGGTAATCTCTAAAACTTATCCAAAAATGAAGAAAATCTAATGCATTTTCGAACAATCCCAGAAAACATTACATTTTAGGGGAAAGGGAGGGGTGGGAGGAAAATGAGGAGTATGTTAACGATCTTTGGGTCGATTTATGGAGGGTCCCCCATAGGTCCCAAGTCGCTATCTCTTACCGTTTGGCCTCTAGAGCTGGCGACAGCCGGGCGGACAGACGGACAGACGAACAAACAGCGTCACGATATTTCTCAGAAATCGTCTGAAACGTGAAGATTTGTTGAGAAAGTGTGTCTCCATGGGGTGGAATATTTGGGGGGGGGGGGGAGGGGTGAAAAAATCGAAATCTAAATATCAGAAATTAATGCAACAATGGGTGGCATTCTCATTTACAATCTCTCCGATATCTCACTTCCAATTTTGGTAAAAGTAAGGGCCTTGACAGACATGAGGATTAGCCGAGAGACGACTTAGCGTAATTAGATTCGAAATAATGGTTAGACTTGATTTCCATCACTTTTCACTGAGTCCTCTCTCGGCTTAAGTCGTAAGTGTGTCTGTCTAGGGCATAAAGGATTTTGCTAAAGTTATTTGATAGAATCCAGACAAGAAGTAAATGAGCATGACCTGGTCATCGCGCTGATAGAGCGATCAGTCTCCATGATCACTATAAGGGCTTTGACTCTTGACAGACCTGAGGATTAGCCGAGAGACGGCTTAGCGTAATTATATTAGAAATAATGGTCAAACTACTTTTCCATAATTTTCCACAAGTCTCTCGGCTTAAATCGTAAGTGTGTCTAGGGCATAAGTATGCAAATCGGCACTAAAAATTTACCATGAGTGGCAGACCTGTCTACTTCTTGAATCAAGACGTGTCCAACGACATGTCGCTTTTTCCTTTCAAATCTCCTGACTTGAGTTTGAAATGGTACTAGCTCATCACTTGAGCATATTAGTCTTTAGTATTTCTTAACCTATATCGGTGCACAAAAAGAAGTGTTCAATTTATAGTAAACTTCAAAATTGTGAATGGCACAAATTGAAATTTATTTTCAATATACGAAATAGGTAAACCTCTCTACGGCTTTTCTATCACATTGAGGAACAGTAACTTCACAAATGTCTTCTATTTCAATTTGTTTTGAATGCCTTATTCGCGATTCTCTCGTGTTTATTGAATATATGTGTATGCTCAAAAGCGGCGTGAACGTGTTAATTTATCAAGAAATGCAACAAACATAGGGGAAACAATTAATTTTGGTTGCAATTAATTTTTTTTGAGTGCCAAATGGAGCATTGAATGATGTTCTCGTGACATAAGATCGTGTTTTGTTAGATGTTTAACATTGCCCATTTGTGTTCTCATGTGTGGATATGGTTATAGTTGGATTCTGATCGATTCACGCTGTCTCAAGACCCACCAACCCTCATGGATGTTCACTCTTAAGAATACATTTAGACTCAGCTGGAGATCACTTACCAAAGAGTGGTCATTGCTATTTGTCACGTTTGTTAATTTTAGTCGTGAGGATCTTCATTTATTCTATTTCCGAGTATTGAATTTACTTTTAAGGAATATGGTAAGCTATCAAGAGCTATCTATTTTATTTTTTTTCACTGGTGTAAAGGGTTTCAACTTCTACCTAATGTTGTGCAAATATCCTCAAAGCTATTACGTGGCAAAATATACACCCTTCAAAGTAAAATGCAAATACTGGTACTCCTGAAAAGTATTCTTCCAGTGAAGCTCATTCAAATTCCAATCACATGTGATTCCCTGTCATAAGAACAACCACGCAAACCTCTTAGAAATTGACTTGAGTTTTTGGAGAAAAGTGCGAAGGGTTCTTTTGGTAAAAGAGGCGCATTTGAGATAATGTTGGGTTCAGGAAAAAAAATGCAAGAAGCGCATGATGACATTCCTGGTATATACCCCCATAAAAAGATTCTGCGCCGTTTCGTGGACTTTCCACAGGAATGAGTTGGAATTTTCAATAATAGCTGCTGAGGGAACTCCTAAGAAACAATTATGGCAAAATACAGAATCTGTACCGAAAGCAAAATTTTACTGTTGTCTATAAATTAGGTAATGGCTATTTGCTCGCAAATGACATTACTTACCGTTCCCTTACCTCAATATTACTTTATTTTTACCAGACAGAATTACGTCTGAACTGATGAAAAGATAACGACAGAGTCGTTCAAAAGTTCGAGGACTTATACCGTTTTTTCTCGGTAATATGCCACGATCATAACATTTTCTTGCACGCATTGTCCATACTGAATTGCAATAAATATCCTTCGTTTTTTATATCATCTTCAGATATGCTGTCAGTCGTGTTATTGATAACGTCACTAACGTCATCAATTGTTGAATATAAGAAAGGAAAAAAAGGAATTAAGTGATCTTATCAATAGGAACCTATTTCCAGTCTGGGTCGTCCTTATCCTTGTGAACCGCAGATGACTAGCCCACCGCACCGCAGCGTAATCAGGCATATTTGCTTGATAATAGTTATCTCTCGGTAGCGCTCATACACCTTATGGTTGCATAGGCTCCGGAATAGTCCTTTCTGACATACGGGGCCAAAAATCTTTTGTAGAATCCTCTTCTCAATTTCTTCTGTAGTTCGCAATTCTGTTTGCTGAGGACACACGTCTCAGACGAATAAGTGAGAACTGGCAGGATCATAGTCCTATGGAGTAGTAGCTTAGTCTTTATACTTAAGGTTCTGGACCGGGAAACTCTTGATAGACTGAAATAGGCCTTGTTGGCTTTCAGCAGCAGTGCGCGGACTTCAATTGAAATGTTGTTTTCGGCTGTGATTGTTGACCCAAGGTACACGAAGCAGTTGACAACTTCAGAGTTGTAGTGCCCCATCGGGAACCTTGTTTGACCGATTCTCTCCGTAAATGTTGCGGGAGTTGCTGCTGACGAGGCCGACATATATTTCGTGCCGCATATTCAATCTGTATAAAGGCCTCTTATACAGCTGAAGAATGACCCCCGCCCCTCACGCTCACGCCGGATTCACAGACCGCATTCTCCAATGCCAGGTTAAAGAGGACGCACGATAGTCTGTCCCCCTATCGGAGCTCGTTCTTCACATGGAACTTTCGTGGCAACGATCCGTTCGCCTTCTATTTGTGTATGCCTTATTGTAATAATTACTCCAATTCAATTCAATTTCAATTTATTTTTATTTAATATTATCTTTTTAGGACAAAAAGAAACACGGATTTTGACCTAGATCCTTCTCCTCCTTTATTACTTGGGCAACATTTCGGAGCTTGTTGGCCCCTTCCTCAGGTCTACAATGTATAACATTTAACAGGATAAAAATAATTAACAAATTTCTTGCAACATTTTTCTCTTTTTGTTAATTTGTTAATTATTTTTCTCCTGTTAAATGTTATACATTGCAGCCCTGAGGAAGGGGCCAACAAGCTCCGAAACGTTGTCCAAGTAATAAATGAGGAGAAGAATCTAGGTCAAAATCCGTGATTCTTTTTATCCAAATTAATCTACTGACCGAGCATCTAATTTTATCTTTTTACTCCCTCCTCCGTTTCAATGCGTCCATCGCCATCTTAGCGTTGATTCTAGCCTCCCAGGCCTAACGATGGAACTGTCCCTTCACGATTGTATGTTATTTGTTTCAATGTAATTTTATTGCAATTGCATTGGGAATAGATCATACATAACAAAGAGAGAGAGAGAGGAGAAAAACCATTTACGAGCCTAAGGCTGTTCGGAAAAGTGGGTGATTTTTTTTAATTTAAAAAAAAAAGCTACAAAAAATACAAATACCTAGAAGAACTATAAACTAATCACTACACTACTTTACTAACGTGAATTCATATCTTCTTTATTTATTTATTTAATTTTTTGTTTATTTTTAATTTAAATTTAATTTTTAAGAAATTAACTTTTCTTTGACAATTTTGCATTATTTTTTTTTTCTGTTTTTGTCTCGTTTTGATGAATAATATGATGTGATATGCTTATAATATCCGTCTAGTTAATTCAAGTCTACGGTCTTTCTCGTAAGTGTATCAGTTTTTATATATCCGGATCTTTTTAACCGATGCAGAACACACTTTTATAGGGTTTGCAAGAGAATTCCCATATACTGAAAGTAAATTTTCATTTTGTCCTACGAGGAATGCTTCTCAATTTTCCAGCAAAGGAATATATCTTGCATTTTTGTCTAAAAAGCTTTGGGAGAAGCAACAATCACAAGAGTATCCCCCCCAACAAAAGCCACAAGACATGGTAATAGGGCTTAAGAGAAGAGTTGGGAGGATAAAAAAATTCAAGT
The DNA here is from genome assembly GCF_024763615.1 of Phlebotomus papatasi. Taxonomy (NCBI): domain Eukaryota; kingdom Metazoa; phylum Arthropoda; class Insecta; order Diptera; family Psychodidae; genus Phlebotomus; species Phlebotomus papatasi. The sequence continues at coordinate 40,203,597 of NC_077223.1, forward strand.
CTCGTAGCGGTGTCAACTGAGTCCTTTTATTTTCACCACCCAACTCTCCACCAACCCATGTCTTCCCATCCACTTTTGAATGTTGCCTGTCATAAGATGAACGATACATGTTTGCATTTACATATTCCAAGAGCTTCCCCCTGAACCATCATCGTCGCCTCCATGGCATTCCATCCGATGCCATTTTCATCTTGTGCTCCAAATGCACCTCTCTCCCCATACCCAAACACATCGTCAATGGCACTAAAATATGACCAGCATGTTAAAGTAGATGTTCTCCCGCGCTTCGTTTTTTGGCTTTAGAAAAGAATCCTCCTGTGTTGCAGACCATAGAGAGAGATTGCATCTGAAATGTGCAAATGCTTATAGCCACTCTCACAGTACCATCCTTCTGGTAAAAGAGGAACTTCTTCTAGTGCATTTTCTACCCTTCTCCTCTTCTCAGTCCAAGCAACTTGAAGGACATATCGCAAAAATATGGATCGTGCATCTTCCACCCAACTCTCATCACACTTGTACATACATATATATACATACATAATAAAATATTTACATTGTAATCATCTCCAGATCATAGAGGCACTTCTTTTATGCATATTTTTCACTTCCCATCGCGAGTCATAAATATAGACAATCTAACATTCAAAACTGTCACTATTCAAGCATTATCATTCAAACTATTCTGCGAACTGCAAAAATATTTAATTCCCCAAAAATCAGCTTTTAAGTTAAATGTTGTCATTGACATTAATTAGTGCCACTTTTACAATTAAACATAAATTGATATCAAATACATTTTGCGTTTTGAACATCAAAAGGGCAATGATCAAACAAATTAATACACTTTTTAAAATTACATATCACATTTGTTTACCTATCTAGGAAACCGTGATTGTTATTTAATTAGAATGAATTATCCAAAATGATGAGGTAAAATGGTTAAACGATAAATTATTTGAAAACCATGGTAAATGACGTTTCTTTTATCACCTGGAAAATTCAAATTTTTCGTTAAAGGGTATTTTTAAGGGCAACAAATTTACATTGAAATTGTGATTGTTTTAAATATGAATAGCCAAAACGAAATTTGTGACATAAATAAGGTAAGACACCTAAGAAACTAATAAAATTAGTAAAGGACTTGAAGCAAAATATGACGAATCGAAATTTTGAAAAATAAAGAGAAATATACTCATAATACTACTTGAACTAAAAGGAGAGAGAAGTTATATAATCCACTTTTTTAAACTTGTCACCGGCCTGAAGTACAAACTATAGATATATTGAGTTTCGGACTTCGACAACCCCCCCAAATGTGAATATTATCACCAAACGTTTTTCGCGTTTCGAATATGTTTTGGTGGTAGTCGAGGAAAGTATTTCGCCCATAGACACCTAGAATCGAAAAATATTTCGATATCGAATTTTAAAAGGTAAAACTTAAACGACTTTGGAGGGCTTATTTTCAAACGAGTTGCTTAAACGTGTAAACTTAGAAAATTTCAAGGGATTCGAGGAAGGATTATGTAAAATAAAAAAAATAATGACATTTTGAGCCCTATTTTTGGAATATTTGGCTTACAGAAAATATCAATACTGATTAGCTCAATTTAAGTACATTTCTCGTTAAGATAGAGAAAATTTATCTTTGACAAAGGTGTAGAGGAATAAATTTCTTATAAAAATATGTCTATTTGATATTTTTAACGTTTGCAAGAGTAAAACGTCTCAAATTATCGGAAGACTGACAAAATTTGCCCCAGGAATTTTGAGAATCTCCACAAAATCGACTTTTAGAAAATGATTCGAAAATCACATTTCTTTCGCGATAGAGGAAAATAGTATTCTGCAATGTTGTAGAGGAGTAAATTTCCTATAAGAATATGCTCATTATAAAACGTTTAAGTTTTCTCAGAGCTCGTGAAAGAATTAAACATGCGTTTTGACAAATTTTGCCCCAGTTTTCCCCCTGCATATTACTAATAATAGGTTTTCTTTGCAAATTTTGATTATTTGTGAATGGAAATTCTTAAGGATAAGCCCTCGTAATATTCTGGATCATTACGTTTGAATATATTCTCTGTGTTTGTATTTATTTATTTATTTATTTACAATGTGTGCCAGGGGAGTGACATTAGCTCTGAAAAATGCGACCAGTTTTAGTGTAATTTTGTCCCTGTTTTCGTACACATTTCACGAGATATCTCCGAAACTACGTAGGTTGCCAATTTAGGGTTTTCGGTTGCCTCTTCGTTATTAAATTGGCTTTTGTTTTGTATTAGTATTTTTTGCTAATTCATTCTACAATGACAAAAAAACAGCTAATAAACTCAAAAGTTTTTTCGGCTCGCTAGAAACATATGGGAAACATAGGAAATGTCATGCCCCTGATGTGTGCTATTGAGATTTAATCTCTTGGAAGTATAGAAAGGGTTTAATCAATTGATGAAACAGTTAGCATCAATCGCCGTCTTAGCGTTCGTGACAACCTCCAGAGCCAATCGGTGAAAATGCTCTTTTGTAGATTGTGAAAGCCGTATGAGTCAACCAAGTTCATAAAGTATAAGTTAAATAAAAAATTAAAAGAAAAACTAATACGTAATAAAAGAGAAAAAAAGAATTCAAGACGACAAAGGATCGAATGAGCCGCTGCCTCTTCTCTCTGGGCAGCTCATTCCGGAGTGTCACCCCCTTGATAAAAAATGAGCTATGAAGAATACGACTCTCCGATCTTGAAATGACGAGATTCCTTTAACCAAGAATAATATTACTAGTATAATTACTCCTAATACAATTGAATACGAGTTTTAGAAAAAGAACTTTCCGTAAGATTGAAAGATTTTTGGAAAACGTTTCTTTCTTGATTTCTAAAGAAACTAAAAACAGTCATCTTAGTTGTTTCACGTATGTCTGGGAATAAAATCATACTGACGAAATTTACGATGTTGAAAAATTTTTTCTTTTTCCATCATTTCTTCAGCTTTGGGGATTGTTGCTGTCAAAATTGTCACAGAGATTTTATTCTGAAAGTTTTGTGGAAATAGAATTAAAGACATCCCTCTAGGGTACCTTTTCGTGAGGTGTCAACATACCCATTCAGTTTGAGATTTTTATCCACTCAATTGCTGCAATGGATGCTCACTGTGAAATTTCCGTTGCACTTCTTCATATGACAGTGTTAACTCAATTTTATGGAACAGCCTCTTGGGGTTCTTGGGTCTGTGCTTCAAATGCTTCTACTTCACGTCTGTGGGAGAAAAAGGATATTTTAGAAGGAAATTTATCCCTTGAGATTTTTTTCCGAACGGTTGTGTGCAATTTAAATACATTTTATTCATTTATATGTAAATATATAAAATATATATAAATAAATCATTTTAAGCTATTGTCCGTTAAACTGGGGCATTTCGAATTGCACATATGTTTCGGAGGAAATGGGAAACCTAGAACAATTCAATTGAATTTTATAAGCGAATAGAAAATTTTATGGAATAATTCTGAAATTTTTGACTGTAACACTATATGGGTTTGTTTTTCTAATATACTATTTTTTTTAAATAAATACCACATAAATAATCTATTTAGTGCCTCTTCTTAGTAATCTTAATCTAATTATAATGCAGAAAAACAGAAATATCTCAAAACTTTTTTGATAGAAGCTTTGAGCTTAATATGATATAATAATATAAAATTAACTGAGAGTTCCCTATTACCATCATTAATAAATTACCTTAAAAACGAACCACTGAAACGGTTAATTCGCCGATGAAAGCCTTTCTGAAGAGAGTGAAATAAATAAAATTCACTGAATGGGAACAATTGCACGGCAAATACAAATACAAAAAAAAAGTTGGCGTACATCGAACTGCAATATTATACGTGGCAAAAGAAGAGGAAGAGGTTTATATAGTAATATGGTTCGGACTCTGTGGAGAGATGGTTCTGGTGAAAAAAAGAACCACGATATCCAACAATAGAACCGTAAATACGCACGCTCTTGTTTATTTTTTCTTCTACCTCCTCTCTCCACACAATTTTCCTCCTCTTCTGCTTTTAATTAAATTTATAATTCGTGACGTTGCTTTCTTCTCATTGTGCGCTATTTCATCAGTTTTGCACTGGGATACCTTCAAACGGTACAGGGGAGCCTCAATTCGCGATCCTCGCGAAGCCGACCACCAATATGTGAGGGACGACCAAGAGAAAACTAACAGTTGCATTGGACCAAATTCGCGAAGCTTAGCAAGAAATGGTAGTTCAACTATAATTAATGTAAACATTTGAAATCTTATTTATTTATTTTCTTAATGAAAATTTTGAAAATTTCTAAGTTGAATTTTAATATTTCTAAGTTTCTATATTTTCTAATTTTTAAATTAAATTTTCTAAATATAATATATAAAGAATTATGTATTTTTATACGTATATATATTTTTAAACAACTTCAAATGTTATCTAGATTGCTATATTGAAGAGTTGCTCCCCTTCGAAATATAAACTTACAATTTCTGTTGTGGAAACAGCCTAAGCTTTAGCCGTATCGCTGACCAAATTACTAAAATATAACATATAAATTTTTAAGAGTTCTCGACATGTCTGGAACTAACGTTCATTTTACGATGACGTTAAACCAACAGACGTAAAGCCACACCTAATTACTCCACTTGAGTTACTATTTATCATTATCTAAAATATTGCCAAACGGAGCACAGTTATTGAACAAAAGTTTGAGTCGTTAGGGAATTCAAATGATAGGGGAGACTGGGGCTAAGAGTCACATATCGAAAAATTCAAAATTGAATATCTTCCAAGATAAAAAAGATCGCGACTCAAAATTTTTTCTATATATGGCCTTCATAGACCTTCTTCAATGTCGTAAGTTTTTTTAGAATTCGAACAAGGAATTTCGAAAATAAAAAAATATTGAAATTTTTAGGCCTGTTTTTGAAATATTTTCCTTACAAGAGATATCAAATTACCTACTTTACCATATATTACCTACTTATTACTTATTACTTATTACTTATTACTTATTACTTATTACTTATTACTTATTACTTATTACTTATTACTTATTACTTATTACTTATTACTTATTACTTATTACTTATTACTTATTACTTATTACTTATTACTTATTACTTATTACTTATTACTTATTACTTATTACTTATTACTTATTACTTATTACTTATTACTTATTACTTATTACTTATTACTTATTACTTATTACTTATTACTTATTACTTATTACTTATTACTTATTACTTATTACTTATTACTTATTACTTATTACTTATTACTTATTACTTATTACTTATTACTTATTACTTATTACTTATTACTTATTACTTATTACTTATTACTTATTACTTATTACTTATTACTTATTACTTATTACTTATTACTTATTACTTATTACTTATTACTTATTACTTACATATTACCTACTTATTTTCCAAAATTGATGCACTGCTGAATATTTCCTAAATGATTTGGATTCTTTGAATACGAATACGCTATCTATTTTGTAAATTTACAAAGATACTTTTCTCCAGAAATCCTTTTATTAAAAATAGCCACTTGGGGTAAAAAGTAACAAAAGGTGTAGAGCAAAAAGTAAAAAAAAGCGAAGCAATTTCTGATGTCTCACAGCGAAAGGAAACGTCATTTGCAGTCTTTTGTGTGTTTTTTCTAAAATAGCTTAAAAAGCGCTTTTCTCGTTTAGATAGAGAAAACCGCGTTTTACAAAGGTAAAATATATGTCCTTTAAGTATTTTTTTAAATTTACGAAAGCCCGCAATACAGCGAATCAAAATATGATTATACCCTATGTCTGATACTATTTGTCCCAGCATTTTTGAGGATGGTCACAAAATTACCTTTTAGAAATCGGCTCGATAAACGTATTTTCTTAAAAAAATAGAGGAAAATTACTTTCACAAAGTTGTAGAGCGGTAAATTTCCTATAAAACTTCGCTAATTAGAAATTTCTGAAGCGCTCGAGTAGCTTGTAAAAAAATAAAATATCCGTTTTGTGACTTTTTGCCCCAGTCTCCCCTGGTAAATCTCTGTCTAAGGGCTTATGTACTTCTTGCGGAATAATTATTACAAACATATAATAATATACCACTCTACACCCCAGTGCCTTTGCGCAAGACTTTCTCTGCCGCGACATATTGTATGCAAAGAAAAGATCGTTATAACGACAAAAGACTATACAGTCTAAGAAGAAGCATTTCCGCCGTTTGGCTTCGGAGGCTGGTTATCAACGCTGAGACGGCGGCGGACGCATGGTAAGGGTGGGAAATGTAGAGTTGAATAAATGAATTATTATTATTATATAAGTTTCTTAGGAATATGTTAGAATGATCTATATACCGTATGTAGCTTGATTAGTTGAATTAATAAGAACGTCTTATTTGAGATATTCGCTATATAATGAGTAGGATGTCCCTAATAGTTGTACAATTTTTCTGGAAATCAAGAGTTCGCTTGTAAAAATTGTAAAAGTGCTCTAGAATAGTTCGAAGTACTATCAGAATTATGAAACTTGTTAGAAGAATTTTTACCATCACGATAGATTTGATGTATGATATATCTTAAGTACGCTTGAAGGATACTTGTGAACCTTATGGACATATTCTGAATTAGTGACGTGTATGTACAATAAGAATCTGACAGTGCGATGTAACTTTATTTATAAAAAGGTGCAAAGCATCACATTCTTTGCGAAGTGCTCGAACCCACGACTTAAATGCTATCTCTCAAAAGTACTTTCGTATCATTTAGCGCTTACCGGTTCACAACCGATTTGAAACGAATTCATAAATCACTCAAAAGGTTGCCCAGAATACCTTAAGAGTAATAAATTTGAATGGTGATAGGTTATGAATAGATTCATAACTGATTGGAACAGGTTCAGTTTTATCGAAAATTCTAAGACCTTTCCAACGGCCCGAAACATCTCCCCAATTGCTTGATAAATGCGCTCTCTAGTGTCTTTTTAACCTTTGACATTGAAAAATCGTTATTAGGAATGATTCAACGGGATTTTCGTATAAGGGCGATATGCCCGTCTGGGTAATCTCTAAAACATATCCAAAAATGAAGAAAATCGCACGACGCGTTAACGATCTTTGGGTCGACTTATGGGGCGGGGAGGGGGGTGGTTCACCTGAAGGTCTTAAGTCACTATCACTTACCGTTTGGCCTCTAGAGCTGGCGACAGTCAGTCGGTCAAAGACCGTGACGTGAAGAATACTCGAAACTTTAATTTCCAAAAAAATCTACCAAAATACGGTCCCTTGAGGGTGGATATGGAGTCGAAATATATATATTTCCAAAATCGAGGAATTATATATACAGTTCTATCTGTAGATTTCGATCAGTAAAATCTCGTTCTGAATAACAAATCCAGTCAGTAAAGATATGAGATCTGACATCTAGTTCCTACTGGCTTACCAATTCTGGGATCAATTGTACATTTCGGTGGCAGCCAAAATCCCGAACGTCAAAATCCCGAATGATCAAAATCCTGAAAGGGATGAAATTATATGGAGGAAAATGTTTAGAATAATTTCCCAAGACACAGAAGATTTCCCTTTGCCTCCAGCAAGCACGGGTACAATCGTGGGAGTAGCTAAGGTAAGGGTAGTATGTATCGGCCAGTTAAGAAAAATACTCCATAATTCGCTAAAAATAAATGATCTAAACCAGTTTTTGACATTCTAAAATATGCCAATTGGAACTCCAGTATTACATTTATCTATATATCAACATTTGATTTCTTACTATTTAGAGAAATTAGTTAAAAAAATGGTAAAATTGCAATCTTGCACTGCGCATATTGCATCGGCCATATAAAAGCAGATGAGGAAGATATCGGCCAGGAGTGTAGCAGACATCGGCCGGAAAATAAAACCCAAAAAAATATCACAAATTTGAATATTTTTCTAATTGATTACGTTGTACTCGAAGAAACACTCTCTGACATCCACCCCTTACCAGAACCCAACCATCAGGACCACTTTTTAGCACTTTCCAGGGAGATTTTTGGTGAAGGTTGTCTGCATCTTCTCATTTTCACCATATTTTTGATCCAATCCTGGAGCTCGGACTTAAGGATAAGAAATCCAGTTTCGGCTTGATTCACGATCCTCCGATTCACAAGTTTACGTAGTACAAGCTTACCAGTGATTTCCCTTTTGAATGCCTTCCGGAAAGTTTATCATTCAGGATCATTCTGGACCTTCTGGACACTCCATACTTTGCAGTCATTTTCAAGAAGATTCTCGTGCCGTCATGACATCCAGCACATTTTTCAATCTTTTCTCTGACATTGCAGTTTCTAAAAGACCTCCTTCAAGATGTTTAACATTGATAAAATGCGAAATTCACACTGAGGAAATCCTTTTTCACAACAAAAACATTACCGACATAGCCTCAACTGCTCGCGAAAATGACATCGAAATGCGATGAAAAATGGCCGGTGAGCTCTGTATTTGGAACAAAACGTACTTCCTCTCAATTAACAAATTAATTCTAATTATGCGTAGCAAGACAATTAAAAAGTGTTCTGATACTAAAAGTAGAATAATTGAGTAGTATTTGTTTTATTCAGACATTTTCGTAAATAATTTAAATAAGGTATAATTTCTTATTTTGTGTCACTGAAATTCTAGTATAAAATCACAAGAATTTGAGAAATGGCTGCATTTTGATTAAGACTCTGACACAGTGATTCAATTAATTAGATGAATAATTATATTTTGTTAAAAAGTCGACGAAAAACTTAATTCAGAAGACCATATATGAACAAACGTAATATATTTTGTATTAGATAATTGGTAAAACGTAGTTAGTAATTTTTAAATATTCATTTTTATCTTAGTGGCCGATATCTTCTGCAAGCTGGCCGATACAAGGTACATGGCCGATATATACTTCTCTTACCTTATGTTACTTTTAAGAATTCGGGATTTTGGCTTTCAGAATTTTGTCCCTTTCGGGATTTCGACTTTCGGGATTTTTTTTTACCGGGGCCCGTACATTTAATAATCACTAACCTAACTAACTTTGGTGTCCGATATTCTCCTTTAAAGGGCCACGCATCTTGGCTCCTTACAGGCAGTTTCACTAGTTCCTTCCATCCGTTTTCGTGGGTGTTTTCATCCTCATCCTATCAGCAGTGGTTTCAGAGGTCACCGTGGATTCAAGCTTATTTCAAGCTTTTGACGACTTCAAAGTTAAAAAATTGACCAAGAGATTCTGGTAGTATTTTTTGATGAGTCTTTTCTTCTCTCGTTGAACTCGAATCCCATCTTTTCTACGGAAATGGCTGAACTGACAAAAATATATTTCACCACTAAACTAAATCATTGTTTAAGTATTTCTCTTAATACATAAATAATGATTTTATCTTTGTGCCAATAGGTATTAGTATTTGACGTGTATTAAATAGCTTGTACGTTTAAAAAAAGCTTATCAATCGACAGTTATTGAATACACGGCGTTATACGCAGTTTCAAAAACATTTTAGCAAAACAAAAGTGTGTTGTGTAGGCCATATAGTATTATTAAAATCGATCAATGGTACTTGATGGGGAACATCATATAATGCTGTCGTGTATTTGGAAAAGTGCCTTTGGCCTTTTCCTATTGTTTTTTTTGTTCAAAATCTAAACCGTGTATCCTGGGTATAAAATAATAAATAGTACGAGATGAGGAGGAAAAAAGAATCACGGCACACCATAGCGATGATATACTCCCGATTGTTATTTTCACGGTAAAACTCTGGTGGATCAGGCTAATACCTATTTTACAGGCCACGTTGACTCCATGGTACAAGAGCATTATTATTGTTTTGTGGTGTACAACAAGAAGCCAATCAACGAGATTTAATATTTATTGTAAAAGGCAATAAAGGAAAATTTTGCTTTTGCCAATGAGTCTGTGTGAAAAGAGATGGTCAAGTTGAGGGATGCCTTAGTGTATATATACGTAAATAATAATAAATAATAAAAGTAAGAAAAAAAAAACCATGAAAAATTGCAAAGATCACGGCGAGTTGCATGCCTTTTCACCAACCACAATTGGGTGGATTGGGGAGATGAACGAGCCATGGGATGCACATAAATATGGTGGTGATTTGATCTCCTTCTCCACGAGAGCAAACAAACATAATAATCGTCGATAATTTGGCGGAATTCCATGGGCTCTGTTATACTCTTCCTCCTGTTGGATGAATGATGGTGGTTGAGGGAATGAAGATGGGACGAAAGCAGACCACGCGAGATGCTCTCCAAAGAAAACGTGCATTCTCGATTAACTGGTTTACTTCGGCGCAATTCTTGAGATTGACGCCAAATGATCCTCGCACTCACCATTCACCTCAAGCATTATGCAATCATGTGACATTGCACATTACGGCAAATATTTTGCACCTTGACATCCCCCAACCGCATGGCATTGTAGGAAGTGAGACTAGTAAGACCCGTCATTAGGAATGCCAAGTCTCTTGTGAGAAAGGTGTGCATGTCACAGAGTTCACGATCGAGCCCATCTTGGTAGAGAGGGACTATCCTATTAATTATCGCTTTGATTTTGTCAATCAAGAAGATTGTGAAGTTAGCAAACGGTAAATTAAGGAGCGTTAGGCTAGTTAGGCCTATGCTGCAACGACCTCTGGCAGAAGGAATTTTTTAATATTTAAAATATAAACCGTCACACTCTTCGATAAATATCTCAGAAAGCCTTCTCACTCAATATATCATATTTTACGATAACTTTTGAAGTGTACTCCGCAGGAGTCCTTCAAGGAAGTTGATGGTACAAAAGAGATGATCATATTGGACGAAAATTGTGTGCGCCAAATCTCAACTATATGTATTTGTTATTAAAATTCCTCTGCGGTGATATATTCCTCGATTATCAGAGGAAATACAAACAATTACACATTGAAATTGGCTCGTTATAACATGTTGCAGAGTGACGCAAAATTGAGGTGCACAAGACTTGGGATAATTGGAAGTGCTTGCGACGAGAAAATCGCGCTGTGATGGCAACCTTTTGGCCATTTAGTGTATTATATTGAAGAGGAATTGTGCTTTGGAACATGGGTTTTCGAACCGGAATGCCGCCAGCATGAATTATTTGCCAGCAGTGCCAATAGGTCGCGTGAATTATTGAAATTCACTGAAGGGGGTCGTCAGAATTGGAAATTGTAATCACGCGCTGAGAGATGCAACCTTGACCACCATCACTGGATGATTCCTATCCCAAAGAGTCAATGTAAAAAAGACAAAGAGAGTTACGTGGAATATTTCCTATGTTGTATAGCTTGTCTTTGACCTTCCGCCCAAAAATTCACCAGCCACAAGTACGGCAGCTCCAACAAATTGATAGTTCCAAGCCATACTATTCTATCTTAGAATGACAAAATTTCTGGAATGTCATTTGAAAATTACAAAGCTTAAAATAAATATTTTGTTAACATAACGTTTACTGCCCTTCAACTTTGAGCTGTTAAAATTTGAATTTACGAGATGAGCCTGACCAAAACTGACTACAAACTGCCCAAGAAGCATTTTCTTTTTCATTGTATCTTGTATCATACTATAAGTAAGATCTTAAGGAAATGTATATTCCTAAAACCTTCTTGTATCAATCTATCTTGAGTCACAGCGTTATCTATAACTGAAGTAGTGATGACCAAGATTTTGAGATCTTATATAAAATTTTAAATTCAATGCTTTCTGAACGATATACTTTTAAAAGGCTACCGTAAGAACTTGAACAGTTTTGATTCTATACGATTTTAAACGATTTGCAGTCTTTTGTGTGTTTTTTTCTAAAATAGCTTAAAAGCGCTTTTGTCACTTTCTCACTTTTCTCGCAGAGAAAGCAGTGTTTTACAAAGGTGTAGATGAATAAATTTTCTATGAAAATATGTCCTCTAGGTATTTTTTCAAATTTACGGAAGCCCGTAATGAAGCGAATCAAAATATGATAATACCCAATGTCTGGTACTATTTGCCCCAGCATTTTTGAGAATAGTCACAAAATCACCTTTTAGAAATTGGCTCGATAAACGTATTTCCTTACAAAATAGAGAAAAATTACTTTCACAAAGTTGTAGAGCGGTAAATTTCCTATAAAACTTCGCTAATTAGAAATTTTTGAAGCGCTGGAGTAGCTTGTAAAAAAAAAAATATCCGTTTTGTGACTTTTTGCCCTAGTTTCCCCTAAAGTCGACAATTATCCGATTATAACACAAATTCATCCTTGTACAATGCCATATCCAGAGGCTTAACGTTGACATAAAACTTAATACATTATAATTTCCTTGACTCTTCTAGAATTTCCAAGTGCAATATCTTTGAATGTAGTTGAAGGTTTTTAAGTAAGGTCATGCAAGTTATTGTAAAGAAGAAACGACCTCGGGGCAGACTCAGGACAATGTGACTGAAAAAAATTCAGATTACTTTGCGTCGTTTTGGGATCGACTCCGAACATTTCTCAGAAGTAGCAAAGGATCGACAAGCTTAGGTAGCTAACCTGCGTGTCCTAAGCCCGCAAACCCTATATGGATAAGCGGTCGTCGAAAGTGAATGAATAAATGAAAAATCTTTAAATACATAGAAAATATAAACGTTGATGCAGAAACACTGCGTTTTGCAAAGGGTTAGGCCAAATGGGAACAAGAAGAATTTTCCAATTGGAAACAAAACGTATTGAACACGAGGCTTCCGGTCTCTTGTTGACTTGCTGTATCTTATTCAATTCGATGCGTTAGTTGCTGTTCTTTCGAGGAAGTCCCTGATAAGTAGAGCAGTGGAAGGTCATGATCATATTCACAGATATTCACAGCGGGTTCCGGTTAAAATTCTTAAAGCCAAAATTCTGAAAGCCAAAATCCCGAAAGTCTAAATCCCGCATGGGCCAAAACCCCAAAAGCCTAAATCTCTACTGGACCAAAATCCCGAAAGCCAAAATCCCGAATGCTTAAAAATTTCATCACTACTATCACGATTGCACCCGCGTTTGCTGGAGGCAAAGGGAAATTTTCTCTGTCTTGGGAAATTATTCTACACATTATCCTCCATATAATTTCATCCCTTTCAGGATTTTGAACATTCGTAAATTTGGTTTTCGGGATATTGGCCCTTTCGGAATTTTGGCTAACGGGATTTTGGATTTTAGGAATTTGGCCCTTTTGGGATTTTGCCGTTCGGGATTTTGGCTACCTCCGATCTAAAGCACAAGGAATAAAAAAAGCTTTAATATATGAAATAAATAAATATAAGCATTAGACTTTATTTATAAAAGACGATATTCTCTGTGTCCATTTATAATTGCAAAAAAAATCCATTTTGAGCCAGATTTTGAATTGCTTTAACTTATCCTATCATCTCCCTTCAATCCGATCCTTAGATCCCCTTTAATCCATTCCTCTTGCCTAACAGCGGAAATTTTTTTCAAATTGTGAAATAAATTTTCGAAATTTATATAGCTAGAGAAAAACTGTCCCTTGGGGTAGAACTACTGCAAGTCCAATTAGAATTATATGGAATGGAATCATCGAAATATCTTTCTCGGCAAATTACCAAAGAAAGCGATAAAGTGCAGGAAACCCCGCAGGAAGAGAAATTTCAAAAGAAATTCATTAGCAATGATTGCACTTGGATTTTAATTGTTCCAAATTGCAACGGTTTATGATAGGGCTGCAAGATATAATCAATCATATTGGGCAAATTGAGGGAGGTGCAATGACTGAAAACTTTCCGTCGACATAATAAAATGCTCCATAAACTTGTGAATTTCTCAGGATAGCAAACAAAAAATCTTCGTTTAAAAAAAGAGGAGAGAATTGAAACAAGTGTTGAAATTGAATTTTGCAACAATTCTTTTTTCCACATTGAAGTCAATTTGAGGCCTTTTGAACTGCTTCGCCAAGATCGCGTGACATGAGAGCATCTCTCCAAGTGCCCAATTTGACTATCATCATCCGGTTGAGGCCCCAAAGATGGTGTGAATGTGAAGAAGAGTAAAAGAAAAGAGCAAAGCGCCACATGCACCATGGCGACTCCTATAGTGCAATTAAGGCTAAAGAGAGACTTGTTAGTTGAAATTTTCTAAACAATATTTGAAGATATTATAGAACCTTCTTTGCATGCCATACACATAAACTTTTCTACTGAATTTTTGTCTTTCAAACCAATTGGATCTTTTTAGCAAATTCTAAAACACTTTTGTCAGATCATAATGAATTTTTATTTGGTTCAACCTCTTTCTCTTCTTCTTTGTTCATAATCACCTGGCAATTATGCAAATTCACGGTATTTGAAACTTTAATTGGTGCCCCATCATTTCTTAACCTTCCGCGAAACTGCCCATTATTCAGCAATTCGTCCACATCCCACTAAAATTGTTGTATTTTATGGTAAAACACGAAAATTTTCGATTATGATAAGTCCTTTAGTATCTTAGTTTTGAGTTTTTATGTTTCAGCGTTCAAATGCAAAAATTTTGAATTCATAAGCTACCTATACGGAGTGTGGGGTCCCAAATGGACTCAGGCTGATCATCAAAAATATTTAGCCTGTAGCGGTAAAAGATTAAGTAAAGGAAATTTAGGTAAAGGACCCTTAATCATTATGCTAAGGCCATAGTGTATGATAATATTGAATAAATTTTTACTGCCAAATTTTGAATTACTACATTTTCTCAAGGTTCAGCCTGGGTCTATTTGGGCTCTTACGAATTAGAAAGAATTCGCCCTTAAGAATCTTCAAATCAAACTTTCGCGCAATCGAAATTTAAGAAATAATGAAGCTGTTGAAATAATTGATGATCGTGTCGTTACGTCGTTGCACTTCAAAATTCGAACAGAAAATATTTCTGTCACTATGCGGACGATAAAAGGTGTAAAAATGTTTTTTTATGGCTCTCGAAATCGATCTTGGAATGCTTTAGTTCTTTAAGGAAAAACCGGGTGTGAACGCTCGGAATGTTTAATCTCAATTTTGTAAAAGATTAATTTATCCTTGGTCTAGCATATAATCCTAATGATTACTTTCTTATAAAATGAAACATTAGTTAAGATCTTATCGGGTCTCGGTCTAAATCCCGAAAGCCAAAATCCCGAAAGCCAGAATCCCGAACGCCAAAATCCCGAAAGCCAAAATCCGGAATAGGCCAAAATCCCGAAAGCCAAAATCCCGAATTATTAAAAGTGTCATAGCTATTCCCACGATTGCATCCGCGTTTGCTGGAGCAAAGGGAAATCTTCTGTGTCTTGGGAAATTATTCTGAACATTTTCATCCATATAATTTTATCCCTTTCACGATTTTGAACATTCGGGATTTTGGCTTTCGGGATTTTGGCCTTTTTGGGATTTTGGCTTTCGGGATTTTGGCTTTCGGAATTTTGGCTTTCGGGATTTTGGCTGCCACCGATCTTATCATATTTAAGTGATCTATTCTGGATTTTATAAAATCTCAGTTTTTCAATTTATTCGAGTGCGCTGAGCCTTTGTATTTCTCAATCTAAGATTTTTCAAGAAAAGTTATCTGTACCAACTAAACATTTTAATTTTAGCTTTTCTTAATAACTGGGATCTAGTTTTATTTCACAGAAATTGAGCCAGAATTCAGAAGGATATTTCCTGTGATTGCCAGTGAAAAGATAGTCACTCTAAAAGATGAAAACACTTTTTTTTGGTTTTGTCCCGGATCGAAAGCTCTGGACAAAACCAAAAAGTATTTTCGTCTTAGCGCGACTGGAAATCACCGGAGATATGCCTCTGAAATCAATTGCACCAGTTCATTTGTGAGCGTATTGAGCCAAATTATTTTTCCTTAAAAATTTCAGTTTTTATCTCTAATTTTAATATTAATTTAACTTGATCTTTTTAACACTGATTTTTTTTTTGTTTCAGGTAAGCTTCTATCCTGGTTTCAATCCTACTTGGGTTCTGTAAGTTTTCTTTAAATATGCATATATTTCTGAAAGTACCAAGATCTCATTAAGATTTTAACATTGCCCAACATATCTTTTATTTTTGAATTATTGGTTTTTCGTGTGTGTTACAATATTTGACCGATATTTCCTAATAATTTGTGCTGGCTTCTCAATCACACGCATTTGAAGGTTATTGATGCTTGGTTTTCTGGCCAAAAGGTATCTGATTGCAGTGTTTCAGGTGAGAGGATGAGATAGTGAAAGATGAAAGGGAGGAAAATGATGAATTCATCCAATAAATCATTACTCAATTAACACAAGTCGATCGTGGCCGTTTGCCTTAGTTAAGGTCGGTAAATATGTATACTTCTCTCTTGAGCTTTTTTTTTCTCTCGCGTTCTTGAAGCCTGGTACAAGCCTCCATTGGGGTTTCGTATTCTGCGTGAGGAGAGAAGGTAGTGGATGGAGGAGACAAAGAATCTCTGAGATGCTGGTTTTAGAATCATAGGCTATTGCTCAGGTTTTTATTGTATTTTCGTATTTGTATATTGGCTGGCAGCATTGATTAAAATTGCAATAAATTATATTGGGCTCTTGTTTAACATGCCTCAATCGGGTGGTTGCTTGTGGTTATGTAGATGAGCCACTTTTTTCTACCTCAACTTTTCTTCGTCTCTTATTTATTTCAAATATATTTATGCACACGGAATAAATTGCGAGGTTTTGCTAAGTTTTTGCTGAGTCCTCATTTGTTTTTTTTTAACAATTTTATATTTCAGTCCGAATATTATCTGAAATTTCGCTATCTTCTCAGAATTTCGAGGAATGTTCATTTTAAAATTTGAAATTTAGACAATTGAGACAAGTTCCTAATTAATAAAGTTACTAAATTTAATTAACCCTTAATTCAATCTGTGAGAAAATATTCTAAGAAAATCTACCACAAGATATGATGTGATAATCCATATTTAGCTCGGTATATTTTCTTCTCTGTAGAACCTGTCTTTTCTTTCTAACATCTTATACC
Organism: Phlebotomus papatasi; assembly: GCF_024763615.1. NCBI lineage: Eukaryota > Metazoa > Arthropoda > Insecta > Diptera > Psychodidae > Phlebotomus > Phlebotomus papatasi. The sequence goes on from NC_077223.1 coordinate 40,220,588, forward strand.
CTCTTGAGAAAAACTTTTTCCAGCTTATATTCGCCCTTCCTCAGTTTTTCATGTGCTAACTTGACGGTGAAGGGTCTCATCTTCAAGAATTCAATTCACAAGAAAACATCAAATACATAACATTCGTTTTAATGTTTCCGCGTTTTGAATTTTAATGCACAATTTTAATGCGAACGCGTCAAAAAGACGAATATGTCGGCAGAATTTTAATTCTCCAGGGAATTTTCTTCTGACTGGAAAAAGAAGGGCCTGAAGTTTCATGAAGAAAGAGAAAAAAATACCCTGGAAACTTTTGCCAAAAAGAGGGTGTATGGTATATAAAATAAAATAAGGAGATAATATTTGAAGGTGACATTTTTCATAGTGTTTAAATACACTGGATGTAATATAAAGATTAAAGTTAAATCTCTATTTATTAGCTGTCTTTATTGCTCAAACTTTACAGAGAGTAATATGTACGTGGATTAAGGATACCACAAAAGGTTCTGTTCCACTTACTCCTGGCATTGTGTTTGGTTTTGTATCACCAATTTTAACGGTTACTCAATTTCAGAAACAAGATATTCTTGAAAACGTGTTGATTAATCGATTGAGACAAATTGGTTTCTCTCTTTAAAGAGTACCAACTAACTGTTGGTTCTCTTTTCTTTCTAAGAAAACTAGTTTTGGTGGGGTTGTAGAGGATGAGCAGAAGAAAGAAAAAGATTGTCCGGGATAATATTGACTTAGGGGGGTCACCGGTGTATTGATATCTCTTATCGTTTAAGTTCTAGGATGGTGATAAGTTCAAAAAAGTGGATCCTATATGACGCTCTTTCTTTGATTTCGAGAGTTAAAAGGAAGTGAACGAGTAAATTTTTATATCATAATTTAAATTAATTTTAAATAATGAAATCACATTGGTTTTTTTTTAAGTTTTTATTTTCGTCTTTTAGGGCAAAGGGAAATTTTCTGTGTTTTGGGAAATTTTCAATTTCGTCCTTTCAGACAAAAGGAAATTTTCTGTATTTTGGGAAGTTATCAGTATCTCCTGTCGGGGAAAAGAGAAATTTTCAGTGTTTTAGGAAATTTTTAGTTTCGTCCATTGGGACAAAGAGAAATTTTCTGTATTTTGGGAAGTTATCAGTATCGCCTGTCGGAGCAAAGGGAAATTTTCAGTGTTTTGGGAAATTTTCAGTTTCGTTTTAGGCAAAGGAAAATGTTCTGTGTTTTGGGAAGTTATCAGTATCGCCTGCCGGGACAAAAGGAAATTTTTTGAGGAAAGGGAAATTTTTGGTAAGTTATAAAATATACTTGTGCAAAATCTGTGACAGACAAAATTTCCGATAATTGTACAAAATGTATGAAAGACAAGATTTCCAAAGACAAAGTTTTAAAAGAACAAAAATTATCGAAGACAAAGATTCCAAAGACAAACTGGGAAAAACAAAAGTGTAAAAAACAAAATAGAAAAGTGAAGATTCCTGATCCCTTTTTCATTACACTAAAAGTTAAAAAATCATGATCACTGATTTATAATATAGTATTCAAACAAACTACAGTAGACTCTCACTCAATCGGCTCTTTTTCAATCAGGCGTCAAATTTTGTTGACAATTTTCACGCTTAATTATGAAGCTAATTCGCTCAAATTCGCTGTAGTTGTTCCTTATTTATCGTGATTCTTTATAATTGACCACTTTTTGTGGAATATACAAAGGCTTTGACGCCCAAATCTATCGATAAACCGGATGACATTTCGCCCCATATTCCCGATTGAGAGAGAGTCTACTGTACTCAACACTTTCCATTATGCTTACTAAAGTAACTGTAATCATGGTAGTCAGACTTGTATTGAATTGTTCAGGACAAAGGCGATTACGAAAAACAGTTTGAGATATTGACTGTATTTGTTTTGTGGAAGGTGGAGTGATGGGGTTATCGAAAACCGGAAGTTGATATCCTCTACCGTTTGGTCTCTAGATCAATAAGAAATCCAAAAATCTGTGAAATAAAATTTAGAGTGGAGTCACCACTTATGGACGTTATACAATACACTAATGGACAGCTTGCAAAAATCTTAAGTTTTTACCCAAAACAGATTTCGAAAAATCATAAAATTATCAGTTTAGGATGTAATTAAAAATTTTGTAACAATGGAATGCTTAGTCTTTGACCTTCGAAAATTGTATATGGCAATCCAATGACAAGTTTCTGTGAACGAAATATTCACTTGGACTATTTATACAAGATATCGAAAATTGAATCAAATCGCAATGTTTAATTTTTAAGTTGATCAAAGGTTGGAAAGGGTGGGCGGTGGTTTTAGAAGAAGAACTCGCTAAGGGGTGTTTTTATGGGGGGTCATCGAAAACTGGGAGTCAATATCATTTACAGTTTAAGCTAAACAACATTTATAATAACATTTATAATTGCGTAATTGAAAAAATGCTTTATTTGTAATTTTAGTAACACGAAAATAATTGATCTTTCGCTTTGAGGTTATAATTCATGAGAGCAACTTTCACCATTTGGGGACATTATTGTGTCAGGTCTCCATCAGGAAAGGGTAGAAAAGTACAAGAGTGGGCGTGGTTGTCTTTTTGTGTATTTGCGGTTCCCTTCTAGAGAGAATATGAAACCGTTTTGAACTTTCTTGAATGTGAGGCTACCCTTCTTGGAAGAGTAATAATGAAGAATATTCATTAAGTAATACTATTAAAGTCTACCACCAGATGAACATTTAAGTTTCTCTTGTGTCCGGATCTTGTTTCATGTACCTTCTGTCGTGTTAGTCCATTGAAGATGTTTGCGAGGGATTAGGTTGCAAACCTCAACAAAGAATCGTAACAACATTGCTGTTTAAATTTAAAGTAAAATTAATTTTGTTCTTTTTGTTCAATAATCACCTATGTCATAGTAAAATCTCTTAAAGTTAATTGGTGGTTATAGTGATCTATAATTTCTTCTTCCCCATGAAAATGGCATAGTGTGGCATTTAGATGGGGGACAGGAAATATGCGGCAAATTTCTTGAATATAACCCTGAGATTGCGGTATTTCGTGTGTGGGGGGAACTATGCGAGACGAATTGCGCTATGGAGAGAAGGTTTGTTAATTGCAAAATGCGAAGATGCTCCATGTGGTATTCCTGGTGCGGATGAATGAATTGACGCAATACACCAAAGCCCTTAACCCATCATCTTCCAAGATGCGGAAGACAGAGGCGAAATTCCTCCTTGGAATTGCTAATTTCTCTTCCAGCATCTTCTCCCTTTCCTGAACTTCTTGGGTGTACGCAAATTGAACTTCTCTCAAAGTTATGCACCAAGGAGCCAAGAGGCCAGAGGCCCCCTTTACGCATCGGCCTCTTATTTAGAGTCTCCTTCTGGCCATAAATTTTCAAAAGAGGAAGAGAAAGAGGGTATGGCGTTGGTGCTGGCAATGCAACATATTGTATTTTTGACGAAAATTTATTCAATCTGTCAAAGGGAGCAATGATCCCCGTCAATTTCAAGATGCACTCTTTCGCCTTCATTATCCATGCACACATCCTTTGGATCTTGGCAGAGAAATTTTACTACAATGCCAAAGTAATTCCGATGCAAGGCACATTTTTCGCAATAGTGGAAAAATTTACATGACGAATGTGTGATTGGGATGGTTGAATAAACAATAAACTGGAGTTCATTCACTTTGCAAAGTCATAGAACTTTTACAAAAAAAAATAAATAAATAAATATTGCTTGCTTTGAATATATCCAATATCTCAAATTCATTCTTAAAATCTCTCATGGAGGTAATTTTATGTTGTAATGAAAAATCATTAAGTTGGGTGTATAACATATTTTATTTAATTGGTCTTTTGAGAACGTCTCTTCCATTTGTGGTAGAACTTCATCTCAATTAGCATCTCTCCCGTGGACTGCCATATCCCAATGTTTTCCTGAAAGAAAAAAGAGTAGTGGAACTTTTAATTGACTCCACCTCGAACTCCATATTTTTAACACTTCACCTGCGAATGACGCATTGGATCCCTTTTTTCGAAATGGTCAGGATCTAATTGTGATAATTGAATAATTACTAAAAACAGAAAAATGGTGAAGGAGAACCTTAAGCTCCAGTATAAGTCTAATTAAATGATTTTGCTTCATAATTGGGAAATAACGTGAAAATCGTGAGGTATCTCTCAAATCAAGCACCTCAGAGTCACTCAACTTTGCCGCCAAAAGGCGTTCCTTTTGAGGTGTGTTTCCTCTGGCGGATATTCTTGTGCGCTCTCTTGGGATTAGATTTCATTCAGGAATTTCACAAGTCACCCAAAGAAGGGCATCTCTAGACGTCATTAATATTACTGCATGGGTCTTTTGGAATCAAGAGAGGAGAGCGCTATTGAGGGAGTGTGAATTATTGGGTGTTCTTAATTCAAATTATTCTTGGTTGTTTGAAAAAAAACAGACAGAACGTTGCAACATCTTGTGTCAAAACGATAAACCCGGTGGACGCTTTAAAAATACCTATTTATTGGTTTTAATTGTAAAGGCATTACGTATGCATTACTGTTCATATACCGTGTGCAGCGCGACACGAATACTGTAGATATAAAAAACTGTAATTAATTACATCAGTAGTGCTAATGTGTATTATTTACACTGCTGGGAGTCAAGAGGAACGCCAATTCTTTTTTTTTTGTGTATAATAGTTTTGCTAAATAGATAGCCATTTCACGGTTGATTTGCGACTATTTCGTACTTCAAAGTTTTTGTTACACTACTTTTTGAGAAAAAATATGAAGAAAACAAATCGTTTTATTTTATTTCATTATCATTGAAAAACTCTCTGATAAAACGGAAATAGCGAGGTAGAAATTGACGACTGAACAGCATTAATGTTTTATACACAAAAATGTGAATGAAATATTCTCTAACCCTTTAAGGACGAGTGGGACACGGGTGTCCCAAAAAGAAAAAAAAAACATTTTTTTTTACTATAGAAAGTGGGGATCTCAGTGGTACAATAGGCAAGACAGTTGGGTCCTGGGCGAATGATATCTCTGGTGCAAGAAACCGAATGTCAGGAAAAGACATTTTGACTGTGATAAAATGTAATAAAATGCACCGCCTTTTCCAAAAACACTCTGGGAGCATGGAAGAAGTATCCACACTGTGGGAAGGCGCTCCTGGACGGTCTAAACAGCAATATAACAGGAATAAATCAGCAATATAACATGTTTACATTGTAACAAAATATTCCGATACGATTAATAATAATGATTCTATAGAACAGAGGTGTGCAAGAACCGTTGAAACCGAATAAACGTCAAATGAAACATGTACGTCAGTGGTCAAAACTCTACCAGAACAAACATATTTTGATGTTTATTCGGTTTCAACGGTTCTTACACACCTCTGCTATAGAAAGTTATTTTGTCCTCAGTCAGAAAAAAATATTATAATTTTTGGGACACCGGTGTTCTATTCGTCTTTAAAGGGTTAATGGGGTTCCTCAAACTAGGATGCCAGAAATTAACTGTTTTTCGCAATTTTGTTTTAAAGACAAAGAAATGATCAAAATTTTTGAAATATTTGGTATATCCTAACACATATTTAAAGGGTTTAAATATTTTTTTCGAGAAAAAAATTATTACAAAATGATGGGATAAATGAGTAGTTCACTGGAACATTTCGTTGCACTTCCTTATTGTTGGGAAATCGGCAACTCGCATGTCTTGTGTCAAAAAAATAAACTAAAGAAAACATTCAATCTTCACAAGATTATGTGTAAGGGACAAACCAACAATCCATTCTAATCTAATAATTAGAAGAATGACCTGCTTATGCATCGACGGTGTGGGCTCCAGACTGTCTCAAACTCTCCGCACTACGTCCTAATACTTTCACGACTCGCAAAATACACATGTCCGTACTCACTGAAATCGTACAATCGACTAACTTTATACAATCGTCTTTTCCACCATCAAAGGGGCTCGCCTAGAAAGGAGATATTCTTTCCGTACAGAAGTAGATCTTGAAAAATTCGAAAATCTATTTGAAGATCCAAAAAAGAGACTTTCTTACTTCTTAACACTTTCGCAAGGTGGCGGAAGTTACATCCTGTTCGAATTTCGAAGTGCTGAAGTGTCAAAATGTGACGGTCTTCACATTGTTGTGAGGAAAAAAACTGAACAACGACGTTTACTGTTCTTGCCCCAGTATTTAATCACTCTATAATCACTGAGTAACTCTTTTGCCAGCTTTTTAATGTGATATTTGATAAATTTTCCCCAACTTGTTCGAAAATTTAGTATGAAAATTCGAAATTGAATTTGAATTCTTCGAACTTCAACGACTTTTGTGCAAATAGAGTTCCATTTACCTTTTATCCAAGACACTATTGGAGAATCAAAATCTATTTGTGATCGGGTTCATTGCGTCTCGAACATTCAGGTTGCCTTAGAATAACACTTACTGCCATTAGGCGGGAAATTTGACTGCTACAAATGTCAAATTTAATCCAAGAAAACTACCGAGAACCGTTAAACCAGAACTTCTTTAATATTTTTTAAAGGAAATGAACTTTTAGAAGTGAGACTTTGTCTAACAATTTGTAAAATGTAATTATTTTGCAAAAACTATTGGGTTCAATTACCACAGAATTTCATTCTAAAGAGAATTAACCTTAATAATATTTAAATCGGTCCTTAAGTTTTTTTCTGTTTGTTTCACCAATTCTATAATACTGTACAGATAAGAAGTGGAGTGAAAGCGATTTATAAAAAATAATTTAAAGTTTCAGATGTTCGCCCGAGCGTTTGCAAATTTACTTGGCGCTTCTTTGCTTTCGTCTCTGTATCTTCGAAAATACACTCTTGGATAGTTTATGTAGTGATTGAAGATTAAGTATTATGCACACGGTAATCCTGAGAACGTCATCTGGGTCATTTTTGAATATGAGTCAGAAGCAAAACGCAAAAAGTCATGTGAAATAATGAAAAAAAAATGTCTTTGGTAGGAAATGCTTTAGAGTTTGTACAATATCCTAACTTTAAAACAAATTCCATTTCAACAAACCACAGAGACTGATTTTCGTTAAACTTAAGTATTATTGAACAGTCTTTCGATTCTGTGTGATAAATTATGTGGCATTTCTTGGGCTATAGCAAGGCTTCTTTCTTTCCCATGAAATTCCATGAAAAATTGCAATGGCAAGCATCTACAATAATTCCGTGAAATATTGCTTAAGAAAAAATAGCGTGTAATGAAGTAATTAATTGGGTGCAATTTTCATTACACTTGATCACACCTCAAAGTGTGACATCTTAATTATTTCCCATGTGGAATGAGTTGAAGATTGCTTTGAGCCTCCCATGTGGAATCCAATCGCACTATTAATCATAGTATTATGGCTAAAATTGCCACTTGGTGTTGGTTTGGTTTGGGAAAATTGCTCGAGCAGTGTCGGAGAGTTACTTAAATACAGAGAAAAAAAAAATAACAGAATGACGAGAGTTGCAATAAGTAATAGAAAAAGTGAAACTGCCAGGTAGGGATATAAGATAAACGCGCAATTTGTTTATCAAATCAATTAAGCGCTTGACTTTATAGCACCGGCGCCCATAAATGTTGATCGTAAATTAAATTTACTTCGACTTTAACTACCATTTCCTTATCTATTTTTACTTCAGCCAATGCGCCTTCAAACACTCTTCAAATAGGTCTCCTCAATGCAAATACAAAGTCACTAAAATTCAATAAAAGAATTCAATTGTGCCATCATAACTTCTTCAGAACTACCGTGGAGCAAGCATCTCAAATGCAAAATCCGTTTCAATTTTATTTAATAGTTTCTCATTCTTTGATTTATTGGTTCAATTAACTCCAAGTTTCAATTTACACTGACGATATGGTCACTTATTTACATAAATCTCCTCTACAATATGTGTACAGTACACTTTAGCAATTAGTGAAATTTTTGAAATTCACTTAATTATTCAATGAAATTTTATTTATTGATTTTCTTTGTGCTTCTTAATTGGTTTACATTCTTGACATTTCCTCTCACTTTTAAAATGGAAATACCATATTATGTTATATCATATGTAAATTGTAAAAATCCTAATTGGCTTACAATAGTAAGAAGTAAGATTATTTTTTCAAAGCAAAAAAAATTAAATTTTATGAAATTTGAAGTTAATGAAGGTAATGAAATTTTCGAAAAGGAAAATTTCTCAGAATTTAAGTGTTCCCGCTAGTGAGTTTAAATATGTACTTAATAATAATAATAATCCTATAACGATGTGCTAGGGAACTAGATCCTCCTCCTTATATTATTCTTAACGAATTCTGTGCTCATAACAGTTTTAAGGCGGTTGATAATCTATCTTATATATTTTCTCATCAAAGTATAGACGTAAAGAAAATTCCAATGAAAATTTACCGATTCAGTGTCGGTTCGAAAAGAATCTTTAATAAAATAAGTGAAGAGATAGGACTTTTCTTTGAAAGAATTCGGATAAATCTAAAATGAGAATCGAAAACCCGAAATTAATGTCTTTAACCCTCTAACGCTGTTTTCTTTAATATGCGAAAAAAGTTCTAAAACAATGTTTTCTAGGATAATTATGGTCCAATAAAGTTGAAAAATCCATACATTCTTCATTCTTTCCGTACAGAAGTACATCTTGAAAAATTCGAAAATCTATTTGAAGATCCAAAAAAGAGCCTTTCTTACTTTTAGATAATTCCGCAAGGTGGCTGAGATACATCCTGTTCGAATTTCGAAGTGCTCAAGTGTCAAAATGTGTTGGTCTTCACATATTGTGAGGAAAAAAACAGAACAACGACGTTTACTGTTCTTGCCCCAGTATTTAATCACTCCATAATCACTGAGTAACTCTTTTGCCAGCTTTTTAGTGTGATATTTGATAAATTTTCCCCAACTTTTTCGAAAATTTAGTATGAAAATTCGAAATTGAATTTGAATTCTTCGAACTTCAACAACTTTTTGTGCAAATAGAGTTCCATTTACCTTTCATCCAAGACACTATTGGAGAATCAAAATCTACTTGTGATCGGGCTCATTATCTCTTTTAGTTGAGGCGCTAGGTAAGAAAATATAAAAATTTTTTGAAACTCTTTTTGCTTCTAAAATTCACATTTTTAGTTTTTTCAATTTTTTTTTAAATAAAACATACAAAGTAGAATGACATATCTTTCAGTAAAAAATAAATTTATTTTAGTCAGATAACTTTAAATCGGTATTTTTATGGAAATTAGAAATGAGTTTTTTGCACAAATATTTTTTGCTGCTTTTTCTCTGACCTGTCACACAAAACTGGAAATAGCAACAAAACGAAGAGTCAAAATGAGTTCAAAATTTCAAGAGATGTTTATAAGACTATTACCGAGGGCACTATAGCACTTTTAAATAAAAAAAACCTTTATTGTCGCTGTAAATGTTATTTTTGTGAAGACCGCCTGGAGGTGGTCTTACCCATTAGAGGGTTAAGTGTATACAGCTGAATGGTTAGAATTAAGAATATTGAATTGAATTTCGGTACCATACATTTACACGTAGCTCAGTTAAGTGGGAAGATTTGTATGCTCATAGTATGAAGTTTGAAAAACCTAATATTGAAAGATGTTTGGTTTCCGATAGAATAATTTCGGTTGTATAACTGATTCTGAGAGTTATTTTAGAGTTAAAGCTAAGCAAGGTTTTCACATAGAAAATTATTTCGTTAAATTATTCGTAAGTATTTGTGAATTCCTTCTAAAGACTTACGACATGTTCGTTAATCGTATCACTCACAAATAAGTTCTTAAATGTTAGTACTTTTTTCACAAACATTGTTTGTAACATCACTTAACGAACATTTTTGCTCTTTTACAAACATTAGTTCGTAAATATTCGTAAACACTCTAAAAAATTTCATAAAATTTTGTCATTTTTTCGTAGAATTTTGCCAGGCAAACGAAAATCTACAAACAAATGTTTGTAAGAGAACAAAAAACACTCATTAAATGATTATGTTACGAACAACGTTTTTGTAAAAGAGTGTAAACAATTACAAACTCTTTAGTGGGTTATACGATTTACGAGCATTTTATAAGCCTCCAGTAGAACTTAACGAACATTCATGAACAATTTAACGAATTTTTTTTTCTGTTTAGTTTTTAAGTTAAGTTTCTGTAAATCAAAAATATTTTTAAATAACAAAATTCAGCATTTATTCGACGCATCATACAATATTTAGAGATTCTGTATAAACTGTAAGGTATCGATTTTTGACTTCTTTTTATGATTTATTACTTCAGTCGTAGTTTTTTCAGCTGATTTTCTTCCTGGCACGCTCATTTTAATTGCGCACTCACTGCCTTTCGCGCAAAAAATTGACAAATTCTGAATTCCGTAGATTATGTACAGAAAGTGTAGAAGAATTCTTCAATGTTCGCTGATGAAATGGCTCGCGTCCGTTAATTTCCGTACTGTTCTCTATATCTTCGGCAAAAGCAATAGGAGAAAGTTAAGAACATTTGAATCTATAGAACTTTCTCCATTAGAATAGGTTTCGATGGAAGTAATTTGTGTCTCTGACTGAGTGATTTACAGAGTTTTCTTTATTTTCAAAATTGAAAGTAATTGTATCTCCAATTTGGAGCACATTCTACATTCTGAGAAGTCAACGTGCAAAAGCTAAATGCTCTTCTGCACGAAAAATGAGGAGTAACTTTAATAGCTTGCTTATACTATATAAAAACATCTCTTCTGTTTGTAAATCCGTGTAAAAGATGGCTGGACAAGTTCCTTACTTTCGATATCCAGGCTGTTTTTAAATAAACTATTTAAGCAATTATAAAAGTTACTTGATTGTTTTTGCATGGCAGAACCTTATCAAAAAATTTAATGTTAAAAAAAGCAATTGGGTTTGTTCCTTCTGAAGAATTTTGATGCTGCATGAATTCATATAGATCTCGTCTTGTAAAGTCTATTATCTAATTGAAAAAATCGCAGTGTTTAAAGCTATGTTTACTACTGCCTCAGTTTTCCCTATAAGTGATAGAATTTAAGAAAAGGTTAAGAACAGTAGGGAGCAAAGTCACCCGCATCTCCGGTATGTATAAAATATAAAAGAATACATAATATAATTTCCTCTCTCTGAATTCAAGCAATATATCACATTTTCAATCATAATATGCAAATTTGCAATGGAATTTTCTCTTGAAATTTAACCCTGCAAACATTTTAGTGCGTAAATCAGTTAAAATAAACCCACATTTTATTTTGAATATTGAACTAGTATCTGAAAGACAAAAAAAACTAGGATGAATATTTTCGTTGGAAAAAGGGCATGCAAATAAATGCACTATGAGTATAGTTAACTCTCTTGCAAAAAATGTCCAATTAAGAGAAGCAGTGCATGAGTTTTAGTACTAGATCCATGGCTATATTTTATGCATAAATAAATAAATTCAAATAAAATCGGCGTAATCTCGCTAATTTGTGTCCTCTGGATAAACTTCCAATACTTTGGCCATTCACTACTATCTGGACTAGGAGTAACTCCAAAAATCAAAATCCATTGAATGTTGGGTGGATTTTTAGAACCATCCAAAATTCCCAATTTAGTGCATAGGGGGAACTGGGGCAGTAGTAATCTGGGGTAGTTGTAAACACTGTGATTTTTTTCATTAATTTTAAGACTCCAGAGGATAAAACCCATAAGCATTCATAGATACCATGGGGATGTATATCCACAGATAAATTGGTCAATAAAATCCTAATATACTTTAAAAATAAAAATCATTTTCCTGAAAATGTTGATATTTCGATTATTTTGATCATTTGGATTTCCACCTGGAAATTAAAAATTGTGTAAAATAATCGAAATGTAGCAATACCAGTTCTTTCCTACATCTTTTAGGATTATATTAATGCATTTACTAGAGAAATTGAGATTCTCATTATTTCAAAAGAATTAATAATTGGTCAGAAAACAGCATTTGGGGTAGATGTAACCAGGCAATTTCAATTTCACAAAATGAGTAGGTAAAAGAGCGGGAAATTGACCTTCATGCGATATATCTATAATTCATAGATTACGAAAAAAATTGGTGGCGCTGTGTTCAATAAAAAGTCACATGATGTCAAAATATGTGGAAAATCTATTGAAAAATGTCTTTGATATGCATGCTTTTAGTTTTTTTTGCTATTTTAATTATTCTTTGTAAAAAGTGTCGTGATTTTTTTGAAAAATATACAGTCTTTATATATCTCTTAAGTAATTAAAATAATTGAAGGTGGTGCAAAGTAAATTTCAAGGCTGGGAAAAAAGGTGTTTACATCCTCCCCAGAAAGTGGTTACTTCTACCCCAGGTATTTTGTCAAAAGAGAAAAATGCACAGGGACACAAATTTTATTTTTATGGAAAACTCAATTGTTTTCCAGCATCCGCATTACCCTCGACGAATTGCCTATACCCAAGGGTAAAACATGAGCTAAGAAATATTTTCCAAAAAATCACGGTGTCCTTGGAAAATCACCTCAAATTCGCATGTATCGAAAATGGTTACATGTGCCCCAGTCTCCCCTACACAATTGTTAGTCCTCTATCAGCTATGACTCGTTCACAATCACAGCTAATGTGACGTTGCGGATTAATAAAATATTTCAGATAGGGCTCATATTTGCAGTGTATAGGAGTAATAATCATTCCTGACTCTGAAAATTACAATGTATCATTCTGAGCATTCACAGCTGAATTTTTCTCAAGAGAAAAGACAATCGAAGATTGATTTTGAAAGCAAAAGAAAAGATATTTTTACTTCGTGTTTCGTCCACGTGATGTCTAAAGGCGTCTACACATTGGGAGCAATTTTCGTCAAAAATTGCGTTTTTGACAGAAATTTGACATATCCCCCTACAACGCTGCAGGGAATTTCCTTCAAAAAAGCAATTTTTGACAAAAATTGCTCCCAATATTTAGGGGCCATAAAGTGTTTCTTATTCGAATTTCGAAGTGTCTCTGGTGCCAAAATGTGTTATACTTTGTTGTGAAGACAAAATAAATCAACGTGGCCTAAGATATTCCTGTCTCATTATAATTCCCTTCATTATCACTATGTCTTTTATCAGTTTCTTAAGGCCTCTACACATGGGAGCAATTTTCGTCAAAAATTGTATTTTTGACAGAATTTTGACGTTTCTGCCTACAGCACTGCAGCCAATTTCCTTCAAAAAAGCAATTTTTGACGAAAATTCTTCTCAATGTGTAGACACCTTTAGAGCGTGGTACTTCAAAAATTTTTCCAATTGTATACAAAAGTTATGTTCGAAAATTCGAGATTCCTCGAAATCTATGCAAATAGAGTTCCATTTACCTTAGCCAAGACACTATTGGAGAATCAAATTCCAGCTGTGAAGGAACGGATTGTTAAAAATTTTTCATACAAGCAAACGCTCCTTTAACAATATTAATTTACGGTTCAGAAAGATATTTTAACATACTTTTTACATAAGGTAAAATTTGGGAAGGCAGATGTCGCCTTTTATATTGTGACTTTCAGTGTCTCCGACTTTTAATAAATTACCCTACAAAGTGTGGATTTTTAAAAAATCATTTTTGTTTAGGTCTACATAAAATCGTTAAAACAGAAACTATTTATACAAAGTAGTTTCATAAATTATTTTTAAATGCAGATTTTTGAAAATCACAGTTACTACATAATAAAACGGGCTTATTACTAGCTTTTCCGAAAAAATTGGAATGTTTTGGTAATTCAAAATGATTTAATTAAATTGATTTTCACCCAGATACTACGCATAAATTGGAAGAAAATACTTTTTACCCTACAACAAACATATAGAGGATGAGTTTTATGAAATATGGAAATTATTTTTCGAAAAAAAAGACACTCTTGTCACAATTTTACACAGTCATAGCATCTATGATAGAGTGCACTTTATCCATTTTGTTCCCAGAGTAAAATATGTGACACAGCTTTTTGCAGCGTACTCACCAAATTTTCCCAAAAACTTTGAGCTACAATATTTATGAGCAGGAGGATTTAAGTTAATAATGGGTATGCTGAATTGTAGTATTACTTGCAATGAAATGTGAATTGATGAAAATTTATTAACTCAGTTTAAGACCATATTGTGAATTTTGTGGGACACAAAATTGAAGCAATATTTAACTTTCGTGTCAGTGGTTTCAGTAAGGTTAACTCTTCAAATATTGTTTATTTCTAATATTAGATTTTTTGATATATGTTAAAAGTCTTACTCTATAATCTAAATGGCTCTAAAGATTAGGAGTTCTATCTTGGTATATTATGAATATCCCTTCAATACCTAATAACCAATTTTGTGAAAAATTATATATTTGTGGTTTATTTTTCAGTACTTTTGTATATTTGTTAATATTCAAAGAACCTCGACGAAGAGCGATAGGGAAAGGTGGGGTAGTTTCAGGCGCAGTTACTTCTTTCGAAAGTTAACGTTTTTAGAACGAAAAATTTATTATAATATTTAGAAATTGTCCTATATATTCAGATAGTCAACTAATACTAGTCAACTACTGAATGAATTTTACGATGTATTTTTTTTTGAAATTGTCAAAGGCATATTATTTATTAATTCGGATTAATTTACATTTGTTTGAAATATCGTAAATGTCTAAATTTCTTTGAAGTCTGAATTCCTTTATTTTCATTTAAGAAATTATATTTTGTCTTTCACTTTACTTATATTTTATATTGTCATGTTCTTTGTCCATCTGATCTGTCCAGCCATCGCCAGCTCATAGAGGCCAAACGGTTAGAGATATAGACTACGATCTGCAGTGACCTCCCCCCATAAGTGGGCTTCCGTATCATCAATATTATTTTAATTTTTTCCCCACTCGTCCCCAATTTCTTAGGATTGGTTGAAAAGGCGTTGTGCGATTTTTTTTTTAATTTTTGGATATGTTTTAGAGGTTACACCTAGGTGGATATTTTGGGTCCCTAATTGAAACGAAACCACTGAATCATTGTTAATAACGGATTTTCAAAGGTACCGGTCAAAAAGGCTCTAGAAACCATACTTCTGAATAGATGGGGTCATTCTTGGATTGGTTTCAAAAGGTTTTAGGATCTCTGACAAGAGCTAACCAGTGATGAACCGATTGTCTATTTTTATTAGAAAGTCATTTCTATGAAAAATCAAATCAAATGGTAAATGATGCGAAAGTATTTTTGAAATAACATCCAAATCACGAATTCGAGCATTTCTCAATACACTTTCACGGGTCGCATTGCCGCCCCTTTTTTCTCATAAAACTTTTGCTTCTATCAATCTAATTTAATTACTTAGAATCTGAAACTAAATGTTAAGTCAATTTATTAGTTACGACACCATATTACGTATAGTACCATTGTTGTAGTAATTTATGTACTTGGACATGAATTAGAAATGTATTATTATTCCTATTATTTATCCTCATTAACGGATGTTCATAATTTTGAAATCTCAATATAATGAAAATACCAAATAAACTTTAAAACAATGAAGTCTTCATTCACTAACTGACCATTAACATGGCAATTAAACACTCCATTAATTATACCACAAAGAGTATCTTATTTCATAAAAAAAACAAAAATTGCGCAAAAGTGCAAGTTGCTTTTTCTTTATTGTCATTTCTCAAGTATTGATTCATCAGACCAACCTCCTAAATAACAATTGAGAAGGTGTCTTATGCCGTTGTCACTAATAATGAACCGCAACATTTTCAATAATCAACAATTACGTGGTCACCCGAGTTCATTGACAATAAATCCCAGGTATAGCAAAACGGTCACACAAAAGAATAATCATGAGATAATAGAGATGTTAATTAATCACTTATGGTGTACAGTGTTGAGTGAACAGAGTTAAATGTTAAACTTGGTGGAATTTCTTTTGACAAAAGGAATGTCCTCGAAAAGAAATAGATTCATGTGGAAGGCCTTGTGCCCCTTCAAAGAAAAAATCCATCGAAAGAAATCGTTTTTATATTTGCTCACACGACCCAGAATCACGATTTTGTTGAGCCTTTTGAGAACCCATAGATCCCTCACACTAATTATTATTTTGTGTGGCCAATGGTTGTTATGTGAGAGAAATGATCAGTATTTTGTGGGAGAGACTGACAATACGGGCGATCATAATTGAGAAATCACACAAGAAAATTGTTATAAAACAGATAGGAAGGGCCCTCTTAGAACAACATTCCATGGTGGAATGCTGGCTAAAAATCAAATATAGTAACTATGTAAAACGTTAATACTATGAGAGAGACTTTCCTGAATATCACCTTTATAGCTTGGTTGACAGCTAAATAAAATATATTGATAACATTTTATTTGGTTGATGTTGTGGCTCGTGCAAAAATTTATGACATATGGAACTGCACTGAGGTCTCGCCAGAGGTATTTGTGGCGAAAAATGCTAAATCTCATTGAGAGTGGGTTGCAATGTGGTGACTTGATGAATTGTATTATTGGGAATACCATTGAGACATCAAAAGAATGGTGTAACACTTGTCTGTCACACCATCATCACCTTTTTCCTCTTCATTTTCTTTGAAACTCACGACCAATCCCACATTTCAATTAATCGTGTAACCGAATCGATTGAAATTCACATATGAAGTTGGGATGAATGTTCTTGCACATTTTTGTGATAGTCAAGGTATAGTCACAAAGTGGATCCTAAACTACTAGCAGCCCAAATCCGACATTCGAATCAACAAACCTTCAGATAGGGGTTGGGATTACGTTTCAGGCTTGTTCTAACACTCATTGCAGGTAATTACAAGCCCCATTGAGTGCGAGATTGATTGGGTTTATTCCAACTTTTAAAGAGTTATTGAAGCTATTTAGTGAGAGTTTTTGTTCTAAAATTTTCATTATTATTTAAAAATGTGTGAACTAATTTCCCTAAATACAGAAGATTTTTCTTTACCTCCAAAAAGCACGGGTGAAAACGTCGGAGTAGTTATGTCCCTTTTTTTAAGAATTCGAGATCTTGGAGTTTGAAATTTTGATCTTCTAAATGTTGGATTTCTCGATTTTCACCGGAATTCGTGAAGTGACACAAGTTACTTTGTTGAATTAACACTTACGAGTGTTAATCTGACAGTCGATACATTATAATATATTTATTTATTCATTATTTTATTAATATGATTGCTGGTGTCGTATGACCAACCGGAAACCGATTGATCATCGCAAGCCTCGGGAACACACAGCGCAGGGGAATACCCTGCATTGGCAAAAGGCTTAAGTGTCTTACTGCAGACAAAGCAAAGAGCAATTCAGCTGTACCCTCTCGTCTCCAAAATAAGGCGACCGGGCACCAAGTAACCGGAAAGTCCGGCCATATTCGTTGCGGCTGCAGAATATCTACGTATTATTATTCACTCGGTCCATTGTATTAAATATCAAGTTTTGTACTTACAGTAGAACCCCGTTATAGGCCATCGCTCTATAGTCCACAATTTATCGACCGTTGATATCAAAACACTGATTTTAAGTTAGGTTATGTTTTTTAGTACGCGACATGCAATGTTGTCATAATTATTTTAATATTTTTGGCAAACTTTATTGAGTAGTTTTCGGTAGATTACTGACGGCAATTCGTATAAGAAGGTCAAGGAGATGAACTCCCTCCGGATGCGTCAGGGGATGCAACCCTTTCACGACAGGAAAACACAAAATTCTTTGCCAAAGCTTTCGACGCTTCAACGCGTCTTCCTCAGTGGTCAAATCTGTGATTTGTCTCTGAAATTTTGTCCGCACTGTCTGTCTACTACTCCAAATGAGGATTTACAGGTAAAATCGGGAATTCGTCGCGGGTACTCCTTCTTGGACATTGATCTGAGGCCAACCCTCAGAGTTAGTTTTTTTTTTAGTTTTTTAGTAAAACAGAGTTGGCCTCAAATCAATGTCCAAGAAGGAGTACCCGCGACGAATTCCCGATTTTCCCTGTAAATCCTCATTTGGAGTAGTAGACAGACAGTGCGGACAAAATTTCAGAGACAAATCACAGATTTGACCACTGAGGAAGACGCGTTAAAGCGTCGAAAGCTTTGGCAAAGAATTTTGTGTTTTCCTGTCCTGAAAGGATTGCATCCCCTGACGCATCCGGAGGGAGTTCATTTCCTTGACCTTCTTATTTTATAGAGTAGTTGTGATAATTGGTATCCATAATGAAGAGAGCGAGGACAAGTACCACAATCGCAAAGAAAGTGGAAGCCATCGAGCAATTTCAATACTAAAAGTCGTTGATAATTTTAAAAAATGACATGGACTATATTGCGACCCAAGTATCAAATCTGGAACCAAATATGGACTATAGCGAGGCTCTACTGTACTCCAATAGTTTGACGTGATAAGCGTTCATCTAAGCCTAATTGAGACTGTTCATAACACTCAATAAAGAAGAAATTTTAATTCAACACTTAAGGTACCGTAGATGCGGGTGACTTTGTCCTCCGTGAGTGACTTGACCTCCTACTGTTCCCAAGCTTTTCTTTAATTCTAATGTTTAAGAACGGTTCTCACCGATTAGAGCAAGGCTGAAGTCTCGCAAGAGGTCACTCTGTCAATCCACTTGACAAATCTCCCGAGGAGGCCTGACTCAATCTGCGGAAGGAAATCTTTCTATCAGATTTTATCTAGTTAAGGGAAGGCCTTCCTCCTGGTGGTAACCAAAACTAGACGACAGGGAAGTCTGTCAATCGTTTGAGATGCTGCGATGGGGCTACTCAGAATATGACGTTCTTTGTGATTATGGGACAATTCAAACTAACCCACACTTGTCTGTTTGTCCCTTGTCTCCCGCTTCATGAGGAGTAGGGGACTTGATGTTGGCAACCCCGCTTGTCATTGACGTATTTCGTTATTGGGAAAGATATGCGTAAATTTTATGCTTCGACACGATAAATAATAACCGATTAGACATGGTAAATCGGATCAGGAAAGACTATCATTATGTAGTAGAATTAAAGAAAAGCTTACAAAGGAGGAGGGGAGGTTAAAGTCCCTCACGGAGGACAAAGGCAACCGTATAGATTTGCGTTTTCTCTCACTGGATTCACTGTTTTTCATAGTTTTGGTTTTGTTTGCAAGGTTTAAAAGGTCTTTGTATTACTTGTAAGTTTAAATTAGTTCAAACAATTTTTAAACAGATTAGTGTCGCCATCTTAGGAAGGTCTGTTAAGTTAGAGGCACATCTCAGGAAGTAAAATAGAAGCTTAAGAAAAACTTCAATAAAATCTGTTTATTTGTTACAGAATAATCTAAGCGACTAGTTAGGGCATGCACTTTTTCACAATGCCATATACTTTTATGATTGGGGTGAACAAAAAATGTGAGAATTCTGTTAAATATCGTAGTCTCCTCCTACGCATAAAAGCTCAGTTTAGCTATTTCAAAGGCTTGAAAAAAATAGTATGAAGTGAGAGCAATATCGCGAGATCGTTGGTTTTTTTTTTGAGAAAAAGTTCAATACAAACTACAATATCGCTAATTAAGACATAAGAAATCACAAAGAGCACGCTATTTGACTTAAAGAACGATGCATGTTGCGCAACTGACAAATACCAAAATGTCTTTAGTATAGGAGAGAGAGAGAGAGTTTTAATAATATTATTCAATTGTTTCCAGCACTGTCTCACAATTTTACCACCAATTGACTCTCCTTTTTGCAACATTATGGTGGCTTATGTGGAGTCTAAATCTGTGGTTTTAAAGTTGGCAGAATGTTGTCAACGTCTTGTCTTATATTTCTATATTTGTCATTTATGTGTCACGTGGAGGATGAGGAGTGGTGTAGAGAGAGCAATAGAAAAAGCGAGGATGACAAAACATTCTTGTTTTATGAAGTCAGAGGAATGTCAGTTTATTATTTAATGAGTCCCTGCACTCATCGCTTCTTGCTCTCCTTCTTGTCTTTCTTCATATCAAATTTAACATCTACTTAATCCTCATCAGTCAGATGGAAAACTCAAAGGCAAGTTGAGAGAGTTGCAGTACAAATCCAGACATTAATTGTGAATTATTGATAGAGTTACGCTGTTCTTGAATTCTCTTGCACTGAGATTTCATCTCTATGAACTTGAGCTTGGAATAGTAGCATCAAAGTGCAGAAATCATCCCTGGGGATTTCCATAGTGGTGATGTTATGTCATTAAACTTGTTGACAGTAGTTAATAAGTCACCGTTAAAGATTCATGTATTTTGATCTTTGAAACGTTTAACAGCAAATAACTTCGAATTCGGTAATAATAAGAGAAACAAAGGTTGTCACATCTAATTTACTCTTTGGAAAGGTTTAGGTTTAGAGTGAAAATGAATGGGAGTTTTTTTTCCATCTCTTTGAGATTCGAGAATGTTGTGTGAATTTCTTTGATGTTATAAAATTGAAGTGAAATTTGATATTGTTGAGCATTTGAGCTCAAGAGGAACATGGACATTCTTTTAGATCTATTCGATGTCCAATTGCGGGAGGTGAGAATGGTCGACAAATGACTGCCTTTTCATCATTATTCTTTTATACCTCTGGGAGTGCTTGGAAACGTCTCAGCTTCTAGTTTAACTTTTTTTCTTCAAGAACATACGATTGAAAATGATATTTCCTTGAAATTTAATCCCTCATATTAATACCCAAAGGTTCTATTGTTAAACAATGACCAAGGGTAGCTATGGAAGACTCCTTTCGAGACGTTGCAAGATGGGAAGGAACGGGAAAGAAGTGCTGGAAGAAAAAATACTTGATTTTTCACATTTGATGCAACTTTTGCAGTGCAATTTTTGCACTTAAAAAAAGTGTTTTTATTTTGTAAAATTAAGCTCAAGTTGACTCCTATGTTACATCAAATTCTTCGTCAAATTGCAGTATTTTGAAGCATTTTGAAGTTAGCTATCGCAAACCTATTTGGAATTATGGTTGTTGGTGTTAGGGTAAGATGGGATAATTTGGAATCATGTCTATTCTGAAATTTTGAGATTTTCTCACTGTTTCAGATGGTCAATGAGAAAAAGAAACCACAAAGGTACAAGACTTTACATTCAAGAGTATTTTTTCGTTGCTTTTTCCCTTAGCTATCTAAAACTATTAGAAAATCGCACACTTCCAAATTTGATATGATTCCAAATTACTTCAATTTACCCTATTGCATAATTTACTGTTAGAACTGAAAGAGTAATACTCTCCGCTTCTTTCAACTCGACATCGGTTTGGAACTCATACAGAAAGATAAATTAGTTTAAATTACCATTATTTTCAAATAGATTTCTTTTTTTCTCTTAGAAAACTATGTCTTTTTGTTTCTCCTCAAAATTGGTTCATTTTTGTAGGTTTTTTGGAGCTAGCTCAAGGAATATTCCATACATACTTATGCCTGGAATATTCACTATTTTGACCTTTTCAAATTGTAATTTAGAGGGCATAGCGTAAGTGTGCCAAATTTCGGCATAGTTGCATATATGCACCGAAGTCTTAAGTTTTAAATGCAATATTTTTAATTCATATTAATATTTTTTGTTACTTCCTTTTCGGGAGGGTTCTGTGGAACCTTGAAGACTAGTTTATCATCTTTGTTTTCTTTAGATCATACCTAAAATATTGAAAAATTAATAAAAATATTGGCATTGCTTTGGGTAGTATTCCGGCCAGTTTGAGTGAAATACCGGCCACCTTTTTTCTGACCACCTTTTGTGACGCAACGGATAGAAAATTTCAAAACGTCAAACGGAACGAGTTTAATATTTAGTTTAATACGTTTACATGACCCACAAGCCCTGAGATCTTCCGTGTAATCTGTCCAAAAGGCCTGAAGAGTAGCATCTCAAATTTACGTGCAGATTCCCGTAGCAATTTGCCCTTCCTGAACTCTACCAAGGCCTTTTCCACATCATCTTTTTCATAGAAGCGATGACTTTTTTTTCTGGAAATTGTAGAACTCAAAAATTGAAAAAAAAACACAAAATGAATAAAAAATTTAGGAAAGCAAAAGATGTTGCCGGAATAGGCAACACTACCTCACCGGAGACGCTCACAAAGTATATACTTGTTTACGCGAAATACAGGATCCAGCTGGGAAATTTCACCCGAAATTTAAAGATTGATTTACTATTAACATAAAAAGAAACAATCTCTAAAAAAAACTAATCAATTTTCATGAAAAACACCGAAGGAAAACCTTCTGCACTTCACCACAAATCACAAGATTGCTAGAAACACAATCGATCTGTCGCATTTTTTGTAAGACTCTTTCCACACTGAGTTTTTACAACGCAATTTAAATTCAAATTATACCTAAAATGTAACGGTCTTTGTGTTAATACATCCTAAAATGAATAAATTTTAAAACCAAAATGAATTCATTGACTATTCGAAGATTACATACATAATTTTAATTAATTTATTTCCATGGCCGAAATTACGCTCAAAGTGGCCGAAGTTAGAAGCTGGCCGAAATTTGGCACACTTCTCCTAATTTTTAACTGGATTCATCAAATTTGGATTTTGCCGCTTTGGATAGAATTAAAAATCAGAGGTAAACCGACATAAAGAAATGTAGGCTGTCTTAGAAAGTGATTTCAATTTTTAAAGCAGTTCTAGATTAATTAAAAAGTGTATTAAATAAGTGAAACGAGATTTTTTGTTAAGTCAAATTGGCTTTCATTTTTCAAGCGTACCGAATAATTTTGCAATTTTTTTTATCCCGTCTGAAAACTAGTCCCTTCGGAAACTCTCCTCCAAAATAGGCCTTAATATCGAATTAAGTATAAAATCACTTACCAGTAAGCCATCTCTTTGAATTTGGAACCAGGACACGAGCGAGACTTGTTGGAAATTCCAACACTTTTTGTGTTAGCCCAAAAAAATTACCATATCTGATTCAGAAATATACTTTATAGTTCGTATCCGAAGATTCCATGTCGCTATCTTAAACCGTTTGACTTAAACAGCTAACATGAAAACCGAACGGACAAACGAACGACCAACGCAACATAATTTTTCTGAAGTTGTCAGAAACGCGTAGATGAGTTAAGGAAAGCGGACCTCTGGGTTAAATAATCGAGATATTATAAGTATATAGGGGGAAATGGGGCATTTTTGAAAGTGGGGCACCTTTGAAATTGGGATTTTTAACCTATTTTTAAATATGAATTCAGCCTTATCGTGATATAATTTAGCTGTACAAACAGATTGAGAAGCTAAATTACATTATGATGACTCAATTTCACTTAAACATAGGAGGAAAATCTCAATTTTAAATTCAAAGTTACCCTACTTCTCCCTACTGCTCTCTTTTTGGGGTCAAGCAGTAGAATGCTACACTTAGGTGCTTCTCAGTGCTATAAACTGCGTCAACAAAAATTGTTGAAATAATAAGGATTCTAATAAATAGTTCACATTGTACTAACGCCAAGGCTGAACTACCCAGTATATTGTATATCAATTCATGTTATATTTTCGTAATGGTTACATTTTTATTAAGAACTTTTTTTTTGATTATATTCTATGCTAATGTTTTTCCACCGTAAGAAATGTTATCCAATAAGAAGAGCTTAAAATACATTTAGAGAATGTGCCTGTCAATTGTCTGGACAGAAAATGTGCACCTTATCATGCGAAATCATCGAATTATTCATCATTTGTCTGCTACTTTTTATTTTGTCCTTCTACAACTCTTTATATTCTTTATTATTGGTCAAGTGGTTAAGTTGAGATAGAGCTACCAAAAAGGCCAGAAGAAGCCACTGGGTATAAGTTGAGACTATCAGATGGAATAAGGAATTGTCATTGAAGAGAGTGTGTGACTGTGAATTTAACGCAAGTTTTATCGATTGGTGAGCCTCCGGGTGAGACTGAGGAGCACACAATCAATTAAACCGTGGAGATCAGATATAAACTCTTAATAAAACAAAATATATTCACCTTAATAAATTTCTTTCAACCATCATCTGTCATCGTTGGGATTATTTATTAGTGGGGACTCATGAGATTATTTCTTCTTTTCTTCCTTCTGTCTCCTATTTGTTTGATCACCTTCCATTGTGCTCCATCAAGAGTGTCTCTCTCTTGTCTTATTGAGTGCCCTTTTTTTCACGTGTCATCGCAGATCGTGCCAAGATTTTGCCACAGAAATCCATCAAAAATTGACTGTGGAACAATATTTGGGGGGACAGGGTCATCAAACTCATAAATTTTATTGTGATTTATGAGCATGGAATATATTTATATGAACCGCAGTTGTGCTCGAAAATTAAGCTAAAATGTCATTGACATCTGACAGCAAAAATTTTAGGTTATGATTTACACACAACACCACTTCCTGTCACTTTAAATAAAATTCAAATGAATTGCTTTTCTAACGGAAAATTTATTCAAAATATCTCATTTAAAGTTATTTTTATCCTTTCGAGAAAAAAAAGAAGTGCTCAAACCACCACAAACTCGATAATCTCATATGTATGTTTTGGCATAGGAATTATAGGTGGTGAAAAGCTCTTGTGAAAAGTGTCTTTCTATGAGCAATATGCTCAAACGAAAAGCGAAAAGATTATTCATGCTTTCACCCCTGAATTCACCAATTCATGCCGCGATTTCTTTCTTATTGAAGAGATTTTCCCATCTTGTTGGAATTTTCACACCAATCGCTCCAGTAAATCCATATGGAGTAATTCGATGGGAAAAATGTTTCACCCTTAAGCTCCTTTCTTCAACCCCCTTTCCCCATTCTCATCCACAATCTTAAGCGCCATCGCAGTGTTGTTCTCACACGTGCTTTGTGTGAAAATGTGAAAATTTTTGCATGCAAAAGAACCCATTGAACAGAGCATTTAAAATCCCACCACTTTGCAAAGATATCCCATTGAGATGGAAAGGTTTCTTAAGAGGTGCGAAGGTGTATCGATGATGAGGATATGGGCATGGAATGGCAAAAATAAGGCAGATTCGCGAGAATCGTGAAGATAAAAATTTTGTAAATTATTTGATCTCGATTTTTCACATTATTCTGCAAATTTCTTAATACGATTTTTCGTCATAAAACGTTATAAGACTTGCAATGCTGAAATTACATTGAAAATTTGCATACCAGTTTACTTTTTTAGGGTTGAATTACAATGACTGACGGAGAATGCGTATGCCGGCTTCAGACTGGAAGTTTAGCCTAGATCCCGAAGGTCTCAAAAATCTAAATAACAAGCAATTTTATTTATTTTTCAAAATCTAATGAATCATTTGTCTTTACAATCGAATCTTAAACAACAATTTTCAAAAAAAAATCGTGCCTGATAAGGAATTAGAGGAGTTAAGCCAGATGGCTAATGCCCTAGACACACTTGCGACTTAAGCCGAGAAACGACTTAGTGGAAAATTATGGAAATGAAGTTTAACCATTATTTCGAATATAATTATGCTAAGCCGTCTCTCGGCTAATCCTCATGTCTGTCAAGGCTCTAAGTCTTAGATCTGAAGCCAGTATTATACCCTAGACAGACTTACGACTTAAGCCGAGAGACGGTTTAGTGGGAAACTAATGGGAATGTAGTCTAATCATAATTTTAAATATAATTATGTTAATTCGTCTCTCGGCTTAAGTCGAAGATGTGTCCAGATGGAGGCAGCCAAAATCCCGAACGCCAAAATCCTGAAGCGCCAAAGTCTCGAATGTTCAAAATCCTTAAAAGGGATAAAATTGCAGTGGGACCTCGATAGAGTCAACTGATTATTTCCAGGCTTGTTGACTCCATTTGATTCGGTGACTATCGTAGTTAAAAAAAATCAATTAAAATGTGAAAGTTTGATAAAAAGGAGTATTATTATTGTATGTTTGTACTAGATAATTGATAAATTTAACACAATGTAGAATATTTTATTTTAATTAACCCATAAATCCTACACCCTCTGGCCCAAAATAGTCGTATGTTTGGGCAAAAGTTGGAGATTAAGGCATGATTATACGGAATGTTTATTAGTAAATATCTTAAGTATAAATTACTGTCAATGTGGTAATTTTGAAGTTCACTCACGATGTTAAGATAAGGAAATGTCATCTTAAAGATTTATTTTTTCACTTTTTTTAGAAAAGCTCCGGAAGATATTTAATTGTTGAAAATTCTGATACAATTAACGTTATTAATTGGAATTTGTTTTAAACTTTTATTGTATGAAAGAAAAGATTGATAGAGTTGTTCTTTTCGTTATGACATAACTATGGCTCTATACTTCACAAAAAGAGCAATAAAACCAATTTTTCTCATTTTCTTCTTGCTCTGAAAAATGGGCGCTAAGTGGTTAGAGATATCTACTTGGAGTCTTCAGACGACCCCCTAATAAGTCAACCTGGAGATTATTATTATGATCCTCATTTCCTCCCTACCCCTCCCCTTCATCTCCAAAATCGTTTTTTTTTTGCGATTTACAGGAAAACACGTCATACGGGATCATATGGTTTAACCCTTTAGGGACGATTGGGGTACCGGTGACTCAAAAATGAAATTCTTCCTACGGCTTTCTAAAGTTGTAGTTAGCTTTAAAAAGTCAGAAAAAAATAATTTTTCTGACTCTCAATTTTTGACTTTCTCGTCCTTAAAGGGTTAATCAAAAAGTCTTAAGACAAGAGAACTTTCAATCGTTCAAAATGCTTAAAATCACGAAAAAAATTATTTTTTAGAAAATTGATTACATGGTTAATATACGAAATTTATCGTATTGTTTTTCTTGTGTAAAAACCTTACATTGATACACCAAAACACTGAATTTGATTTCGAAAAAGTCATAGGGTAAGTGTGCCAAATTTCGGCCAGCTTGCAATTCCGGCCACCTTTTTTGTTCCTCGAATTTCCATGAATTTTTAGTTTTTACATACTTTAGAGATTATACAATGCAAAAGAATAACAAAAAATGTAGCTTCGACAAACGAGATGACGTGAAAAAGGCATCGGAAGAATTCCCGAAGGGCAAGGAACTATGAGAATGAAGGTGGCCGAAATAGGGCACCAAAGCTATGTCTATATTTTTATTCATTTTAAAATGTATTAAGAATGATTTTAAAGTAAATAAAGACGATAAACTGTCTACAAGTTTCTAAGCAACACTCCTTAAGTAGAAGGAATGAAAGAAATCAATTTCTATTAAAGATATTACATTTCAAACTTGAGACTTTGGCGCTTGCATGCAACTATGCCGAAATTTGGCACACTTACCCTACAGTATTGTAAGTTCAATTACAATTTATGTCCAAGTTGACTCTATCCGAGTCCGTAGAGTAAAAAAAATAGCTGTTGACTCTATTGGAGATTGACTCTAGCGGGGGTTGACTCTATCGAGGTCCCACTGTATATGGAGGATAATGTGTAGAATAATTTCTCAGAACACAGAAAATTTCCATTTGCCTCCAGAAAGCGTTTCTGCTATCGTGGGAGTAGCTATAACACTTTTAAAGCTATAACACTTCAGGATTTTGGCTTTTGGGATTTTGACTGGAACCCGTGTCCTAGAACATTAGGGAATGTTATAGACATAAATTTTGGCAGAGATATGGCGTAACATAACTTATAAATTGCTTATTATAAATTACTATAGACCAAAACCGCTTTTCGACTAATCCTCATGTGTGTACTTAGATTTTTTAAATGTTCTGACTGAAATTGCAATAAGAATTCTTTTCAGATTTAGTTTTTAATTTTGCTTCTTTAACCCTTTAAGGACGATTGGAACACCGGTGTCCCATAAAGAAAATAAGTTTTCCTGACTACCTAAAGTTATTTTTTTCTTATGTCTGTACATAATTGTAAAGTAAAAGGTTGAAGGAATCTAGAATATTTTTTGCAAGCCTCGATCTCTTTGCTATGTAGTAAATATTTAAGCTCATAATAGCGATTTTTTAAATTCTCAAATTCACAATTGATTTAATTTATTTCTTATACCTTCAATTTTTTTAAGCAAAACCATTTTGGAAATAAAAACTACAATACTCATACGTAATATTTTTCATTAAAGCGAGATTATTCATTGGTATTGTCAGAAAAATTACTTAAATTTTTGGGCTATTTTTGTCCATATCGTTTATAGAAGCACAAAATACACCGAATCAGACTCTGTTGGACTTTCCAAGGTTAGATGTAAGACTTATCATTGATTATGTTTTTCAGTTTAATTTTTATTGTTGATTTTCAGTTCGTAAAAAGTGTCTCGTCGTTAAAGGGTTAAAGTTTAACTTTGTTTTTTTTTTGTTAGATTTCTTCGTTTTTTTTTGTTGAGCTGCTCTCTTGATAAGGTGTTGCTTCTTGTTTTTCTTGGTAATGTTGGTACCCCTTTTCTATTTGAATAAACGTTTGCCATAATAATTCCTGTGATAATGTTTCCTCTTTTCCTCTTCTCATTCAGGGGGTGCGTTTTCTCCGAAATATATTATAGTAATGCTTCATCATAGTGAAAACATTCACATATACGTATTAAGTAGTTAACGTACTTGATCACCCCTTTGAAGAGGTATTCTGCACTTTGTATTACAAATTTTCTACGTGAAGATCATTTGTTTAGAATGTGATTTTCTCATTGGAATCTTTCGCTTGATTTTTGAATAAATCAGTCGCTGTTTGTGGTTCCCCATGAAGAATATCAGTTCATTTGAATGAACGAAGAAGTGGTTCTTGGGCGATGTAGTGCTCCTCTATCAATCACCTCACCAATGGTTTTCTGGGTTCATGCATTTTTCTAGCCCCCCGAATAGACATTCTAGACTGAAATAGGGAATTGTTGTATTAACATAAAACACTAATCGGCATCTCATCATTGTCTCTGCGAATGGCAACAAGACGATGAAACAATCGCCAAGGCAGGGGAGATGAGATTGCCATCTGAATACAGGATTTTTGATTTGCTTCACACATTCGGGATGGCAATGGGGATATTACAGATGCATTGTCTTGTTTGCAATGTGGCATGGAGTGTTTGTTCAAAAGAAGAAGTGCCCTCCCTTTTTGCTGATGGAAGAATCTGATTCTTGTGGGGACAAAGCGTACAGTGCTCTGGTGTGTTTTAATCGCGTTCCGCCACTTTGATTTGCATATTACACATCCTCGAAGAGAAGAGAGTGCGAGATTCTTGGGACATTGGACATGCTGATGGCGCGGGGGATCTGCCAGGTTCTTGTCCATCTTCACCTCCAACACCGCAATGTTTGTGTGGACTCAACTTTACAAATTTGCACGGCCCGATGGATCAATAAGTTGTGTGTGCCTTTGGGTTGAGAGACTTGAGTGCATATCCCCAAAGACATTGAATCTCAATTGAACGTTATGCAGAAATTCACATCACATCACTAATGCTACTGGTTAACAAAATATCCCTCGAGAGGCAGAGACAGAACAGATTCAAAAGAATGACGCAGGAAACGGAGATTGATGAGTTCGGGCTTCTTTTTTGCAACCTTCTGCTGAGGAATGTGGTTGAGATTCTGCAAAACATTGAATTTAACACGGTGATTGATACTTTTTTTTTCGCGAAAGGCCAATCGTGCAGAAATCCATTGCGATTCCTCAACACTTTTGTTGTCTGCTGGATGAACTTTCCAATTTATTGCAATGGACTTTTTTTCCAAAAAATAATCTTGTTCTTGTCCAGGATGCGAAAGCTATGGAAAAAATTTTATAATCCAAAATTCACAGACTTTAAATTTATCAAGCATTACATAAAAGTATGAAGACAACAAAATGAATTTTAGAAAAAAATTGTTAAGAAAAAGGATTGAAGTCTGAATCCTATATAGTCCAACTGCGATTCGAACATTATTTACTGACAGAAAATTTTCAGTGACTTAAATAAAATTCGAACTTGGAACATTTGCGTAAACTACGCTCAGCATTAGCACTTATTGAAATTCAAAGAAACAAGCTTTATTTTATTAAATTCGGTTATTATTTTTTAAATGAAGCGTAATTAAATTTGATTTTTATTCTCTCTCGTTTCAGGTGAGTTTCTACAATGCCTTTAAGACACTTTCAATGGGAAGGTACAGGTTAGTGCCACCTGGTATATTAGAGGATTCTCAAGTTTAATTCATATACAGTGACTGTGATACGGGCTAGAGGGGCTAGATTAATGTATGACTAGAATAATTTTTTAAATAATAATTTTAAATTATAAGAATAATTTAAATAATAATAATTTTAAATTCTATTACCCCAAAGTAGAAAATACCGTGCTACATAGACATTTTCCTTTAGAATCTACTATCTTGAAAATTTAAAATTTACTTTTCTACGGATAGTAAATTCCAATAGCCGGATAATAAAATCTAATTCCTTCTTTCCATTTTATCTTGATCTCTCCTAGGTTCTAATACCCAAATAGTAAATTTAACTAGGCGCATTAGATCTTAAAATTTAACTGAAGGACAGTAAAATTTAACGGAGGATAGTCAGCGCGTTATGCTCAGTAGTAAAAATAAAATGGCCTGACTCGTCTTTAACATTAAAGATCTTTTATGGCTTTTGAAAAAGTGCTTAATTAAATAGTCTGGATTAAGGACACGAATATTGCTTTTACTAAGTACTTATTTAAGGATTTTCGACTTAACATTTTTTTTAAATACGTTTACGTTACCCAAATGTCTATAAAACATTGTTTTAAGTCCTCATATTCTTTTTATTTCCCAAAAAAAAAGAGAAAAAATGGAAAAAATATGTTTTGGTATAAGAAGTTTATGTTGCTTTGTGTCCCGTTAGTTAGTTTAGACGTGCACCTTTTTTTCGCTAGCTTTAACTGTGGCTCTGAAGCAGGCCCTCAATCTTGGAAGAAATATTTCAGATTCATCTGGGTCTAGAATATTAAAGAATCAATAAAGTGGGTAAAAAAAATAGGAAAGAATGTGCCAGAATTAGTGAGGGGTAGAATTAGATGGAGGAGTGTTGTAGTTTTTTTTTAAAGAATATTGAGTAAACTAATATTTATTCAGAGTAATTAACTCCGTCTCTATTCATTGAAATATTTATCAGTATTTTTCAAATATTTCATTGACAAATTTTAGACCAAGAAAAATTTCATATGTTGGCTTAATCTGCCTCCGTCTTCCTTAATATTGAAAATTAGATACATTTTGTATACGCTCCCGGATTGTACGTTGGTTGAACTGCAGAGGGGACTTACCGAAATTTAGGAATGTCATAAAAATTTACTTGTTCAGATCTTGAACGAAAGGGAAAATTAAACAGAATATCGGATCCTTATTGGAAATCTAGGCTCTCGGATCACAGGTTGCAGGCATGTAAGGAAAGGTTTACATACAGAATTTGAGACATTTATTTACAAAAATACATTCTCGGATTATAAAATTTTTTAGGATCAAAAGGAGTCTTGAGTTGAAAATCTGGTTAAGAATTTTAAATTACTTTTGTATAGAGTTTGTAGGCTTTCTTTTATCTATCAAGCAGAAAGCCAAATAGTCTACATGCTTAGGTTTTCTCAATCTCTCTTTTTCTGTGAGCGTACCCTACTCCCCATTTAGTGATCTAAATGTATACTTAATACGGGCTTCAGACATAAGGCTTAGCTATCTAGCTTTACTCCTCTAATTCTTCATCAAGCATGATTTTTTAGGAAATTGTTGTTTAGGATTGAATGTTAAGGGCAAATGATTCATTAGATTTTGAAAGATCAATAATATTGCTTGTTATTAAGATTTTTGAGGCCTTTGGGAACTTGGCTAAACCTCCAGTCTGACTGGAGCCGGCATAAGGGTCACAAAACATACAACCTGAAAAGGGATTTTGCAACGTTTTTATCCCGGAGTAGGTTGGAATCAACGCTAAGACGCCGATGGTCGCACGACGCGTGGACCAAAAAACAGAAATAATAATAAGTTAATAATTAATAACAAAATAATTATACTATGTAGGGGAAAGCGCGCTACCTTCGGACGACTCAAGCTTCGGACAATGCAATTTTTTCTTTGTGTTCTTTATGGATTTCACCCATAGCGCTTTTTTTTGAAAATTTGAAACTTTGGACTAGCTTTTCAAATATAATATTAAAATTGGTCAAACTCACTTATAACACATTGAAAAAAATTAATTGTGCGAAGCTTAAATCGTCCGAAAGTAGCGCGCTTTCCCCTAGGTTTAATATGTCTTTACGTTTTGTAGATATCACTGAAAGCGTGAAAAAAATGTGAATAAGAACGCACATTTAATAACGTATTTTAAGGTTATGTTGTTTTGACTTGTCAAATTGATTCACGAAATGTCATTACACTCAGCTTTTCGTTATTCGAGTGACAGCTGAAAACACTGACTGTTGATGTCTTAATAACTTTTATTTACTAAACATTCAGTTTATCCAGTAGTGTGAATTATAGTGTTATTTTTATTGTATCGACCTTTATGAAATATAATTGTAAAAAAAATTAAACATGAACACATCGAGATGAATATTCTCTTGTTCTTTGACAGACAATGAATTCACACAGAACAACATTTAAAAACCGTTGATTATATTCAAAAAACCTAAATGTCATTTTGTTTCCCTGTCAGCAGGATAACGAAAAGCTCAGTTAGTGTATTTTTTTTGTCACACAATAAATATCTTAATTAAATGCTTAATAAATAGTATTTAATAAGGACTTATTTTAAACACTTAGCGAAAGCTCTTATTTAAAAGCATCCTTAATTATAGCACTGCGTTGATAACACCTTACCTTTTGTTACCCGATGTGCCACTTATGCCATGTGCATTTTTTAATTTTATTATGTAGATTTACATATTCACACTAATCGATTACTGACATAATGGTAAGAGTGCTAATATTTTACAGTATTTTTTGCAGTGTAATGTTTCGTGTGTTCTGGAAATATTGCTTGTCTTACTTGATTTTTACCGTTGACAGATGTTGGCAATTTTCGTGTGAGTGACCAGTTGAAGAAGTGGAAACAAATTGGCGAATGAGAGATAATTTGAAGGGTAACAAGTGCAATTTTCTGGAGCAAACATGCAAAATATTAATTATGCTACATTTTTGTGACTGTGGCAAATTGATATTTCTTTGCTAAGCATTAACATGTTGTTACATATATTAATTTAGAATGTTTTGCTGGATATAATTGAGCTACAATGTTGGAACAAATTAATTCGATTGAGTCACATAAAAATCACTTAACATTAATCACGGGCAATTAACAGGGACACAATATTGCTTGGTCAAATATTTGAAGGAGCATATTTTTAATTGATCATCCAAGGGGAGCACCCTTGGAGAGATGGAGAATTATCACATAATAAAATGCAATTACATCACAAATTCAGTGTCTTGGGGAAGATATCCAGCAGCGCGCGTGAATCCGTCGAGCTGTGTTTTCGCGCTGGCCAAGTGAGTGTAATTAATGATTTGGCGAATAAAGATTAATTACCATATTTTTGTGTCTCTGCCATTTAGCCTCAAGAGTGAGAACTGTTTCCATGGGGATAATATATGTGATAAAAATTAATCCCTCTCACAAACTGCCACTCCATCATAACTTCAAAACTCTATGGGCAATTTAAAACGAAAATTCTTCAGATGAATTCTTGGGTGGATTAAAATATCAGACACGCATAATTGGTTATTAAAAAAAAAATAATAATTTTTTGAACATTGCAATTCTGTCCAAATGGATTTTCCGCAATTGACTTGTGAGTATGCTTGAAAAATGGCTCAATTATGTCACATTTTAACACAACGTTATATACACCTAAGTGACTTTTAATTAAGTCATTTCAAGTGTCAATTTCCACCTGAGATATATTATGTAGCCTACGTGAATTTTTGCGGTTGGACTCAATTAACTCTGAACTAATCATTCTACAATGAACCCAAGAAAATGTTTCGATTGTTACTCTATGGACTGAACACAAATATTTTTCTCATTAAGGTTATTTGTTGTACTGTTTATATGTGGTACTTGTACGAGTCAGATCTTCTACATTATTATTGAAAAAAGTATTATTTGAAAATAGTTATGACATTTCCCTCCAGTAAACCATAAGAGAAACGATACATCTTTAATTTTGTCAAGGAAACATCAGGAACAACGATGTTTCCGAGAGTGAATAACTGGTTATCTCAGGGCACAGGACATTGCTTTCCTTTCGGAAATTCAAGAAGAAATATTAAGAATTGTCAGCATAAAATAGGAAACCATTAATAAAATTATTTCAAAATTGAACCTACAATGATAGCCCTGTACAGTGGCTTTAGACGTTGTATTGTCTGATGCCTAGAGGTTGCAATAGCGTCATCTGGGGGATACTGATGGCTAAAAGGAAAACTTATTTATACTCTAAATTGTAATACAGAATTGAATCGAATTCAGAAAAAAAAATATTATTTAAAATTTGTTCATGTCGCTCCTTGGAAGTTACATGGGGCCAACTCAAACTGAGTCTTTTTACAGAAGACAGAATGAAAGATTCAATTTGGTGTAAATAATTATCTTAATTTATTGTCTGAACAAAAATAATTTATTTCTAATCTATTAGTCTGAGTATTAATATAAACATCGAAACTTTCATGTTTTTTCCTTATAAAATATGTTTTTTTTTCTGAGTTAGCCCCGTACTATTCTAAAGCGTCAATTTTTTTTATATAAGAATGACAAGGAGTCAGCTTGGTTGACTTATGCGGACTTCAGAGCTCAAGTTTAACAACGTGGTTTCATTTATATATTTTCAAAATAGGCGAAGTTTTTGGCGAAATTTTGATTTCGGCTAGCAAAATAAGGGTTAATCATTTTAATACTTAAAATTCAGTTGTCTCGCTTTTTATTTAAAAATTAGAAACATTCGGGAACTAGGCTAAACCTACTGCCTGAAGACCGCATCATTACCTTATTTCACAAAAAATTTAACGATTTATTTTGTGCCCTTTTATTTCAAAGAAAACTGTGCAAGTAATAAAAAAGAATAAAAATTTCAAAAATTATTTTAATAACGAAATTTAATGACACATATATACTGAAAATTTATTAAATTATCTTTCTAAGTGTATTATAAACTCAAGATCACATAAAAGTGAGTTAAACCCATGTAATTTCCAAGGCGCGATATTTTGGAATGAAAGCGCCTTACAATATTTAATAGTTGATTACGGGGCGTGGGAAGGCGCTATGAAGAACATATCAACAATCAGTGAATAAATTTATTTATTTATTTAAATAAATTTCAACATTTTGACAAAAGTGTCAATAGGGGTTCCCTGTCGACAAGGTGTTCATTCGACCCTAAATGATTAAAATGTGCTAAAATAAAAAAAATAACGGCTTTCGTTGCGGTGTCATTTTAATATTTCAATTTAAATAGGGGGAACTGGGGCAGTAGTAAACTGGGGTAGATGTAAACACTGTAATTTTTTTCATTAATTTTAAGACTCCAGAGGATAAAACCCATAAGCATTCATAGATACCACGGGGATGTATGTCCACAGAAGAATTGGTCAATAAAATCCTAATACTTTAAAAATAAAAATCATTTTTCCCGAAAATTTTGATATTTCAATTATTTTGGTCATTTGGATTTCCTCCTGGAAATTAAAAACTGTGTAAAATAATCGAAATGTAGCAATACCAGTTCTTTCCTACATCTTTTAGGATTATATTTATGGATTTACTAGACAAATTGAGATTCTCATTATTTCAAAAGAATTAATAATTGGTCAGAAAACAGCATTTGGGGTAGATGTAATCAGGCAATTTCAATTTCACAAAATGAGTAGGTAAAAGAGCGGGAAATTGACCTTCATGCGAAATATCTATAATTCATAGATTACGAAAAAAATTGGTGGCGCTGTGTTAAATAAAAAGTCACATGATGTCAAAATATGGGGAAAATCCATTGAAAAATGTCTTTGATATGCATGCTTTTAGTTTTTTTGCTATTTTAATTATTCTTTGTAAAAAGTGTCATGATTTTTTGAATAATATACAGTCTTTATATATCTCTTAAGTAATTAAAATAATCGAGAGTGGTGCAAAGTTAATTTCAAGGGTGGGAAAAAAGGTGTTTACATCCTCCCCAGAAAGTGGTTACTTCTACCCCAGGTATTTTGTGAAAAGAGAAAAATGCACAGGGACACAAATTTTATTTTTATGGAAAACTCAATTGTTTTCCAGCATCCGCATTACCTTCGATATATTGCCTATACCCAAGGGCAAAACATGAGCTAAGAAATATTTTCCAAAAAATCACGGTGTCATTGGAAAATCACCTCAAATTCGCATCTATCGAAAATGGTTACATGTGCCCCAGTCTCCCCTACTTAGAATTAAATTGTTTTTCTTTCGGAAATATTTTTATAGCTTCACGAAAATCTATGTTTGAAATTTTAAATTTTAAATTTATCCTTTTTTCTTATGTATAGTTTTTCTGACTTAGTAAAAGTATCTAGACAGAGGTCTCAAATTTTGGCAAAATCTTTTTGGTCAGTAAAAACTTCAAATTGGTCAGTAGAAAATCAAAATCGGTCAGTAAAAAATTAAATATAACCAGTAAATTTTTTTTTTAAAATCGGAACAAATTTAAATTTGGTCAGTAAAAAGTAAAATTTGGTCGGTGAAAAGTCAAATTTTATCAGTAAGAAATCAAATTTGGTCAGTAAAAAATAAAATTTGGTCAGTAAAAAATAAATCTGATCTTTAAAATCTTTAAATGTTGATCTCCTCAACTCTGAGATAAATACTTAGAGTTTAGGATTTTCAGTTCTGGATTAATTGCAGAATGCAAATCAATCTTTAAAAGTCGATTTAGAGCTTTAAACCTTAAAAATTGACCTTGAAAATTTACTGACCAAAATATTTGCTGATAAAATTTGATTTTTTATTGACCAAATTTAATTTTTTACTGACCAAATTTAATTTTTTACTGACCAAATTTTATTTTTTTACTGATAAAAAAGTTGCAGCCTCAAATTTTTAGTTATTTAAATTTTTTAATAATTAATTTTTAATGCTTCGTTTAGTATTTATTTATTTATTTTTTTCTTTTAGTAACTGGATTAATCTTATGATTTCAATACTGTCTTTATTTTTTTTCTTTTGCCTTTATATTTGTAGGAGGAATGAGCTTTTAATTGTGAATTTAATACATATTCTCAATATTGAAATACCCTAATTTTCAGTTCAATGATTTATAGATATCTTTAGTTCTTGGCTCCTATACAATTGTATCTATTCCTCTTACCAAAATCTCACTTATCTCATCTTCCTCTTTAATATTTGTATGGTTCACGATACTGCTGAAGAATGAGGTTGAAAGACCAAAAGGAGGTAAATATTCATAACTCCAAAGTCTTTGGTAATTTGTCATCGACTTTGTCGTTCTCAATTTACCTTTTCAACTGGCATTCTCACCAAGGTGATCCAAAAGTTCATGTACTATATATAAATACATTGGAGGAGTTGGGCACAACAATTAGTGGATGTTAACGAATGATGGCAGATACTTGCACGCCATTTAAACAGTGAATATTTTTGACACTGTCTTGATTAACGCTTCTTTGCGATAAATAGCGCGTGTTGCGGTGAAATTTTCCTCTTGCAAGTTTATGGTTTTGAATTTATGTTCCTTATTTGCCTTTCACGATTGTAAGCCCATAATTGGATAACTCAATCGCGAATAATGGTGCGTTTGTTTTGCACAAGAAAGTTCCAAGTTGAAATTCTCCCCACAGATGATGGTCAATCAATTTTGTCTTCCATATGTGTGTTCTTTTTTTTATATGTAACTTCTAAAGTCCTTTGGCATCCTTCACCTCATGCATTCAGAATAACCCATTCTATGCCTCACTCATCTTCCAACAAGAAACCCACTCAGATTTGCATATAAGCCAATTGTGCAAAATTCAAATAAGGCCCCTGCTGGATGCAGTGGAGATGACTAGAAGGAGGAGATTGAGATTCCATCATCGTCAGTTGTCTTCCCAGTGTGCCCATGGAAAATTCTCTCTGGTACGAACGTGGTCAGGGCTCAAAATTCATCTACGTAAACCAGTGACATTCGTGGTGGTCTTGGGCCGAACGAGATTGAATATTAAAAGTGGGAGCCTTATTGAATCTCACTCCCAAGATGGTTTACAGTGTTCTGGTAAATTGCTGTGTAGCCAATTTCTGAAGACATCCATTTAGTTTGTGACACAATTTGCTGTGCAACAGTTTGTGCTTTCAGAGATTAACATATGGGAAGCCTAACACTCAAGAAAAGCACGCTAACAAAAGTAGAAAAGAAAAGAAAATTGAAAGAAAAAATCTGGGTGATAAAAAGTAAACCTCAAATAATAGCAGAAATTTTAATACGAATTATCTGAAATAAGAGAAAAATTTTCACTTAACCCATTCAGTCAATGTACCAGAAATACTTGAGATAGAATGTTCATATTTTGGGATTAGCTTCCTACAGACACTGAGAGGGAAATCCAAAAAAGTTAAAATAACATTCCGCAAATGTTTATTTTACCCTGCATTATTGATCCGAAATCGGTGTAAATATTGTACTTTTTAGGTGTATTATGGGTTAAAGTTACCCTTTTTCATGTTAATTTTACGCTTAAAACGGTGCAAAATTAACATTAAAAATTATTGATATATTTTTACACCTAAAAAGTGTTAAAGTTACGAGGAAAAAAGTTAATCGCACCCTTTTTTTCTCAGTGGATTAATAGATAAATTTTTAAAAAGATTTTATTTATCCATTTTGGGGGCGCGAGGAGGCCCTGTCAAATATGCGTCTTAACGGTCACTGAATTTAAATTCTGTGCATTAATTCATTACAAACTCTATTGCTTTAGATAGAGTAACTATCCAAGAACACAAATTGGAAACTAGAATTCAAATCAGGAAAGAGGAAA
Source organism: Phlebotomus papatasi (assembly GCF_024763615.1). Lineage (NCBI taxonomy): Eukaryota > Metazoa > Arthropoda > Insecta > Diptera > Psychodidae > Phlebotomus > Phlebotomus papatasi. The sequence continues at coordinate 40,259,479 of NC_077223.1, forward strand.
GAGACAAATTTTAAGAAACTCAACGGGATGTCGCATTTTCCGTCCGCCATTTTGAGCAAAAATTTTTGCATGACCTTCCGTGAAGTAAGAATACAATAACAAAATGTATTTTCATCTCTGTCGGATTATATTTCCCAAGTAATTGAAGAACTAAAGTTACTAAAAATCCATTCCAGACAGCAATTCGAATAAAAATTGCCCAGGAATAAATCATCTAAAATCACTCAATTTGCGTATGATGTATAATACCATAGTGACACTGAGAAAAAAAAAGGGTGCGATTAACTTTTTTTCCTCATAAGTTTAACACTTTTTAGGTGTAAAAATATATCAACATTTTTTAATGTTAATTTTACACCTTTTTAAGGGTACAATTAACATGAAAAAGAGTAAATTTAACCCCCAATACACCTAAAAAGGGTAATATTTACACCGATTTCGGATAAATACTGCAGTGTAAAATTAACATTTCCGGAATGTTATTTTAACTTTTTCGGATTTCTCTCACTCAGTGAAGGAATGGGTTAAAAGCAACTAAATGAAATAATTCAAAATTCATCTTAATTTTTTATTGGATATCAAGAGTTATTTAGTGTAATAACAACAGCGGAAATGGAAAACTTTAAATATGAAGATTTTGTATAGAAGTATGACCTGCGATTTCCTATACAATCTCCACCCAGATGGTTACACAGTCCTTATTATAAATTGGATGACCCATTCGTCTTCTAATTGTTAGACTACCTCAATTCTTATTGACTAAATACCGCATTTTTTAACAAATTAAAGTGAATTTTCTACTAACTAAAATATTTTTTTTTAGTGACGAAATATTATTTTTACTGCTCTTTATCCACAGAGAGAGCAGTAAATTTTCCAGTCCCCGGGGACCACTTTTCTCGACATATCTTCGCGTTTCAGACGATTTCTGAAAAATGTGACGCTGTCTGTCTGTCTGCCCGTCCGGTTGTCGCCAGGTTTAAAGGCCAAACGATTAGTATTTAAACAGTTCGTTTAACAACTTTATAGGTCCTATTTTCCAACCGATTTAACTTTGGATTGTTTTTTTGAAAGATTATTGAAATTTCCCAGCCGGTTGCATCGGACTTAATGGCTTCGTTCAGTAATAACCTTTCGAAGAAAATTGAATAAATAAAACGAAAATGCGATAAACGGTGAGCCAAAAGACTACGAATTATTTCTATTACACTTTTTTTTTGCTCACCATTTATCGAATTTTCGTTTTAGTTCTTTAATTTTCTTATATTATTTTCACTTTGTGCCATCGAGTATGAGATAAGGTAATACGGTAATGGAAAATTTGCTTAAGAATTGCAATGAAAATGCGTAAATTAACGAAATACGGTGAGGCTACGGCGAGCATTTTATTGGCAATGTGATTCTGCCTTTACTGAGACGGCGGTAGACGCATGGTAAAAGGAGAATTGTAGAGTTTGAATAAATTTTTTTTACTATTATTATCACTGTAAATGCATTTTTCTCACTTCCACATTTAAAGTAAACAATAAATATTACAAAAAAAAGTTGTTTTTACTGTATTTGTCGGTGTGAAATAGTCTGTATTGCAGAAAAAAATATGCATAAATCCAATTTACAAACAACTATGTACAAATATGTAAAATTCTCAATGTTTTCCCACCAATAGTCACAATTTATACAATCAGTGTTATGCTGTGCAAGAGGAAATTTGCAGACATCGACCAAGAGGGCATTGTAGGCTGGTTGTAGAACACGAGTAGAAATCTCTTCAAGATCACTCACAGCTTTTTTTGTTGTCCCCTTCTTTTGACGCGATGTGTGTGATTTTCGCATTGGGAAAAAATGTCCAAGCAGCGAACATGCCGTTGAATTATCATAAGGTTGGATGGAAAAGAAAACATGAGGCAAGAAATTGGTTTTTGAAGTTTAGTAGAGAGATGCATATAAATGACAATGAGGAAGACAAGATGCGAAATTTGTGATTCAAATTTTCCTACAGTGATTGTTTTTCTCTCATGTGAGAGATATTCTGAATCGGGCACGATGATCTGCGATGGTTGAAGGATGGTGAGGGCAGGTGAGGGAGCCATGGAGATGCCAATAAATAAACTGGAGGAATGTTTTTGCTCATTCGTTTACCCAAAATATCTTATAATTTTGGCATTTGCTGGGCAACGCGCAACGTGTCCATTAGCCATTCCAGCACCATCTCAACTTTTTGTTTTTTTTTTTGTTTCTTATACTAAAAATACACCCAACTTCGAGATCTAAGAGGAGGGGATGGTCTTTGATTTTTCTCGAATAACTGACAAATGCAATTGACCTCAATTGACCCCTGGGGGAAACTCCTCTTTTGGCCATATTGAATTTCATTCATGAAGACAGAAAATGGGTGGTCAGACTGGGCAGTAATTAAATTAACAACAGTTTGAAAATGTTTTGTGAGCACAAATAGAATTAAGATTTGTCCACGAAAGGTGATGAAGCATGACACAAAGTTGAGTTTACTAAATGACACCGTGATTGACGCTAAAGAATTGCCTCACTTCACCAAAATCCATCAAGAGATGTCATGGACTTTTTCCACAGGCGGCAGAATTAGAAGCAAAATTATTTAGGATTTATTGGCGGTGGATGAATTAAATTGTGCTGGAGATTTTTCATTAAGATTCAATCATATAATTAACTTATACCATGCTCTACTTTCTCGAAAAAGAGTCCAAAATTACCATCCCATACATAATGGTTAAATTACAACATAATCCACATGTGTTAACATGGAGGTAATGAGAGGTAGATTATCAATCAGTGATCGATAACGAGCTTCAGAATTCAGCGAAACAGAGTGCCCCAAGTGTATGGCCCACATCCCATCATGTAAATCAGCATCAGGTGCTCCATGCAGAGAGAATTGCATGTGAGAGATTCCAATCATCGATTCCAGAGTTCTCCAGAGACTTCGCGAGGTTACTCTTGGGGAAGACACCTCGAACACCTGGCGTGGTCATCAAGAGACAACTCTCACAGAGATGGTTCAGTGGAGATCGCAATGCGATTTTAACTGAAAAGACAAATTGGCTTCTCGACAGAAATCACGGCATCTTTATTTCCAAACACAAACTCCAGTTCTATGGGTACTATACGTAGAGGGATTCATAATTTTATATTTTAATTTTTAAAAGTTATGATAGATGGAAATATAAAATTTCAAATCATTTAAAATAGACCACGCCTCCAATACGATTTAAACGAAAAATGTTAATACTATAAGATTTTGATAAATAATTTTGGTACACTTTTCTATAGTTCTAAGTTCTAACGTGTGTGTGGTAATGGATGTATTAAGAAAGGACTCTGTTTACGATAACCTATACAAGTGGGCGTGGCTTCGAATAAGGCGAAATGAGACAGACTTTTCCTTTATCGTAAGCTGACAGCAGTTTCAGTGTCAACGTAGATCTTTGCTCTTTTTTGCTTGTACTCTTGTACATATTTTTTAATAGATTTTCTTTTAACTGTTGCTTATGAACTTACAAAAGGCGTGGCCTATTGTTTTTACGTTGCACGTTTTTAGTTCTAGTGGGTGTGATAATACCAATCTCTGCTATCTGCCCATCTTCCCCTTTTAATTTTACTGCTCGAACTCCACAAAGAGAGCCAGTGCAGTATATATCGAACTGTAGCAGTATCAATGACTGATTGAAGATTTTTCAATTTTTCGATTATTACACAGTCATACAAAGAATTTTATGCATGTTCTGAATCCGGTTCTATTTAAAAGAATTTGCACTAAAGAATTTCGGATTTTCCCAACCCTTCCTAAGCGTGAACATTGAGAGATAGATACTTGGAACCTTCGCAGAACAACCCCCCATAAGTCGACCCTGGGACCCTTAACATGAACCTAATTTCACCTCCCCTTCCCCTTAAAAAAAACATGTTCTTTTTTGGGATTACTCGAAAACGCGCCATGCGATTTTATTTAGAATTTGTTGTAGAGATTACTCAGGCGAACATTTCGTCCATATAGGGGAAAGTGCTCGCCCTTCGAACGTTCATGCCTTCGAATAATGTGAATTTCTTGTGTTTTTCATAAGAGATTTACATTAAATTATAACAGAATTATCAACAATTGATGATAAGCCAACTAATATTTATTAGAAATGTGTAAGTCTCTTAGGAAAACTAAAAGAAAATTCACATTATTCGAAGGCATGAACGTTCGAAGGGAGAGTACTTTCCCCTACGCAAATACCGTTCAATCATTCCTAATGACGGGTTTTCAAGATCAAAGGATTATAAAGCGCATTTCTCAACCAAATAGTATCATGTTTGGTTTGGGCTCGTTCGAAACGTATTGCAATTTCTGACAAGATTTTTTTTTTTTTTTTTTAACTCCTGTTTTATTTGCAATCTGTATATATATACATTCAGCTAATTTTTTGGTTAAGTGACAAAAATGGCATGAGAGGAAGTTAAGTCCAATGACTTAATTCCTAATATTAAAAATTTATACAATGTATACTTTAGGCATGGATTCTACTCAAACGAGATTAAAATAAATAAATAAATAAAATAAAGAGACAAAAGTACATATATGTATCACAGTTGGCTTATCACAGAACAGGAATCAGCAGTCGTTTGAATCTACTAGGCTCGCGTGAGGCTAATAACTCTTTTGCTAGGTTATTCGGGTGAGCCACCAGCTTTTTTCCATAAACCTTTCTGTAACGAGCGATCTCCTCTTGGACTGTAGGCAGTTGAAGATCATGTCGAATCAAATCATTGGGGACATACCATGGGGCATCCACCAAGATCCTTAGAGTTTTATTTTGAAATCTTTGGATTATTTCAATATTGGAGTGGGATGCTGAGCCCCATAGCTGAATACCATAAGCCCAAATAGGCTTCAGCATGGCCTTATATAAAAGCACTTTACTTTCAAGTGATAGATTTGATCTTCTCCCCAACATCCAGAACATCTTTCGAAACTTCAGACCCAGCTGGCATCGTTTCGACAAAATATGTTTTTGCCATGTCAGACGCCTATCCAAGTGCATACCCAGATATTTAACCTCGTTATGAATGGGCAAAACTTGACCGTTTAAGAGGACTGGAGGGCAGGTTTGACGTTTTGTAGTAAAAGTAATATGAACAGATTTGGCTTCTGACACTCTTACTTTCCATTTATTAAGCCATGGTTCTAAGGTCCGTAGCCCAACCTGGAGTTTTTGAGAGGCAATCTGGGGATCGCTGTGTGAGGCCATGAATACCGTATCGTCTGCATATGTAGCAACGATGACGTCGTCGATAACTGGCAAATCCGCTGTGTAAATTGCGTATAGGAGGGGAGCCAGGACACTCCCCTGAGGTACACCCGAAGCAGCAGGACATAAGTCTGATAGAGCATCTTCAAATTTTACGAAGAATGTTCTGTTTTCAAGATAAGACTTCAAAAGCGAGAAGAGTTGATGAGGAAAACATGACTTCAATTTACATAGAAGACCCATGTGCCACACCTTGTCAAACGCCTGCTGCACATCGAGAAAGACAGCAGAGCAAAATTTTCCCTCCTCCATTGCCCCTGCGATATGATCAACAACGCGATGTACTTGTTCAATAGTTGAGTGATGCTGTCTAAATCCAAACTGATGGTCAGGTATTAAATGCTTTCCGGACACAATTGGCTCTAACCTAGAGATCAAGAGCTTTTCAAAAAGTTTAGACAACACCGGAAGCAGACTAATGGGTCGGTAAGATGAACACTCCTCTAAAGGTTTTCCTGGCTTCGGACACATTGTAATCTGAGCAACCTTAAGCTGTACAGGGAAGTATTCTAATCGAAGCATGGCATTGAATATAAGTCTCAAAAAGAGAAGGGCCTTGTGAGGGAGCTCCCGAAGAATCAAGATTGAATAGATTCTAATTGGTTATGAATCCTGTCGTTCAGTAAGAACCTTCCTGTTTTGAGAGCTCCCTCCGGTTAAGGTTTTTCCTGTACCGATTTGAAGGTATATCAGAAAGCACTTACCTAAAAACCCTTTGGAAATTTAAACGTTTAAACCTACGAAAAGGTACGAGCTATGTAGGGGGAGGTGGGGCTACTTTGAGCTGTGGGGTTAGATTGTTATACGACTTTTTCGCCTATTTCTAAATGAAGCTGGTTATTACAATTATATTCTCTATCCCATTTACATCATGTTAAAATCCGAGTTACACAAGAGTGAGCACGTTCGTGAAAAGGACAGTTATCTTATTAAAATTACAATTCACATGATTCTGCTATCTTAAAATTCCACAAAACTACATAAAAATTTACTTTTTGCAGCAAAGGTTTGCAAACTGTTGTTGACATTGTTGACGATTGAAGTGTCAAGAATATCGAAATTCGAAATGACTGAAAAATTAGCGCTAAAGCGACGGGTATATGAACTTAAACTTTAGGTTTCCGGTGGATGTTCGAATAGGTTTAGCTTGGTTTTGGAGTGGCTTTGTCTCTTCGAAAGGTTATTACTGAACGGAGTCAATCAGTAATGACCTTATTTGTTCATTTAACCATTTCTCTTTCAAATGGAATTACTTCAAAACATAACCGGATTAAAAGAAATTATTTACACGCATTTAACCATTTTTAGTTAGTTTTTCAAATTTGTCAAGAAACTTTTGGCAGATGATAAATAATCAACTCTTGAAATACAACTGTTATTGATATGAAATAAAATTAATTAATTTCTTTAAACGCTTTGATTACTTCCATGTGGATTACAAGCAACTTATTGACAAAAAGAAAAAAAATTAATAGTGTTTTTTCTATCATATTTTCCATTTGATTTCTCGAAAACAGCTTTGTCAAGAAACTTTTGGCCAATGTTGTACGATTGAAAATTGGATTCTTAAAATTCATTACCATGCTCTAATATCAGGGGCCTCTCGACATTTCATTTTTCTATACGGTTTTGCATAGAGACACTGAAGAGTATTGGCAAGTTTTTTCCTAAAGTGAATTGACTTATCAGTCTGATATATTTCGAAATCGTGCATTAAAAGCTATATAAAAAAAAAACCTATTTCATAATGTTCGCCGAAATAATACAAGAACTATGAGGAAATTTGTTTAAGTCGCGGTGAAATATCTGCAAAATTTTTACAAGGAAAAGTGAAAAATGTCTTCACTTTTTATTAGGCTTGATGGGCCCCTGTCAAATATACTCTTTTTAAAGGGAACATTTTTTTAATAAATAAATAGTTTTAATGAAAAACTCCTTGGAATTTTAAATTAAGAGATATAACCTCCTGGAATTAAAAAAATATATCAAAAGTTACCTCTATAATTTCACGGGGATAAATCATTGGGAAAAAGACTTCAATCCAGGGGGTCGCTGGTACAACACATGTTTCAAAGGAGTTCCCATTCTGACACATCAATAGTTCCAGGAAGATAAAAAAGAAATGGTGAATAGAGAACAACCAAATAGGAGTTGATTGAAATTGAGACGTGAAATTTTAATTTGATGCGATCAGAATAAATTTCCAATGTCACCCTCTGTCGTTGCCGCAAGTTAAAAAAAAAAGTGTTTGAGGGAAAAAAGTGGAATATAATTTATGATAATTACAATGAGGAAATGAAATAAAAGAGCTCACCTTTTATTTTTTTTTTGTTAAGGCTCAGTGTCATCTCCGTGGAGACACCTTAGTTACTTGTGTCATTTCTCTGCCTTATTATTATTTATTATAAATTACCCTGCGGCAGGTGTCATGACTCTTGTGAGTTACTCCCTGAAGATCACACAGGTTTTTTCTCTGTTGTTGTTTTTTTTTTTGCTACTAAAAACACCCCTCTATCTTGGGGTGAAAAGAGAAAAAAATTGATGGGACTCCCGGAGTCTCGGTCCAACACGCACTTTTTACCATTAACCCCCAAGGAGGTCTCTTGTCTCGTAGAGTGTCTCATAGAAATTATAGCTTGATATCTTGACAAGTGTTTTGTTCTGTCGTGCGTGTTCTCGAAGAACCTGCCCAAATCCTATCTCTCTGTCGCCCTCTTGGTTTGGTAGTCATGGAGGAATGGGTGTTGAGAATCACTAATGGGAAGACTTGCTGGAGGTCGTTAAAGTGCCACGGGGTGCGTTTTATTGTCACTTCTTGCTTCAGTGTTCATATCTCCTGAGGATGTGTCTTCAATTGGCCTCAACATCCATCCACCCAAATTGAAAATGAGGTTGACAAAAGGGGTTTGGGGGTGACTTTGTGGAAATTTAAACTCAATTTACTGGTAAATAAGATTGCTGTAGTAGCATATGTTGATGCAATGTCATCACACCAAGACACTTCCTCTCACTTTCCGCGTGATTTTCCACAAGATGTGGCGATTTCCACCTTCGTGTAACACCTGATGGGAAAGCCATTTAACCGTTGACATGGTTCTAAGGGATGAGAATGGGATGGAACCAAGGATGGAACTATACTTGGTGTCTGTTGATAAATGTTCTTCCCATAAATATTCTACCCCAACACAACAAGGTGAGGGTGAATCTTTCGCGGATGTTTCCATCCTTTTATCTTTCAGGGGAGACTTTCATAAGGTGTTCTTGTGGGGATTTAGCATCTTTCCCCTGTGGTACCTTCTTGACTGTCTCACCGTGGCTTGTTGATATGAAAAGGTGCCACTTTGGGAGGAGTTGTGTATCAAAAAATGTCATGGTATTTCTTCTGCAGCCTCTGAGTTGCTTTCCGTGTATACTCACCTCCGCATGTCTCTTTTGTCTATTTCCGCGTATTTTATATCTTCTGCCGAGTTTCACGGAACAACACATCAGATATGTAGTTCCCTCACCACTTTTCACACGAAGAATGTTGCCATATAAATTAAAATTCTAATTTTATTTATGTCGTGTGATTCTTGTTCTTGTGACGCTTCCTTCATCACTTCCACGAGATGTCCAAGGTACCATGTATGCTTGTAGTACTCGCAAATAGTCTGCGTATACAGAGATTCAAGTCTACGAAATCCACAACATAAGAAATGACCTCTTCTTTAATTTACCTTTGTAGGTGCTTTTGACGTTAAGACGGCCATGATCATTTGAGGCGTGGATTCAGGGTCAGAATTGATAACAAATATTCATCTTTATTCCGTTAAATTTGGCTAAAATCGGATCTGAGATTTTTCGATTACTCGAAGTTGTACAACGCTAATGAAATATAAGAATTACGCCTCGAAAATCAATATTCTGTGGAAAAATCATAGGAAGTTGTCCAGAAGTAGAAGGAGAAGGGACTTCAAGAAACAAGGGGTCCGATATAATATACCGAGAAAGATAATTTTATAAATTATTTTTCATGGTTTCATACAAAACTTCTGAAGAAGAAGTAGGGTAAAATGAGGTAATTTGGAACCGTTTATAATTTGGGACATTTGAGACTTTCTCACTGTTTCAGATGAACACAGAGAAAACAAAGATCGCGAAATAGGAGAAAAAGACGATTAAGAAGATCAGGAACAGCTTTTCTTCCTTTTGAATCCCTAAAACGATGAGAAAATCTCAAATGTCCCAAATTGTAAATGGTTCCAAATTACCTCATTTTACCCTAACACAGTATTTAAATTAAAGAAAAAATGATTGGTTTCAAAGTTAGAACTGTGGGATTTATATGCGACACGTTCGAAATTTGGCACAATACTCTTTATTTTGATTTTATTTGTACAGTAGATTCTCGCTATAGTCCATATTTGGTTTCAAATTTGACACTTGGGTCGCACTATAGTCCATGTAATTCTTTAAAATTATCAACGATTTTTAGTATTGAAATTGCTCGACGGCTTCCACTTTTTTTGCGATTGTGGTACTTGTCCTTGCTCTCTTCATTGTGGATCACAATTATCACAACTACTTAATAAAGTTTGCCAAAAATATTAAAATAATTATGCATATCGCATACTAAAAAACATAACCTAACTTAAAATCAGTGTTTTGAAATCAACAGTCGATAAATTGTGGACTATAGAGCGATGGCCTATAGCGAGACTCTACTGTACCTTGAGTTTTTCATTTTTTCCAGTATACAACCGATTTAAAGTTCAACCAATTAACCGATTCAAAGTTACTTAGAAATTCTCAATTTCGTATTGAAGTTGGTTAAAGTAATACTATTGAAGTCAAGATAGAAAAGTTTGGTTTAGTTTGTGTTCTTCTGTTTTTTATTTGCCTATTTTTCGATGTTATAGGGCAGAAGTGTGCAAGAACTGTTGAAACCAAATAACCGTCAAATGAAACGTGGACGTTAATGGTCAAAGCTCTACCAGAACAAACTTATTTTGACGTTTGTTCGGTTTCAACGGTTCTTGCACACCTCAGTTATAGGGGATAATCTTTTAGGTCTTACGGATTTAATTGATTTAAAAACGTTGTAGTCATGTTCAAGATGACAAAACCTTTCAATTAGATAGATAAATTGTAAAGGGAGCATAGTGCGATCTCCGGGCTACAGATACCTAGACTACGTTTGAACCCTTATGTCTACCCGACAAACATTACCCCATTTTTTATAAAAACTGGCTGAACTAGAGAATATCTTGAGCTGTCGCTCTTTTGGCATCCTCCAGTATCAGCACTTCTTTTTTAAAGATAATTAAGATTTCTTCAATTAAATCCATATTTCATTTAATTGGCTGAGACATAAGTTTTCTAAATGTAATTAAGAGGTAATGATTCAAGTTAATGTTTGGATATGGTCAAAAAGTCGATTGCATGCAAAACATTAAGCATAAAACATATCGGAAAGTACATAGAACATGGTTTTGTTGTAGAAGCTAGGAGGTTTATAGGTATGGAGAATTTTTCGAAAACCCCAAGTCGCTATTTCTAACTGTTTGACTGACAGGATTAGCGAGAGTCACAATTAGGAAGGAATGAACGGAAAATAGCGCCGTAAACTTCGAATAAATTTCGCAATCTTCCCATTCACAGCTAGAGTTTTATTCACCAATAGTGTCTTGGAGAAAAGTTAACTGGAACTCTCTATTTGTATAATAAGTCATTAATATTCGAAGAATTCAAACTCAATTTCGAATTTTCAAACTAAAAATATTCTCACAAGGTTGAGAAAATTTATGAAATATTAAATTTATGAAATTAGGGTAAGAACCTGTTCCAAGTAGTACTCAGTGATTATGAGGAGAATTATATTGAGATGAGCCTTATTGCTTAGATCTTCCCCACCGACAAAGTAAAAACAGATGCATAGTCGAGATATTTTTTTTCTGGAGTCTAACGGCAAACCTATATCCTCAATTTATCCGGTGTTTGTCAGAAAATTTTCCTCTTTCAAATTAAAAGAATCCAAAGCTTTCGACCCTTGGTGTTGGTCTACTTCAGTGGATCAATTTATAGAAACTTTTAAAAATTTGAATTTGAATTTGAAAAATGACGTTAGACGTTTTTTTTTTAAAAAAATTTTAAAAGTTTCGAAATTGAACCAATGAAGAAGACCCACACCAAGGGTCGAAAGCTTTGGAGAAAAAACCTGATTCTTTTAATTCGAAAGAGGAAAATTTTCTGACGAACACCAGAAGAATTGAAGAGATACTCGAGATACTTCGAAATTCTAACAGGAAGTACTTCAGCTACCATGCCGATAAAACGAGAAGTAAAAATAGCTCTTCTTTGACTTTCGAAGCCAATTTTCGATTTTTTTTAAACTCAAGCTGTGAATAAAGGAAATATGTATGATTTTGAAGGAGCAAAGCTTTAAACCTTTATGAGGTATTAATATGATACAGTTGCAGCTTCTCTCTAACATTGTTTTGAAATTCTCTTGTGGCCCCTCGGACTAAGCCATTGCCAAATTCTAGGAATATACCATATAGCAATTTAAGTGTGTCGTGTGTGTGCATACAATCTCTCAAAACTGTGAAGGAAATTCCTTGGGGGTTTTGATCTTGGAATAATACCATCTTCCTCTTTCCTCCGTTGCACTCTCACTTGTAATTCTCCCAAATGCCCAGTCGCAAAAGACTAAAGTGGTTTCTTGCATAGCTGTGTGACGATGGGCGGAATTAACATGAAAATTTTATATTGCGCAAATTGCAGTGAGGAAATTCATCATTTCATCGTGGTCGTTAATCTTCCGCGGCTGCATGATTCCCCATTTTGCCCTGTCCCTTCCGGCAGTGAAATTTTTCGTGTATTTCATCGGCCAATCTGGGTGGCAAATTTTATTTGGCACAATTTGCCTCTCTGTCCACCTCTTTGCCCAAAAGAGAAGTAATTGAACAAAAAAAAAAGAGTATTTATTTTTAAATGGCTTCTTGTCACAATATTTTAGTCATTTTCAAAAACCAATTGACGCTTGTCCCATTGATGTTTGCACAATGTCCCAGTGCGCTTATGATGAAATTTTCCCACAAAGGGAATTATTGCAGAAGCCACATGTAGAATCACATAAAGAGATATTTAAAATGTAATTTATGCTGAAAAAATTGGCTGATTAATATATTGTGTTTCTCGGTGAAAAATTCGTCACGATAGCTATAAATTGTCTGGGTCGCACCGGAAGAACTTGATGGGTATATCTCGTGAGTGAGACTGACATAAAGTTTAACCTTCAGGGTTTTTATAGGAAAAAAATCAACGAACCGATATCTCAAGATTGTAATTCCTTTTTGATATGTGATTTTCTGAAGGAGTTTGCATTCTGATGAACGGATGTGAAGAAAAATTGCAAGGACTATGCCTTTGCACAGCGGCATTTTTTCGAAGATCGGTTTAAAAAAAAATAATCTTGTAAATTCCGGAAGGTGTCTTGTATAATTTCCCTTTTGAATTTAAGAGTGCGTCATAAAAATTTGAAATGTGCTTTTTGCTCGAAAATGTAGTTTGAATATTCGAAAATCTGTTTGAATTTTCGAACATCAAGCATATATTTCATTCATATACCTTTTAGCCGAGACACTTTTAAATAACCAAATTATAGGTATGCATGTGAATCAGAAGACCAGCAGTTTTCTCATCGGACTTATCAAAGACACAAACCAAACTGCAGACTTAAATAAACAAACACTTTAACAGAAACCAATTGAAGCTTTCTTCAACGTTTTTTTTTTTGGCCCAAAAAGAGGTAAAATTATTCAAAGATGGTCAAGTTTCTACATATTGAGGGCAGGATTCAATTTTCCCATCCATTTTGTTGCTAAACAAGACATGGAGTCTATAATTTGAGCGTCCCCCAGCGCATTTTCTGCCATGTTCTACCAAACGAAATGGGATAAAGAGCACTGTGTTTTGTTTTTAGCAAAAAAAGCCCGATGGGGAACATTCTGGCTGCCCAGAAGAATGGCATAAAACAGTGAATGATGCACAATAAAAGGCCACGAGGGAAGGAACGAATGTCAGTGAAAAAAATCACTGACCAACGCAGTCAAGATAAATGCAAAAAGTTGCAAATTGCTTTACCGTGAGTAAACGCGAGCCAATTTTGTGGTGAATTTTTCGGTTCGCGATTTAAACAAAAAAAAAAAAAAAAAGAGTACCAAAAGAGGGAAGAGATGCAAAATAAGAGCCAGACGATTGAGTCGCAATGATCATGGACTTACCAGGGAAGTCTCACCAAGAACAAGAGACAAGAGCAAGAGGTCAACTAGCCGTGATGGATATTTATTGAGGGAACTCTGAGGATTTTCTGTGGAATCACCCTACGACTTCTTGTTGCGCAATTGTCGCCGTCTCAAACAGAAGTCTCTATTAATCACTTAATCCCGGGACTTGGGGATGTGACACCTCATGCTGGGTCCAAAGGTCTTACTGAATTTTGGCTTTTTGAGAATTGTCCATTTCTCAGAATCGCGTATACAATTACAAGCTTCCGCACGTGAAGGAATTCGAAAAGGGCCATCTGCAAAAGTTAAGATATGAATTTTCAATTCGAAGAATTCATTTTGTCGTTACAACTCTATTGCTTAATTATCTTGTGGATTAACAAGGATTTCGTGTATTTTTTCAATCTATAAAATAATAATTTTCAAAAGAGTAGGGTAAAATGTATAATTTGGAATTAGTGATATAAGTTGGACAATTCGCCGGTACAAGTTGGACATGGCTTTTTTCTTGATAAATACAGTACAAAATTTGTTTCTAAGCACAAGAAACCAAATTATAAAACTAAAGCATTAAAAATATACAAATAAAAATGAAGTAGTAAATTTATCAAGACGAAAAGCCCTGTCCAAATTATACCATTGTCCAACTTGTACCACTGTCCAACTTGTACCACTTTACCCTACTAAAAATTAGAAAGACTTATACGGGCTTCAGACTAAAAGTACTAATATAGCTAAACTTCTTTAACTTTTTATCAGACAAGATTTTTGGCAAAAGTTGGTGTAAGAAAAGGATATTAAGGGCAAATGATCTATTAGATTTTTGAAAAATTATTTAAAATTACTGAAATTTTATCTAAGATTTCGAGACCTGCTGGGATAAACTTCCTTTCTCAAACTCGTCTTAAAAGCTCAAACTACTGATCTTTTTTAAATGAAACTGGACTCAGAATAATACTCAGCAAATTAATTTGCGAAGCTAAATTACGTCAAGATATGGCTCAATTCCATTTAAAAATAGGAAAGAAAAATCCAATTTCAAACCTGCCCAACAATGATTTCTTGATGGCAATTGCTTCCCCTGCTCTATGTAAAAAAAAAACTTTAAACTTAGACAAAAACGCAATTTTTGACGTAATTGTTCCCAATGTGTAGAGCCATTCAAAGTACACAAAATTTTTTTTTATATTTATATTGATCTACTGGGCTGTTTTTGCCATTTTGTGCATTGTTCAGTTTACAAATTTATTATTCAGTTTACAATGTTTCGTGAAAATGCCCATTTAGAAGCTTCAATCATTTGAACCGGGCGGCGGGCGGGACTCGCACTCACAACTGTGACAGTCGAGCCGGGGATCACACCGCCCAAAAGCCGAACGCTCTTACCACGGACCCCCTCGTACACAAAATAGTCTTACCTAAAACTTGAAAGGTTTTATATTAATGGGCCATTTCCATTGAAAAAATTTCTCAAAAAATTTGTTAGAAAATTTTCAACTCCATATGAAAAAAAGGGTGCTTTTATGAGAAAAAGTTCAATTTGGTTGAACTTTTTCTTATAAAAGCCTAAAAAAAATTGTAAACAGTTTTTCAGACTGTTCCTATGGGGAACAGCGCCATCTATTGAGTTTTTTCTGATACTTGAATGCCAATGAGTTATCAGCTGAGTGAATTTCCATTAAAAAAACTTGTTTTCATTTCACAGTGAAGGTGTTTTTAGATGAAATTCAGGTAAATTTTGGTTCTTTGATGGTGAAAATAGTGCGTGCAGTGAGAATATATGCATGTATTGGGGATACGGTAAGGGAAGAGCACCAGCGATCGGCAGTGTTCCTCGGATCGTCAGGTTAATACCACATTGTTGCTCCAAATTAAATGATTTTTTTTTTTTAAATTATTAGCTACTTTTTACCATTTAAGTCTCACAAGAATGCAGTGCATTAACTCAGATTTAATTTATAAAACCAATTTTCCCTGGGACACCTGATTAAATTCCTGACGATCCGAGGTACAGAGTGCAAGTTTGCAATTACACATATTTTTAATTTATTGTAAAAATTAAAAATTCAAAAGCACAGATAAAGTTAAAGGGATCACTAATGTATCAATTAGCATACATAAAAATACCACATAATGTTTTGGGGATTATATTTTCAATTAAATATGAAGCATGCCTCTTAACATTCCGATCCGGGGTACTCTTCCCTTATATCCAGAACTGTGATTTACGAGAAAGGCGGGCAAAGTGTTACAAGTACGTCGGAAAACAGTAACGTTGCTGTTTTAAAGTGGTAATGGTATCAATTACCCCTCACAATCTCTTTTCCTGCTTCAATTTGATGATTTCATAAAGATTTTGTTTGTTTTTATCCATTTTTACACGGAAGATAAATTAAAACAAATGTCAACGTAATATTCGTATTCAAAACTGAGCTTTTTTGCGAGCTTTTATGTGAATTGGGAATTACAAAAATCTGAAAATATTTTCAATGGAAATAGTCCATAAGTCAATTTTGTTTACTTTTTTAAAATTATTTTTAAAGTGTTACATTTCAGTTACCAATTCAATATTTAATTGATTTCCTGCATAAAATTGCAGCCAAGTTTCAAGCACCATTCACGTATATTTAAATATTTAATTTTGCAAAATATTTGAATCCCTTCGAGCTCTGTGATTGGTTGGGGCTTTGAAAGCTTCAACCAATCACAGAGCTCGGTGAAGCAAAAATATTTTTGTGTGAATGTAACTGAAATCTTTAACTAACTCAATCAATTTTTCAAATAAAGTGGAGAACATTGCTGATTTGCTGAAAACAAGATATCAATTGAATCTCCATATGATCAACTTGGTCTTGAGGAATTCTCAAACAAGAATGAGAATTGTTATATGTATATATTTACTGGACAATTTTTCCTCAAACACGCTCTACGAGGGCACGAAGGGAGCGCGATCTATCGATGCAAAAATGATCGTGCTAGAAGAATTCTTGTAAGTTGAGGGAATTTTGCTCATCGTCTCTATAAATTACACCAGCGAGTCCAAGAAGCACGATGATCTCCCTGGAACATCATCATCCCGCCACCTTCTCTCACAGTCTCTGACTCATCTTCATGCTCCAAACGCGAAGCTGCGGGTCATTTTTGTAGATCCCCAGGCACGATAGTGTCCCCATCCGCGCAAATGTGAACATTGGATGATCATCCAAAAGATCACTTTGGCAAGTAAGAAATATTTTACCCACAAAACTCACTGGCAACATTGTTGAGGAAGAACGTGGGCAACATTTTTGCAACAGATCCCGCGCTTAATTGAAAGTGAACAGAGAGAATGGTTTAGTTTTTCAGTACCTGAAAATATTGTAATACATTGTTGGGTAATTGCAGAAACAACGATATGTCTCAATTTCTTTGGTATTTCTTTCTAGAAATGCCATATTTCTAAATTATTCAAGGTTTATAGTCTGAAAGAGAGATTCTTGGAGATGATTTCGTAGAAGGATATTTTTAGATGGAAAATTTTGCATCTTAATGTTACTAATGCCAAATGTATGGTCATACGAATGATTTATTGTACCTTTTTTCTGCTTATTGCAATTTCTGCATTGAAAATTGACATGAGAATAATTAAAGGATGGAAAAAATTGGTTTATTTCTGAAAATTTTACTTTAATGGCCTCACACCGTGATTTTCGAGCTTTGAAAGTGTATACCTCCAACGATTAATAAGAACTTTACATACAATTTTATAACTCTGTGTTTCCCCTTTGGCTGGGAATGTAAGCTTTTTTTTTTACTTATGGTTCTTCATCCTAGCGTCTCTTTTTTTATTGTACATCATACCCTGTCTTCACCTGCAACTGACCAATATGCATATTCACCGTCGTTTGGCGCTGGACGTTCGGATGGCTTGTTTGTTTTACCCATAATTATCTTATTAGCAAGAGGCCGGATCGCTTCGTTGCATCACGATCCGGGCGATATTATACACATTTCTTTGAGCAAAACACTAAGCACAAAGGCACGATGACCAAGGGGCCTAAAGGGAGACCATCGAGCTCTTCCGTCGACGTGCGGTTGTGTGGTGGAGCCTGGCAAACAAGAAGCTCATGTGAAAAAGTGAATAATAAAATTTGCCGGTGCAATGAAAATTATTTGCTAAATGTCTATAGCGTGATACTAAATGGTCTCATGGCGGAAAAGAGGCGCAAAGGGAGCCGCTGAAAATATTCTGATAGGCTTTGTTATCTTGTAGGCTGATTGATTCTATTGACGGTATTCTGAATTAATGAATAATCGGAGTAGAGTTTCAAGGGACGAGTTAAGTAGAAGAATTAAATAGCTAATGTATGCTTATGTGAACATTCTATGGGTAGTTGAACCTTTGATAGACTTATATGAAGCATTTATTCTATGTTGCAAATGTTTAAGGTGCTCCATGATCGATTTCCCTTCATATTATTAGAAATATTAATGATTAAAGGTGTTTGAATCTCAAATAGCATTACTGTCTGGCCTTAAATACCGGCTATCGTACTAAACATCGTATTATGCTGTACAATAAATTATAAAAACTATTAAAATTTTCTAGAAGGGATAATAATAATTAAAAATAGTAACTTTTAGTCTAAATTTTCATCTGCACCAAGCATCGATTACCGACTTAGGATGACTAGCCTCCGAAGAAAATCGACTGAAAAATTTCCTTATTTGATTTTTGTTTAGAGGTAAATCGAAGTCGATTTACTTCAATTTGTTAAACCTGCAGTAGTGTCAATCAACAATAGTATCAATGTCTTTTTTTACAGCTCGAAACGACAAAAGATATCAACTTCCGGTCTTCGATGATGTTATCTCCAAATGTTTTTTTTTTTCTCAACCCCTAACCCCTCTAAAACCATGAAAACGGATCTATCGATTTCTTCTATTTTTCAAAATCTCGAAAGCCAAAATCTCGACTGGGCCAAAATCTCGAAAGCCAAAATGCCGAATTCTTAAAAGTGTCATAGATACTCCCACGATTGCACTTGCACCCGCGCTTGCTGGAGGCAAAGGAAAATTTTCAGTATCTTGGGAAATTATTCTACACATTAACTTCCATATAATTTCATCCCTTTCAGGATTTTCAACATTCGAAATTTTGGTTTTCAGGATTTTGGCCTTTTCGGGATATTAGCGTTCGGGGTTTTGGAATTCGGGATTTTAACCCTTTCGGGATTTTGAACATTCGGGATTTTGAAATTCGGGATTTTGACCCTTTCGGGATTTTAAACATTCGGGATTTTGGCTTTCGGAATTTTGGAATTCGGGATTTTGACTCTTTCGGGGTTTTGAATATTCGGGATTTTGGAATTCGGGATTTTGACCCTTTCGGGATTTTGGAATTCGGAATTTTAACCCTTTCGGGATTTTAAACATTCGGGATTTTGGTTTCGGGATTTTGGAATTCGGAATTTTGACCCTTTCGGGATTTTGAACATTCGAGATTTTGGAATTCGGAATTTTGACCCTTTCGGGATTTTGAACATTCGGGATTTTGGAATTCGGAATTTTGACCCTTTCGGGATTTTGGCATTAGGGATTCTAGCGTTCGGGATTTTGACTCAATCCGGTTTTAGAGGTAGCCTAGGTAAACCCTTTGTCCATTCTCATACCTAAGTTAAGTTGCAAAAGGTTTTTAAAGTGTAAAAGAAACAAAAATTCTATTTCCTTTTGTGAAATCCTCTAAATAGCGCATTTTTGTAAGTAACTTTTTATTTAGTTTCTTTAATATTTTTACGAATGCAACATCTATACGTTTATGTATGCTATTTTAATTAGTAGGAAGATGAGAAAATGTCGTTTTAAAGTGATTGGCTTAGGAAATGGTTTTTCAGGACTTTATTTTCTGTAATAATACAAGCGCATTAATAATTTTGATTAAAGTGATGGCCACTTATAAAAGAAATTTTGAGTTTTCCTTAATTCAAAAGTCAATAAAATTGTGAAATACACAAAAATAAAAAAAAATACAGACTTGCAATGGAAATGTGAGAATGATAGAAATTAGATAATAAAAATAACTATTCCACATATGAAAAGTGTAAATTTAATTTAAAAAGTTTTATTTTTCATTTGAATAGTTAGAAATTCACATAAATATGGACAAAAGAACAAATGGATAATGTAAATTGAATTTAGTCAGTAATGGTTCCGTCCGGCACACCTTTTAGACCAGGAAAATTTCATGAAGCCGAAATTCGTGTCCCTTTCGTATTCCACGAAATTCGAATCTCCCTATAACGATTTTTGAAGGTCAAAAATTAAAAAGTTTCTAGGAAGTGTATTTCTCAAGGGAATGGTGTCACATTTGGCTCGTTGGGAAGGTTTTGGAATTGCTCACAAGACTAAACCAATTCCAATCGGTTATGAATTGTTAATGAACCCGTTCATAACCGATAACTAATTTTCATCTGATTTTTTTAATCGTAAGCAATTTTGGGAGATTTTTTATATGATAAAAAATCTGTTGTTAACGGGTAAGCAGGGTAAACAGTAAATGAGACGTAAGCATACTTGAGAGGTATAGAATCTTAAGTTTCTTATTCTGCGCTTTTCAAAATTACTTCGCTTGCTTTTGCTTAATATTTAAATGCTGTGTGGATCCTATTAGCAGATTTCGCTATGACATCTGCAGACTACGTCCAACCATTATGGCATCGATGAAGACTATGAAGATCTATAAAGTGTTGCGATAAAACTGTTTGTGGAATATTTCTTAGGGCTTTTAAGTTTAAAATCAATCGTTATAGAATTCTACCGAAGAAAATGATAGCATTGCCTTGGAAATACAATAAAATAGCACCTGAAAGAGATGATCATTTGAAGCACAGATGAGAGGATATTATGCACTTTACGTGAAGGTTTATTGAAATTATTCGAAATCAAAGTTTCCGTAATTGAATTTTAATTCTTGTGAAACGTCCAATTGGCCATGTTAAAACATCTCGCGCAATGCTTGAGGAATTTTCAACCTAAATATCCTTCGTGCACGCAAAACTTATAATAGTAAAAACTCCTGGTGCATCATATAGGCAATTCATAATGACTGTTTCAAGAGAGGTAGAATACAACGAATAACTTTACCGTGTCATTTACTCCCACGCTCTATCTCATTTATTCCCCAACAATAGCATAAAACACACAATTTTCATTCAACATCGACTAGTCAGCGGTTTAAGCGAAAGACAATTCTATATGGATATATGTATGTTTGCAGACGAATCTCTGGTGTAAAGGAAAGAGAAAGAAAAACTTCAATAGTTTTGCAAAATAGAACATCTCATTTATTCAGACACTTTTTAACCCATTAATTCTCTTCATTGTCATCACGTTGCACTGCATTCTTCTTCATCATTCACGGCAAATGTTGGATACACTTTCAGAAATAGATGGGGAACATGCTGCAGCTTTAGCTACACTATTATTATGATAATCAAAAATTGTCGCAATCCCCAACTTCACAAAATTTCGGTATAAGAGTTGCTATTGGAGTGAGTGTAATGGAATTTTTGACTGAGAAACTGTTGATTAAAATCTCAGGTTTTGCGTCTATTATTTCAAAAATTTTTCACCCTTTAGAACATAGTAATTTGATTATTTTGAATTGCTAAATCTAAATTAGATTGAATAATTCGGCTTGGGGGAGCTCCGTTTTATAACTTTCAGACCGACGCGACGCTTGAGAGGAAGCCATACTTCAAAGTTGTTCATTACCTTCGTAATAAAATGTTAACAGGAGGATGCTTAATCATATACTGGGAAACAATGACCTGAAGGACTTATGGGTCCTCTTTCTGATGAAACATTATGCTACCGTACCATGTACTTATATATTTTCCTTTTAACGTAAAATGATGTGCTCTTTTTATACACAGTTAATTTTATTTTACTGTTCAAGCCCCTGTATAATGTTCATGATGTCAAACAAAGGGCCATACAATTGATTGTTGCAAGGTTCTTTTCCAACACGTTTTAGTGCTTTTGCTGTTTTGCAAATGCAAATTGCGTTTGAAAGTGAAATAAAATTCGGATAAGATAATAAAGCATCGGTTAGTGAGCAATTTGCGGAATATGCACAGATTTTGATTTTCTCCCAATCAGTTTACTAAATACGTCTTTTAAATCTATTTAGAAATTGATTGTAAAAAAAGAATTGAATGTTTATTAAATACGATTGGCGAAAAGTAAGGTTAGGGATTCCGGATATATAAATTTGGAGGTTCGAGATGTGATTATCTAGAAATTATCGTCATTTACTATTTATATTATACGGATGCAGCCAAAATCCCGAACGTCAATGTTCCGAAAGGGCCAAAATCCCGAATGTTTAAAATCCTGAAAGGGATAAAATTATGTGGAGGATGAAGTGTAGAATAATTTTCCAAAACACAGAAAATTTCCATTTGCCTTCAGTAAGCGCAAGTGCAATCGTGGGAGTAGCTATGACACTTTTAAGAATTCGGGATTTTGGCCCATTCGGGATTTTGACGTTAGGGATTTTAGCATTCGTCATTTTGGCTTTTGGTATTTTTTTTACCGGGACCCATATTATAGGGTTATGTGAGAATTTTAGAAAATATGAGAATTTCTAATAGTATGAAGAAGCCATTAAAAGGCATCAATCACTCAATTTTATTTGAATCGTACATTAGGTTTAATGTTTATATATTCTGAATTAATTACCTTGAGTCTTTTTTTAATAATAATTCCTCTTTCTCGTTTCAGGTAAGCTTTTATCCTGGGTTTGAACCTATCTATACGTTGAGTAAGTGTTTTTGTCATACACATTTTATGAAATAAGAAAATGTAGTTGGTGTTTACTTACCCTTCTCTACAATATTTCTTTGTTTTTATTTAAATATTTATCACTTTTATTTTTAATTTCCTATAAAATTTCAAAATTTTACTGAGATATTATTATTTTCGGCCCAGTGTCCCCTATCATTTTCTTAGATAGATGGGTTGAGTAGAGATCTACTACCATAGAGATGCAACTTGATTAATCTTGTTAATATTGGATTCAAAACCCTTTTTTTTTTTAAAGATTTAATCAAAATAAGTACAATTTGAAATAATATCAATTCAGCACTGAACACTTTATCATCAAATACTATACAAAACGATTAAACTTCAACTACGTCAGTTCAAAATATTTGCATAGTTCATAGTTCGGAACTTGGAAGCTTCAGCTTCTTTTGTTTAAAGCATTCGTCTTCAACTTATTGGCTCTGTTCAGTAATAGCGTTTCGAAAAGACAAAGCCACCCCAAAGCTAAGCCAAACCTGTACGAGAATCTATCCGACCCCTAAAGTGCAAGCTCACGTACTCGCCGCTTTAGCGCTGCTTGTTCTGCCATTTCGAATTTCGGTATTCGAAAGGGTTATTAGATAAGTTCTCCCTGATACACCTTCGAATCCGTACGGAAAAAACCTGAACCGGAGAGAGTTCTTAAATCGGGAAGGTTATTACTGAACACATCGAATTCGTTTGTATTTCGTAAATTTCGTATTTGAACATTTCTAATATTTTTTATGTAATGATGCAATATTATCTGAATCAATGACATGTTAAGAAATTAAGTATCCAAAACTGTGTATAATTGGTAATGAACTACCTAGGATGGAATATTTAAAGGCAATGTAATATATTGTTATTGATATTTATTTATCTCAAACATATAGGGTCTGCCTCTCTTACATTGTTTGATAAAGAAAAAATTGAAAAAAAGTGATAAGATCAAAATTATATTCTCATTACATGAAATGAAAAATAAGCAAAAGAGAAAAGAAAAGACTCATAGAAAAAATAGCAAACATTAAGCAAAAAGAGAGAGAATGTTACTAGGTCCCATTTGACTCAGACTGATAGTGCCTTGGAATGCCATCCGGTGAAATTCTAGCACTTACCCCTTCATATGTCCAAAGTGGTCTTCATACTAAAGATTTCGCTCAGTTCCCATTGATTTGACGTTTCTAAAATACAAGCCAAATTATATACACCCCAAAGTTCAAATGTTCGAAAAAATCTTGTTTAGAAATGGATTCAGGATGATCGTTGGAAATATTTAGCTTGTAAAATTTGGCAGCAAAGAAGAATATGAAAAAAAATATGCAAAAGACCTAATAGATGATCCCTACCCCGTAGTGTCTGACAGTTTGGGATAAATATTTACTGTCAAATTTTACAGGTTAAATATTCTCGAAGATCAGCCTAAGTTTTTTAAAGCTCTTGCTGAAAAGTTGTAGCATTTAAGCCACATAGGTAAGTTCTTGATCTGAAGTCCGGATATGCGACGTTTCTACTAACTAACTAGGGTAAAGTCATATAATTTGGAATTAGTGTTACAAGTTGGACAATTCGCCGGTACAAGTTGGACATGCCTTTTTTCTTGATAAATACAGTACAAAATTTGTTTTTAAGCACAAGGAACCAAATTATAAAACTGAAGCATTAAAAATATACAAATAAAAATGAAGTACTAAATTTATCAAGACAAACAGCCCTGTCCAAATTGTACCATTGATTGTCCAACTTGTACCACTTTACCCTAATCCTTCGCAAAATAAACAAATCTACATTTTATAAAGTTCAGAAATTCAGTCCAAAGCATAATAAGCATATTTTGACTATCCATTTCGTACCAATCTTCACAGTGTTATTGCAACATTGTACACTTACAATTTCACATAAGTAACTCACTTTCTTATCATTTTGCTGAGTTTGCTGACCAGCATAGGATTTTCTTTTATTTATTTGCTCTTCTATTTTTGTTTATTTATTTCCTCATGGATATTTGAGACACCAGACCCTCATTTGCCAGGATTACAATTCGAAAATAAGTTCTTGTTTTCCATAGAAAGTTCCTTAGTAATCCTGTTGAGTTTAAACTTATGCATTGGTGCACTTTGTATGACAAAGTATATCCACTTTGAATATCTGTCCAACGAGGCAGAGAGAGCAAGGGCGAAATGGGATGGAAGAGATTCAAGGTACAACAAAAGCGAAACAGTTGTTTGCACAATCATAATGCCATGCGGGCTTCCAAAGGGGATAGCACGGCAGTTGTGGGACCATTTTATGAAAATCAAACATGATTCTACCGCCAATCTATGGCATGAGTTGTGTACATACGTATGGTGGCTTGCATTATATCATTTCTTTGCTTCTATTCGCGAGCTCCCATGCCTTGTTGTGCGATTGGAGTGTGGGTGGATGGAGGAGAAGCTGTGGCTGCCGGTATGCCAGGAGTGAAATTGCCAGGTATTTTTCGTCGAAAGGCATAAATTTTCGTATACTTCATAATACATGGGAAGAGGTAGTTGGTTCAACTTTTTTTTTTGGCTTCCATATAACAGATGACTCCCACTCAGTGAAAGACTACAAGATAGTCATAGAGAGGCACGTCTCCACGAATTCCCTCAGACTTTGTGGATTTTTCAGGGATATGCCATTGGGTGAAAAATGCACTTTCGTGATATGAAAATGAAATCGTCAAACGACTGGAGCTCAGAAGCGAATAGAAGAGTGTCGGTGGGCATAATTCCGGCATATGTAAATCAGGATGGTCCTCTGGAGAAAGAGAGAGTTGAACGTCAGAGGATCAAGGGGGGTGGCTTAGGGCACGACAGAGTGAAATCTTATGTTGGAGTCAGCAGTATGTCTCGTAGTACAAGAACTTGGGTATTTTTGCCGTTCACACGACAGATGGTGAGAGTGCAATGTTTAGTGGGACTTTTTTTGTTTGTTTTGCCGGTTATGCCCCATACTTCAATCTCAGAGGCATTCCAGGTTTCCTATCGATAAATCTTGGGAAAAATTAGAATTGAAACCTTATTCTGTCTTCAGCTCTTCTTCGAAGTCACTGTGAGTAGGGGTGGAGAAAGATTTGGATAGTAACAAGGAAGCAAGGGGTACCAAAGTTTGCCTTTGGGCACAGATCGGTTGATCAAAAACTCCAATAAACAACGATCATCCGATCAAAATAAATGTTTAGCGCTAAATTAGTCGATCTACGCCTCATACTTCTAAGCATATAGTCAAGTGTGCTAATCCGGGCGCTTCATTATCGGGATCGTTTATGACTAACCCACTTAAACTAATATTTTTATTTTTATTTCCATAATATACACGGAAAAAAATCTTTACCCAGAGCGTAAAAAAATCTTCTGTTCCCAGTTATGTGCATAACGGATTCAGTGCGTGTCATATTTTCATGTTTTTTCGGTTAAACTTTTTGACCGAGGCTGCAATGTGATTTTGTGCCTTCTGGGACAGGATAATGACACGGAAAACATTAATGTATTACTTTTTGGGTAAGGCGTTATTTAATAGTAGTAAAACAAATGACTTTAAACAACAAATATTTTATTTATTTTTGCTGGCATAGGCTATAATTTTAACCACTCAGATTAAAATTATTGCTTAGAAAACAATATTTCCTTTACTTTCTCTACCATGTTTTTTGCCAAGCACTTGCAAAATCACCTCATCACCTTGTTGCTCTTGAGAAACTCTGACACTCCGGTAGTCCAAAATTCTTTGAATCTCTTCCAGAAAAGACCCCTAGATCCTGCCTTTTTGATCACCTCTTTTAATCCTTCATAGATGGGGGCCCTCAGAGTCTCTTCATTGTCACATCCGGCATCTGAAAATGTACGGAAATTGAGGTTAAACAGATAACATTTCACTTTCGCTACAGTAATTTCAATTAATTTTATCAACTTACCTTTAAAATCATTTACTAACTAAGGAAAACCAATTTCTTGCAGTACACATGCCACACCATCCATTTTCACTGGTGTTTTCACTAATTTTTCACATTAAAAAATTCCACTTGCGGACTCCACAAAAATGTCTGATGCAATAATTCGCCGAAGCGCTCTGTCGTGTCTGTGGAGAAAAGAGAGTGAATGAAAGAGACAACTCTATGAATATTTGCTCCGTTGGGTTATACACTTTACTAAGAGCAGCAAAATCCTTACCAATGGCTTATTTTGTCGCGCTCGGTATTAAATTATGACCAGTGATGACCAAAGACAATAATGCTTAACTGGAAGCGACAAAATCACTATTGCGGCCTGGGATATAATTTATTACAAACACAAAAAATCATTAAATAGTGGTTTTATGCTGATTACTGTTAGGACTATGACTGAGGGGAACAAGGTGTATTTCGCTCAGGGTTATAATTATCACAACCCCCTACATTGGATTGGCCAGTAAGGCTAGCCTTACCCAAATCGCTTGCAAATTTTTCTCCGTGTAGTCACCACAGTAACATAATATAACTATTCATGTTTGAGAAAAAGCAAAAATAATACTTTTATCCATTAAATAAGTGAGTGTAATCGACTCATTTCAATCTTGTGCCAGTTGGGTTCTTCACTAAATTGATTGGTTGATTGAAAACATTTATTGCTTTTTCCTTGTGAAAAAAGTATTTTAAATGCAAAGGTTTAGTTTAAAGTGAATTAGCGAAAAGGCGACCCACTTAGTGCATGCTGACTTATTTCAGTATTATCATTATTTCATAAATTTTATTTAATATTTTTGATAATTTTTTTTTTTTTTATGTTTCTGAATGTAACAGTGAATAATTCTATGGATTTAGAGGAAGTAAAAAAAGAATTTCATCAGTCCAAAAACAAGCGTTTAAGTAGCACTCTTCGGAAAACGATCCAGTCACCTCACCTTACTATACTTGTTTTTACCCTTGATAGGGTAAGTGTGCCAAATTCCAGCCAGCTTGCAATTCCGGCCACCTTTTATGTTCCTCAAATTTCCATGAATTTTTAGTTTTTACATACTTTAGAGATTATACAATGCATAAAATAACAAAAAATATATCTTCGACGAACGAGATAACATGAAAAAGGCTTTGAGAGAACTCCCAAAAGGCAAAAATCTATGAGAATGAAGGTAGCTGAAATAGGCCACCAAAGTTATGTCTACATTTTTATTCATTCTAAAATGTATTAAGAATGATTTTAGAGGAAATAAATACGGTAAACTGTCTACAAGGTTCCAAGCAACACTCCTTAAGAAGAAGTAATAAAAAAAATCAATTTATATTAAAAATATTACATTTCAAACTTGGGACTTTGGCGCTTGCATGCAACTATGCCGAAATTTGGCACACTTACCCTATCAGTTGTAAGAATTAAATAACTAAACTTCAAATGACATATTTTGAAGTTTGTACTTAGAAGTGATTAAGGGATTTAATTTAAAAGATCCACAAAGGGTTGTGTTCCTCATTAAGTTTTGGATTTCGATAAACCTACAAATTTTCGTTCTTTTCAAGAGAGTCTTGTATCGTAATTCCAATCGAATTGGGAGTTTAGACGTCTTTGTAACGATTAAATTCAGGGAAAGCCCGATATGTTATAAAACGGTTATGAAGAGGAGTTTGTTGTTTGCATAAGTTTCGAGGTGATTTATGATATATCGGTTGTAATCAGATGTCAAGCAGTAGGGGAGATTGGGGCAAAGAGTCACAAATCGAAAAATTCAAAATTCAATATCTTCCAAGGTAAAAAAGGTAGCTGCTCAATTTTTTTTCTATAGATAGCCTCCATATATCTTCTACAATGTCGTAAGTTTCTTAGAATTCGAAAAGGGAATTTAGAAAATAAGAAAAATCGAAATATTTAGCCCTATTTTTGAAATATTTTACTTGCAGAAGATAACAATTATTACCTACTTATATTCCAAAATTGATTCACTGGGAATATTTTCTAAATAATTTGGATTTTTTGAATACGAATCTTCTATCTATTTTAGAATTTCACAAAAGTTCTTTTCTCCATAAATCCTTTTATTAAAAATGGCCACTTGGGGTAAAAAGTAACAAAAAGTATAGAGCAAAAACTAACAAAAAAGTGAAGCAATTTCTAATATCTCATGGCAAAAAGAAACGTCATTATCATATCTCGCCGCTTGTTGTTTGCATTGGTTAAACGATTTGCAGTCTTTCGTGTGTTTTTTTTTCTAAAATAGCTTGAAAAGCGCTTTTCCCGTTTTCTCACTTTTCTCGCAGAGAAAACGGTGTTTTACAAAGCTGTAGATGAATAAATTTTCTATGAAAATATATCCTCTAGGTATTTTTTCCAATTTACGGAAGCTCGTAATGAAGCGAATCAAAATATGACAATACCCCATGTCTGGTACTATTTGCCCCAGCATTTTTGAGAATTTTCACAAAATTACCTTTTAGAAATTGGCTCGATAAACGTATTTCCTTACAAAATAGAGGAAAATTACTTTCACAAAGTTGTAGAGCGGTAAATTTCCTTTAAAACTGTGCAAATTAGAAATTTTTGAAGCGCTCGAGTAGCATGTAAAAAAATAAAATATCCGTTTTGTGAGTTTTTACCCCAGTCTCCCCTACAGTATGCAATAATACAGTAGAAAAAACTTTATGGATTTATTTTAACATATAGTAAATTGAAAATTTTTTAATCTGATTTAATAATGATTACGATGATTACAATATAATGAATTAGAATGTTCCGTAAATTTTTTTCCCTATTTTCTGCCATATGAATTTTTTAAAGGGACTCCTATCCAGCTAGTTAGCAGCCTCATGGGTCTTGTTAGTCGCCGAGAATTGAGTTATAATGATAGACCAATTTGCAATGTAATGACGGAATTGACGACAGAGATAAACAATTACATGACCTTACCCCTTTACAAAAAAAAAATCTAAAAAGAAAATGTCTTAAAAAGTGACCTCCTCATTTAAAGACCCCACAAATTGATATATAAGTAAAACTATATAAAATGTAGCCCTATGTTATCCATTGAGCTCTAACTAAGCCTCTGCAGATGCCAACGTTTTTTGACAGCTCCACCTCCTCATGCACGAAAGACATGGTTGCCTCTTCCTCCATCATACCTTGTTAGCTTGGTTCTTCCCGAATCATCTTTGACGTTGGTTTTTGCCTCAAGCCTCCGTGTACCTTGTTCTCACTCATCCTCCCATTTTTTTCGTGTGCTTGAGCCAAATGACTTCCACTGAAGAGAGTGGCTCCACTGAACTTTTGTGCCATTTGAATTTACTGCAATTTGCTTCTCCAAGTGCATTGTGCGAAGGTTTTTTTCTTTCTGACCAAAAAATCAACAAAGTGTAATTGGAATTTGATTGCAATGATTTATGTGTATATAAAGTATGGATGGGGCTTTTTTCACGACCATCGCCGTATTGTGGCAGATGGAAGCAGGATGTGTATTATAAAAAAGTTGTTAATTTTTGAATATGGACAGCCCTCCCAAGGTAGTTGGCAAGAATAGCGCGAGAATTCTTTAGGGTTTGTTTGAATGATGAAAAGTGTTTACTTTTCACCATCAGGGACTATTATGGACAATTAGTTTATATGCAATTTTCTCATTCTTTGATCTTGAGTTTTATATAAATACATGATCTCTACACACAATATACACCACTGATTTCCGCATCAAATATGGAGCTCTTTTTTTGTGGTGTTTATTAAAAAAAAATACTGCGATGCAATAACTTGGTTGAACAAACGCAAACATACTATGAAAATTACGTGTTGGATGCAGTAAAAGGAGTTGAGGGAAGAGAAAAGTATATAAAACCACAAGAGAGCCCGTAACCATCGACACCAATCGATGAAACGATGTTTGATTTTAAAATTACCACCACGATCCACACAATTTGCTGGAGAGTCTGTGCAAAAGATGAAGGGAAGAATCCAGACACTCCTCAGAGAATATACCAATTGATCCCGAGGCCCCTCAACCGGCACACCATCAAATTGCCCCACGGAGAACAACATTTTTATTTCCATCGCGATTCATCCGAAAAACGCATCTTTTTCACCAAGGCGGTAATGTTAGGTTTTAATAATCTGTGAAATTTTCATGAAATATTTCACGAAATTACATGAAACTCTGGAATGGGTGCGCAACACGTATTAAGTGAATTAAATAATTATTTACACACACATCGTGTTACTCACAAAAGTATTTAATTTACCTCACTAGGAGAACACACACTAGGGGAAAGTACTCTCCCTTCGAACGTTCATACCTTCGAATAATGTGAATTTTCTTTTAGTTTTTCTAAGAGACTTAGACATTTCTATTAAATATTGGTTGGCTTATCATCAATTGTTGATAATTCCCTGATAATTTAGTGTTAATCTCTTACGAAAAACACAAGCAATTCACATTATTCGAAGGCATGAACGTTCGAAGGGAGAGCACTTTCCCCTATCGAATTTTAGTTCTAAGACGTATTGATGAAGATCCTTAATAATTTTACCTCCCATTCTCATGAAAGTTTGTATACTTTAGCCCGCTGAATATTTTACAAAAGTTTTTCTCAAAAATCTCTTAATTATAAATTTATGAATGGCTAAAATCTCCCGCAAAACGCTACATCTTCGTCTAATAACGGAAGTTCGTAAAATCATCGCTAGAAGCGATATTATTAAAAAAATATATAGGTTAATTACCTCTGGTCCTTTGGCATAGATCAGGCTCTAAATTTATTATATTATAGTTGTACTATACATCTATCATACAAAGCGAAACTTGAGATTCTAAGACACCCCTATCCCGAACTGCAAGAAGTCAAAGTTCGAAAATTGAGCGGCCTGTATCTTTCGGTCTAATTAACATTTTCACCTATTTTTTTTTATTTGTGCGTCTCGACGATCACTTTCAGATGATATTTTAGAAATCCAACATTTGTAGCGCTGCTAGAGCGTTAAAAATTCATTTTTTTTTTTTACAGAAACGATATTGTGCAAATTGATCAAATTTTAGAGTGTTGTAGTCTAGGTTATGAACTTTCCAAAAGGTGATTGATGTCCAGCTTTATATGACCGAATTCGATAACTGAGGGTGCAAATGAAAGCTCTCACAAAGCGCTATAACTTTCTAAAACATTTGAGCTTCGTAGGACTAACGCTAGGGGCGGCACAATGAAAAACCAATTTCCATGGCACATAACCTGAATTAACTCTATACCTGCTTAACCGATTTTAATGAAAATTTCGACATTAGTTCAACGGCTCTATTCCATCCTTTTCTAATTTGACTTAGAATTATATTACTCCAAGAGATATGTGGTTCCTGGGACCGATATCTACAACTGGTGAAAATTTGGTGGTTATTTGGCCTTACGGCGTTATCACACTTGCACATTAAAATTTTAATGTGATTCACATTAATTGCCACTTGTGAGCGTCCAAATATGT
Source organism: Phlebotomus papatasi (assembly GCF_024763615.1). Lineage (NCBI taxonomy): Eukaryota > Metazoa > Arthropoda > Insecta > Diptera > Psychodidae > Phlebotomus > Phlebotomus papatasi. The sequence goes on from NC_077223.1 coordinate 40,291,339, forward strand.
TGTTTGTGTCTTTGAGTCACTTAATATTTGGGATTTTTCTATTTATTGATAGAGAAGTGGACTTGGCTTGCAAAAATAAGTTTAAACTTACCTAAAGCATAAATATTTTTCACATTAAAAAATTAAAGAGAAAATCGCATTAATTTTTCGCATTAATGCTATAAATCAATTTATATCAAATTTTGTGGGTCAAATCTACCTTTTTATCAAAAAATAGATCAAATTTTGAATATAAAATGATTCGAATACACAAATTACACATTTGAACTCTCACCAGTGACAATTAATGTGAATCATATTAAAATTTCAATGTGCAAGTGTGATGACACAGTTAGGGTAAGTGGATATTAATTTTTTTCGAAAAGAAATTATTAGAATTATTGTGGAAGGGAATCGTCGAGTTGTAGAGGAGGTTGAAATTTGTATATTGACCGCACATCATTTCTTTCTCAGACTACGTAAAAAAATGATTTTTCTGCAATAAGTTCTGAATATATGTTCAGTACACATGGACTAATTTTTTCGTATTCACGATCTTTGAAGTTTTAGGAAAACAAATAGTATAATAATGAAATGATAAAATTGTTTGTTAATTCAGTTGAATTCTGGACGACATTAGGGTAAGTGCACTAAATTTCGGCCAGTTTGCAATTTCGGCCACTTGTTTTCTTCCACAAACTTCAATGAATTTTTGTTTTTTGCAACATCTAGAGATTATATAATGCAAAAAATTAAAAAAAAATTGTCACTTAGACCAATGTGAAAAAGACTTTGGAAGAATTCCGGAAGGACAAGGGACTATGAGAATCAAGGTGGCCGGAATATTCACCCAACATCTATATTTTTGTCTATTCTAAAATGTATTAAGTATAATATTAAGACAATAAACTGTCTACAAGTTTCCAAGCAACACTCATTAAAAAGAAGCGACAAAAAAATCAATTTGTGTTAAAAATATTACATTTCAAATTTAGACTTAGGCGTTTGGATGCAACTAAGCCGCAATTTGGCACACTTACTCTATATGGTCAATCGGTTGGCAATCGGTATATTGAAAGAAGGATAACGTTGTAATATACAGTGTCAATGTATTCAATGACGTATTAAGTTTAAACGTTAAAATGCGAAATTAATGTTTTAATAATAATTAAAGTTTAAGAAATCTGCGAAGTGTTTTTCACTTGAACACACATCTCACATCAGTGTGTTATGATTTATTTTTCAAAAGAAGTGCTGAATTATTGTTGTCACAAGAAGCCCTTCATCTTTCAATCTCCATGAGTGCCATTCAAGCAATTATTCGCATTGTCTTTTGCATTAAGAAGCACTTATTCGCTTCTTAAAATCTCACAATCATCATTTGACACGGGAGATCCATGAGTCAGGATGTAAAAAATGATTAATGGGTGATCAGACTGTCCGGGAATAGCGATGGATAGGGAATTAGTCTCACCAAGAGTACCACTTGAAGGAATCCTTCATTGTTCTGCCGAAACATATTTCATAGAATATATTCTAGTAGTGATTCCATCGGCTGGAATTCTGCACATCGTCTGAGTCTATCAACACGAAAACGTGCTTTTTGAGAGTGGGAAAGAGAAAGAGTATCCCGTGTGTGGTTTGCACATAATACTATCGTGAATAGCATAAGATTGCTGCTTAAGTCGCCACATTCAAGTGGATTATGCTTTGGTTTTTTATAGAATCTTCTTGATCAAGAGTGTCTGTGTATGGGTGTGTGTATGAGGAAGGTACTTTAAATGAGGCAAGGGGGTGGGTATTGCATAAAATATAATTTCAATCGCGGAGCAGGGAATAATAACAGGTCACTTGCAGACGCGATGAGGGTTCTTCATCTTCTCTTCGTTGTTGTCTTCTCGTTGCAGCCTTTTTGATAGTTTGAACTGCTTTTCGGCATCCAGACCATCCATCGGCCAGATTCTTCCAAGCTTTGAACTGGATCTCTCTTGGATCTTACACTCGTCTTCACGATTTTTTTTTCTTTGTGTTCCTGAAGGGGAAAATCTTGCGAGAAATCTACCAAATTCTTTGCTATACTTCAGCACTCATCATGATCCAATTAAATATTTTTGCGGTGAAAGATTCATGATGAATTCTTTGTAGATTTTATTGGAATGGTGTTTACGGATTTATTGTAATTTTTCAAAGGATCGTAAAATTTCATGAAATTTAAGATAAATTAATAAGTTTTCTGTTTAACAAAATGAATTTTTTTCCTTGCATTTCCTAATGACCGGTATCTTTGGGTTCCTTGTTGTCCCCTGAGTGCACATCTTCGAAAGACACTTATTTTCTATTTCGTCTGATTTATTAAAACTTTCTTCTTCAAAATTAAGAAATAACGGTACCTTTTATGAAACCTATGATCTTCAGAGACCTTACCTCCTTTTTCAAAGTGAATATTTCTGTAGAGGTGATATGTCCTTACAAGCAATGCTTACCATGAATCTGAAGAATCTGAATGATATTTAAAGATTCAAGAGGGAAATTTCACCGAAAATGAAAAGATATAGATATTATATGGGTTGTTTTGGGAAACTATGTCTTGTGCTCTTCTCTACAAATTGTTCTTTGATACCAACATCCAACGACGTACTATTATTAGTAAAAAAAAAAACAGGAAATTTTATAAAATATTTCTATCTTATTTCTAAAAGATTTTCATCTCAGACTAGAGCACAAACTTAACGTGATGGGCTATCAGTGTTTTCAGGAGATATGCTCAGGAGACACCAAAGATTCTAAAAATACCAGTCATTTGAAAAACATTTTTTTGCTGTTGCATCTTAATTGGTTATTAAAGACCAATATTATATGTACACCGCAAATTAAAGAGTCTTGTTGGGTAAGTTGGATGCATGAGAATTTTGTAATTAGTTTTACAATTTTCAGTTTTCTTCTTACTACACGTATCGTTCTATTTTTATATTATGAGAGTCTTGGAAGGTAGTTCGAAAAAATTATATGAACTATACAATAATTATTCTTTGGATTGGGTATCTGACCACCGACTGGTGACAACGAAACATCTGAATTCATAATAATTAATAACACGACGTAGGGGGATGGTAGGACAGTTTACACATGAATTTTTAATCAGACATTGTGGTATTCATAAAGATGCTGTATACAGATTGAATTTAGGTCTTGTCGCAATTGAGATTTTTTTCAATTCATTTTTTTTATTTAAAAAAAAACAAAACTTATTATTTTTGATATGTTAAAAGTTTTACAGTACTCATACATTTATTTTCAACCGCTTGTCCTTATGGGGGTCGCGGGCTTAGGGCACCCCATGTTCACAGCCTACACCTCTTGATCCACCGCTATAGTGAAAAGAGATAATACCGATCCTTTTCATACAGTGCGACTTTAACGCTTGTTTTTAGAATGATGAAATATTTTTTTCCCATTCCAAATCAATAGAATTATTCTTTGTTTCATTTAGAATCATGATAGAAAAAGAATTTTAGTAATAATATTGAAGAAAATTAATAAAATTACGATAATATTAATATATGCGCAAGAACCTTACTGCGATGTTTTTTTTTCTAACTCCGTTGAATTCGATCAAACTCGGATGCTCATTTTAAGTTTAATGCAGTTGTGTTCTGTGAAATATCCAAGACAATTCTGAAACCATTCCGTGAGGTCTTCAGCAATAACGGTAGCTCTTTCCAAAGAGGTTTGCGTTTGCTGAGCTCTGAATGACGCTGAAGAAAATTCCTGAACCAAACGTCTCCGGATCTTCCATCTGTAAAATGGTTTGGAATTTTGTAGATCTCACAGATGAGTTTGATGCTGTTCAGAACTTGTTCCTTCCCGATGGAATGCCAGACATCCGCACATCCCAGGATCCATTTGACAAGTTCTTTTTCCTGTTCTTTTGATAACGTTGTTGACCTGCCATTGGGGCACTCCTCCGGGTATTTGTCAGTCAATTTGTTGTGCAGTGTTGTTGTTCTTGGGACATTAAATGTTTTGGATGCATATGCTATGGTAGAACCATCTCGTATACTGCAAGGCATTCTTAAGACCTTCCTTAGAGTAGGGCTTGTCCTTATTGGTCTTTTCTTTTGTTCCTTCCGGCATCTGAAGCAGAAAAAAAGTCCTGAACAATGCAATTTCTGAACCAAAATATCGATATTCACAGCATCCGACTTGGGTCGAAATGTAAACATTCACAAATTCACCTATTTCTGTATGAATTATTAATGTATCATTAATATACTCTTACTCACTTTGCAGATCAATATCTAAGCTTCACTTTTATTAATTATTTGTTGATTGTAAATAATATTTCATAATAAAGAAAAACCACTAAACGTTCTCCAGCAATGAGCTGTCAACAGCAAAATTTTCGCGGAAATGAAATTTTTACTGCACAACCCAGCTGACACGAGTTTGAAAAATATTTGCTTCACCCACTTATTAAACCGATAAAAATATAATTTTTGTTTTTTCTTAAAGTAGAATAGTTATATTATGTTACTGCAGTGACTAATTATGGAAATAAAAATATAAATTATATTTTAAGTGGATTTATCGGAGTTGAATCGGTCGCGGCATCCGAGTTTTTCAATCGTCGCAGTTACATGTCTTGAAAGTATTCCAGAAAGTTATTAGTAGTCGATCCCAGAACGCCTTTAGGTAAGATTTTCAATTTGTTTCGGAGACACCTTGTCCCGGATCTGCCCCGATCTCGGCGTCCTTTCCTCTTTACTATCACTTGCATGGATTTTTTTTTTACATTTCATGTAGGCATTTTAAAGTGCCGTTGTAGTAGGTGTTCTAAATCTGATGATACTTTTTTCTGTAAGCTGAATACTAGAAACGTGAAATAGGGTGCGAGCTCGAGGTTACCAGTCCCTCTAACTTAGAGGAGGACTGTAATTGGTCACAGAGTTTGTAACTGACTCTAGGACCAATTATAGCCTTTCCCTAACCGCTACTTGGGACGTGCCCAAGGGTATCCCAACCGCACTGAAGTTTTCTAGTATAATATTAAGAAGAATAATTAAAAATTATTAAAATTAAATTTGAATTTTTATTAAAAAAATCGATTTTTGCCTCTTACAGCTCGGGTCAGGAGAGATCGAGGGACTTTTATTTGCTTGTTATTGCCCAATTCAGGCATTAGAGTTTTACGATTTTCTTTTAAACACTAAACCTACCGACCGTTTTTGTTCATTTTTCCTAGCACGCTTGGCCAAATCACAGACCGCGGTAGCGTAAGATACAAAACAAAGTATGAAATTTAGGAATTTCACCAAGTTTGATAGAAATTGTAGCGTTTAAATATGTGTTAGTTTTAAAAAGTTTTTAAACCAGTCAGTTTGATCGGGTCTTGGTAAGTTTAGTGTTAATAAAAGCGCTTCAAGCAAGTGGTTTAATAAGTTTTCGATATTGAAAAAATGTGATATTACACGTGATCTTTCTAAAACGTCTACAATGATCAAATTTGGACTTTTCTTGTTTGGATCAAGGGAGTTACAAACACTGATAAAAATAAAAGGATCATATTGATTCAAATTTGATCCTTTTCCAAAGGATGGATCAACATTCAAACTCTGAATGGACATTTTTCATAATAGAACATGTTAATTTGATCCATCCTTAGTAAAAGGATCAATTTGATTCTTTTATTTTTACCATCAGTTAAGACTTATTCTTAATCGAAGGTCTTAATGCCCTGCTAAAGTAAGATACCAAAATTTTAGGGCTGTCAATGCTATAAGGGGCGAACCATTTAGGTAACAAAAAAGTGGGATTTTATTAATGGCGAAAGAGAAGGTTGGGGTTGGAGGTCAATGTACCAAGTTGCAATTTTAATTCAGTATTATATCTTTTGTCCAATGGTATCTATACACGAGATTTATGTCCATATTGAAGCAAATTTCCTACGCTTATGTAGGAAAAACTCTTCAATATGGACATAAATTTTTCAAGTGTGTAGAGGCCATAAAACCGCAGATCAGTGTCTTTATTATTTTAAAAGCCATTACGCTCGAACGACTGGACTGACGTCAAGAAATTATGAGCAAATTGAGTTCTGTTTAACTTTTATCTAAGAAACAATTAGAGAATCAAATTCCAGATGTAAATTGGAAGAACAGGTAAATGTTGCTTTAAAATTATGGAAGTGTTAGAGACAATCTCTTTGAAGGGAATATAAGATAAAGGAAACAGGAAAATTGAAACTGCCTCTCCTTCTCCTACAGGGAGCACTCATATCTTTTTCCTAAGTCTCAAGACTGGTGAGTGATTTTTAATGTACTCAGCCAAAAGGGTCATAAAGTTTATGGCAAAAATTTCCTCAAACTGAAAGTCGAAAAGAAAAGAATCCCTCTGTATAGTTTAGGTGGTTGAAAAATTAATTATTTAGTATATTATCGTGGCAGAGTGAATGAGTTGTGTATATGTTTGTTCTCAATCCAATTCTCAGCCCATGAAGTTAAAAGTATTGCTTAGCAATTACAAACCACTTGGATTTTTATTTATTAATTTTAATGGTTCCATCTAAAGTAAAGTGCGAGCTCCAAGAAGCAATCAACTTGGACATTTCAACGCATATTTTCTGGAGTGTATTTTCTTGTTCCGGCCACCAATTATAGTTGTGTGCGAGTCCATTAAAAGTTATTCGTTTTTGACCTTCTTTTATTATTTTCTCCATCTTCTTGCCCCAAACGTATAACTTTCCTGAAACATCTAAAGGAAAAAAAAATGAGAGTACATATATACATAGAATGGAGATGAGACAGACAGAGAAAAGACCGCCAAAAATTGCAAGAAGAATCACTTTTTGGTGTACTCACGAAATTTAATTTTCTTACCAACTTGAGGTTAATTGCAACTTGTCCATCTGGACAAGAAAATTTAAGAATCGTACCGTGTCATGGTCTTTGTTTGCCAAAGAACCACTTGGCACTATCAGCATTCATCTAAAATGTATAAACTTCTCTATTGCTGAAACGTTTGGGAATTGCTCACCAGTCACCTCCAACTGTACCTAAGTTATGAGATCTAATAAAATCTTCATGGGGCTTCGAATGTCCAAAGAAGTTCTTGTACGAACATTTTCAAAAGTTGATTTAAACTGACAACAAAAGTAATTTTCTTTGTTATACTGAGATGGTGTTAAGATTATTTAAACATATCAGATTTATTGTTGAAATTATTTCTGATTTGGAACTTTGGAACTTTGGAACTGATATATTTTATTAAGTTGTCGGAAAATAGTACTTAAAGGGGGGTAGCCTCTACCAAAATCTCAAAAATTATCGATTTTTTTGTAATTTTTTTTGTGACTTTGCCAGTGATTCAATATGAAATTTTCAGAATCTCGTTAGAAATACAAAAAATATTTTTTTATTTCAATTTTTAATAAAACTAGTGGTGTAGTAGCGCGTGGGCTGATGTTTTTGAAACTCAGAAGAAGTCACCAACGGTTGTATATAGAACAATCCTTGTTGGAGATGTTAGAAATATAGCTAGAAAACCACATAGAATAATTAAGAATTAATGATCTTTGCAATTTTGACAGCAACTTGAAGAAGAGACATGATTTTTGGTTTCTTAGTTTAAAAATTGACTTTTTTGTTTATTAAAAATGTAATTTTTTTATCAATCTTAATCATTCTCCCGTTTTTTAGAAAATGTATTTAAACAGATACCCTGAAAAAATTCAAATAAATCTGATAAAAAAACACTCGATATTCGCTACTAGTCGAAAATGCATTTCTAGAAAAATGCGTTTAAATTTTGGCAATGTGTAACACATGTTCTCGTTCAGAATTGCTTCAAAAATTTATCGGGTTTGCGCACTTTAAATTTTTTTTCAACAATAAATCATATTTCACATAATTTTTAATTATGTTTTTACATCATTTACGCAAAATAATAAAAAGTCCAACAAAAAATATCTGGGGTAGATGCTATCCCTAAGTAAGTCATTACCATTAATTCGTTGTGCAGTGAGATCTAAAGGGCTACGCCTGTTGAAAAGTAGACCACTCCTACCACAACAATATGCAAATAACGAACGCATTTCATATCCTTAACGTTTTTTTATTGAGATTTTTCAATACAGATTTTTCGGGTGGTCTGATACTTCAGTGATGAAACGAGGTCCAGAAGACTCGAAATACTTTTGTTTCATTAAAGAATATAGGGTGGAGTAATCACTTATCGCCATATTTAGGAAAAAGAGGAATTATTTTTATTATAACTTTTGAACTCTTATTATAAGATAACTCAAATTTGGCAAATTTGACACAAAACTACTTAGATGTATTGGCTTTTGATTCGTGAGAACAATAGTCCTAGAATTTAACGCTGCTGGACTACTTAAAAACTTATTTTTATTAACAATGCAAAAATATCCACTTCTCGCCACCCACTTGAAAAGGTCCAAACTCGTTTATTTTAGGCAGTATTATAAAAAGAATACATTCAGCATTTCTTTTTCCTCATGATCACCTTATTATTATTCATTTGAAACGATTTTTTTTCGCTTTTATTTAATCAAATTATAGGTCTATTGCAGAAAGTAAACAATGCAGATTTGACAACTGACAATCTTCGAAGTGAAGTTGGCGTCGCCTATTGAAAAAGATGGCTACAGGTGGTAAAATCATTCCAAAATATTACCACTTTCCGCCATGCCTCATTTTTATATAAAAATAATACAAAATTAAATATTAATTAACTAAATACAATTTTTATGTATTCCACAAGTGGAATTAAATATTCAATAGAGAAATTATTTATCCAAAAAGGTATTTTTTGCTTGATGAAAATTTGATGACACTTAGTATATTTGGTAAGAAATATTGCATTCGAGAAAGACTCCCCAGAAAAGCTATGCAAGCCATTGTGAGGAGACCTCGACCTCGAGGCAGACCTAGAACAAGGTGGCTGAATAAAATTCGGGATCTTGCGTGGGAGCGCCTCGGGATCGAACCCGAACATTTTCCTGAAGAGGCGGAGGATCGACAAGCGTGGGCTGCTAATTTGGATGCCATGGGCCCGCGACCCCAATAGGAATAAGCGGTTGAAAATGAATGAATGAATATTGGATTCGATGCACTTGCTCAAAATATTACCCTAAAAAATGCTCAAAATCGTAAATCCAAAACAAATAATTAATTTTTTTTTGACTCTATACGTAGCAGCAGTAAAAATGCAAAGAACTTTGCGTGGCGTAAAGTAAAGTGGCGAAAAGTGGGGCACTTGCGAGAAGTGGTGATCCCACCATAGTTGACTGTTTGCCGAACCATCCAAGCTCAATGGCATAGCAGTTATGAACTATGCCAAGTGATAGAATAAAAAAAATTTAGAAGGACGTAGTTTTCTTTAAAGAACTCAAATCCTCTTGAATAACATATTTCTCCTAAAACAAATTAAATCTTGACATATTCTCCTGAAGAAATGGTAGGGCGCCTTCAAAGTTATTAATACAAGTAGGGAGTGATGTGTTAATTTTATGTGTTTTTAAATATTTCATAACTTTTACAAATAGTTATTAAAAAGAAAAATTAATTTCTTATTTTACAATTTTGTATACTTTGCTGCCAAGAGATAGTCTTTTTCTTTTGAAAAATTTTTAGAAAAAGAATACCCTTTCACATAAGATTTGGTTAACGAATTCAATCTTCTGTGGCTCCATCAGCTGTTCCAATAATTCAATTAATTCTCAAAAAAATTCCTCAAATTATTCAAGGAATTTTTTCCGGACTATTTTTCAAGACTCTGAATGAGTTTTTGTGTGAGTAACAAACTGAATCTAATAAGTTATTCAAGAAATCTATAAAAGAGTGTGGTAAAGAAGGCAGATGAAAGAGATCAAGAGTAGGACAAAAAAACTGAAATAATTCTTCTGTCAACTTGTTCAATAAATACCCATCGGAAACCTTCATCAAACCTCCGCTTTCTTTAGAAGAAAATGCTCTTTCACCCGAAAAAAAATCCCGAAATGAGCATGTTTTGGGGATTATCGACAAATCAAATTGATTAAATGGAACATTTCAAATTTGTGAACAGGTGAAATAATCTTCAAAAGATATAGATGCCCATTGAGGGCGAAAAAAAGCGTTAAGACTCACCTGAGAATTCAATAATAAGTCTGTTTATGTCCTTGTTGTCCCACAAGCAACCTTTCAGATGAGATGAAAGAATAACATGTGTGGGGCTTGAGATTGTCGTCTGAAATTTATATGTCTCAAACTCAGTGACAAAAAAAAATCTAAACTCTGCATTTTGACCCTCATCCGAGAAATGTAATCCTCTTTGAATTCTCCGATGACTTGTGCTTAATCAAGTCGACTTAATTGAACACCATCCAGCCAGAATCTCCTGGTTTTCAGGCAAAAGGTGAAATTTCACCTGAAGCACGTTGCCAAGGAGTTGGACTGTCTGAAATTCAATCACGTAGAACTATTTTTGTGGCACCATCCTGAAAAAAAAGTATTCACTTATCACCTGGGATATCTTCAAGCGAAAAAAAAAATCCTCCAACAGTCTTCTTGGAAATTTATGATGTAACCAAAAAAATGTCGCAAGAATTATGAGCATTTTATTAAGTTTAGCTGTGGCATTTTTGATGATGATTTTTTCTCAATTTTGCGCACAAATTTCAATGGAATGGCTTACAACTTGAGTCACAAACTGGACATTTGTTTCTGCGTCCCGAAAAAAATTAACGATTTTAGCTTCAATTCCGCCTACAACACCGAGAAAAATTTGGATGGTATTTTCTACAAATCGTGTCTTTAAATTCTACTGCCTCAAAAGATAGTAGAAAATACCATCCTTCATAGATACTTTCCTTTAGAATCTACCATCTTGACATTTTAAAATTTACTATCCTATGGATAGTAAATTCTAACAGCCGGATGGTAAAATCTACTATCCTCCTTTAGATTTTACATTGACCTCTCTTAGATTCTAATATCCGGGAAGTAAATTTTACTGGCCGCATATTTGATGTTAAAATTTAACTGGAAGACAGTAAATTTTAACGGAGGATAGTAATTTGGATTGAAATTACTATCCAAGCCAATAAAATTTGCGATCCTACTGTTAGAATGTCATTTTGGAATATCGTGGGTGCCGATGCAACGGTTCTCGATATGCTTTGAATACATTATAGGAGTTCGTGGCGCAGCTGGAAGATGCTGGACTGTCATCACAAAGGTCGCGTGTTCAAATCTCGGCTGAATCGTCAATGTTGGAAAAAGATTTTCACGCATCAAAATGGCTTGAAATACAGAGAATGTCATCCAGGAAGGGCCCCAAGCCCTCAAACAATGGCCAAAAATCAATGAAAATAAGGAAAAATAAATTTTTCCGACATTTTTCATTCTAATATCCGGCTAGTAAAATTTACTATCCTGCCAGTAAAATTTACCATCCGGATAGTAAAATCTAATATCCGGGGATATTAGAATTTACCATCCGGCTATTAGAATTTACTATCCATGCAATAGATTCTACAATTTTTGACAGTCCAATTTAATATCGCGTTTGCTGGGTGACTTTTTTACTATCCGGCCATTAGAATTTTGTATGGAGGATGGTAAATTTTACCATCCACATTTTTCTCGGTGAAGATTACAAGTTATACTACAAACTTATTTACTATAATAGTTGAGCCTAGGAACATTTCTTAAAAAGTAAAATGACTAAGGAGACTTGATCACCTCCGGTCCTTCTGACTCGAGTTAAACGTGTCGAAAAAAGAGATGGCAAAGCCGTCCCAGTTTTGCGGAATACTCGAACTCACGAGATATAGCTTTTCGTGAATTAGTTTTTCGCATGATCTTTTGGTGCTTACTGGTCTACTAGAAATTAAATTGATTCATAAATCGCAAAAGCATTTCAAATTTAAAAAAAATCGGTACTCAACCAATGCATTACCGATGAAGACTTTTGATGCTTATCAAAAATCGATGCAACCGGGTTTGAAATTTTAATACCTTTCCAAAAAATTCAAATTAAAAAACTGGTTAAAAATGGTCCCTCCTGGTCCTGGTCAAAATCGCGAAAGCCAAAATCCCGAAAGCCAAAATCCCGAACGCGAAAATCCCGAAAGCCAAAATCCCGAATGGACCAAATTCCCGAATTCTTAAAAGTGTCATAGCTACTCCCGCAATTGTACTTGCGCTTGCTGGAGGCAAAGGGAAAACTTCTGTGCCTTAGGAAATTGTTCTAAACATTTTCCACCATATAATTTTATCCCTTTCACAATTTTGATCATTCGGGATTTTGGCTTTCGTGATTTTGGCTTTCGGGTTTTTGGCCTCTTCGGAATTCTGGCGTTCGGGATTTTGGCTTTCGGGATTTTGGCTGCCACCAAGTCCCTCCAAAGTGATTGACCTTTCACCTTTAATAATTCAAAATGGCAAATTCTCCGGCCATAGGTATGTTTAGACGAAATCTGAAACATATGCGAAAATCATTGAAAAACCTTGGGCCAATTTTGGGAAAAACCAATAATAAACATGGAGGAGGGATAGGAGATGAAGGAAAAAGTCCGTCCGAGATATTGTCCAGTTATGGGGGAGTTATCTAAGACCGCAAGTCGATATGTCTCAGCGTTTGATCTCTAGCTCGGGAACAAACAAAGAGTCCAGAAAAAGCATTTCCGAATAGAAAAATATTCAAAAATTGGTACTTAACCGATCCATTATCGATGAAGACCGCTATAGCTGGATTCGAAATTTCCAGTCCTTTCCAAAAAATTCAAATTTACCCAAATCGGTTAAAAAGTTAGCCCTCCAAAGTTATTAACTTTGGAGGGCTATATTAATTCAAAATTGCGAATTTTCCGGTCATGTTTCGACAAAATGTTCTCCTAGCCTGCCTCCAAAACATATCCGAAAATCATTAAAAAAAAAAACCTTGGGTCAATTTTGAGAAAAACCTAAAAAACTTGGTTTTGGAGGGGATGAGTTCGAGCATTAAAATGAATTCTTTAAATGGGTAAAGCTCCGCTCCTAATTATCAGAATTTATTTTTGGATGGTAATTTGGAAAAGTTTCGTTAAATGCTACAACTTTTTGGTACATCAAAACTCCATATAATTATATCGAAAAGCTGTATAATCGAAGAATACATTTTCGAATATTCGATGAAATTTTAGTATTTGGTTAGGTCCTTTCCACATTGGATCGCATTTTCTTGTAACTCTGTTTCGCACGAGGATATAATAGAAAATGACTTATCCGGAATATATTTTCGACATCATTTAAGTTAGGTTATCTTATACTCATGGGAACTCAATCGGTCAAGTGCTATGATGCAAGTGTCCCGAGTTCGAATCTCCTTTAGGTCACCAGGAATTTTTCTGGCATTAAAGGTGTTCGGATTGCATCCAGTGAGCTTCACTGCACTTGATTCCACGGGCATGGGACTGACAATCTCATTCCGTACAAGAAAAAAAATGCTTGTCTAGAAATCACCTTGCGGGAAGACCTAGTTCCTTGTTGGAATATTATGCCAGCATTATTATAATTATTATCTTATACTCGTAATTATTTTCACATTATTCGTATTTTTCTTAACATTTAAATTATTTTTCTTTGGAAATTTAAAAAATCTTCTAGTTTTAACAAATCGTTTTTAACACTGAACCTACGTACCGTTTTTGGTCGTCTTTTGGTCAAATGACAAACCGCGGTTGGCTAGTATACTCAACAAATTTGTCTTGGAAAAGAGCAAAAAATTAAAATTTGAACACTGAAAAATATTACATGCACATTTTAAGAAATTCATAAAGTTTGATAGTGACATTGTACCGTTTAAATATGTGTTAATTTAAATCGGTCAATTTGACCGGGTCTTGGTAGGTTTAGTATTAAGGTAAAATTGAAATCTTAAAATGATCAAATCTCATCATTAGAATTAGTGTTAAAGTAACAAAGAAAATTGCTTAAAGTTTATTAAAACTTGTAGCAGGAAGTGAGGCACATTTGCATTTGGGGCAGCTTGGAAATTGGGATTTTTCACCATTTTTAAACAGAACTGAGCCATATTATAATGAGATTTAGCTTTTCAATCTGTTTGTAGAGCTAAATCAAATCATGATAAGGTACAATTCCATTTAAAATTTGGAGAAAAAACTCAATATCAAAGCTGTCCCAAGTTCAAAAGGCCCCATTTCCCCCTATAATAGTTTTAATTTTGTAGATTATTTAATTCAATCTTGTCTTATTTATGGGGATTTGCATAAAAATTTTGTATAATAAGAAAAAGTGAAAAACTTTGAAGCATTAGAATTGATTACAAAATTCTTCTCTCGAAGATTACAATGGAAGAAGTAAAAAGTAAATGGATCACGTATTCACTTTCTTGGAATATACTTTATAGCAAATGTTAAACTTTTATTTGATGCCTTACTAGAATATTCACTTCTTGTACGAAGATGCTTCAAGTGGTTTGCGAAATTTTCTGATTTCTACAAAATGTTCAATTGTTTCAAATGTTTTGTGCAGAGAAACTTACCTACAAAAAAAAAGTGAAGAAGAAAGGAGATGGATATTCCTGCTCAATGCATGCTAATGGAGCAAATTATTCTTCTCCAAAGTATTAGAGAATTGAATTGATACCAAAAGGAATTTCTCATGAAAACACTCCAACCACACAAGAAGACGTTGTTCAATTAAATACACACACCACATCCACTGATTCCATATTATCATTATTAATTGCTATTGGACAAGAGAGCGCCAGGGAAATTAATTGAAATTCTCCCTGCGAGTGATCTGGGCTTGTGATAAAAATAATTTTAATGAAGATTTTCTCTCTTGAGTTCACAAAATACAAAAGGACGGGGAATTGAGAGCAATTTAGCGGACGAGGTTTAATTTAGAATCTCGATGCTTTTATCATCATCATTTATTTTTTTTCGGTAATTTTTCTTTCTCCACAAATTTCTCCGCTTTGAACGTATCTTGTCTTCTTTTTTTTATTTAAACTGTGGGAATTGTTTAAATTGTGACATATTGGGAAATTTTAAAAAATGAATGCATGTTTTCAAACTAGTGAATTTTATTTTAGAGGAGAGTAAAGGAATTTATCACATTTTAAATTTGTCACATCTTCTTAGCTAAATAAACCATACCATTCCCAATTCGTTTGCCTGAAAACAAATATCTTTAAAAATAGTCAAATTGTCTACTAAATACAAATCAAAACGTAAATTTATTTGTCCGGAATTCTGCGATGTTCGAAATTCCAAACCTGAAGGAGAATTCTACAACAATATGACAATGTCATGTGAGTAATTTTCCTGATTAATTCGGAAACAGTACGACATTAAAGGCCAGTGAGCATCGAATAGTATTTGCTCGAATAGCATTAGAATTCTATGAAGCTCTTAATAATTGGTATGAATTGTTTTCCCAATTTTACCAAGTAGAAAATTTTGAATTTGTCATATGATATTGTCATACTCTTACAGAATACCGGTACTGGAACTATTTGCAATTCCCTTTTAAATTTAGGTAATATGAAAAATTTTCAAAATTCTGAATTTTATTTGAGTATCTACTGTAAAATTAATTTTTCTTTTTTTATTTTGTTACAGTGCTTAATGACAAAACCAGTTAAAGTTATCATTTTATAAATCGTTCATCATTTTGAATTTGAATATCATTAAATTGTCCATTAGCATTGCCAATGAAATAACAAAAAGAATGGAATTTGATATTAAATGAAAAATGAATTTTATCAATCAAAATCAAGCCGGAATTCTGCATTTGAATATTCCACCTTCGTTTTTTTTTTTGGTTAGTAAGTTCTCGATGAAGAATCATTAAAGGAATGAAGGCAGAGACATATATATAGTGTATAAATATAGTTGAATAAATCTTAGCAGTTTGATGGTGAGTGCAAAGAAGTTGAGATTCTGAAAAAAAGAATTGAGGTCTGGTAGATGGAAGGAAAATGGACAGTAAATTGTGTATATGTGTATTGGCTGTGAGTTGGTTTGGGCAAAAAGGCAGCAATCAGAACCCATTCGTGAACATTTCCTGTCAAAGATATTATTTAATAAATTGATTCCCAGTTCATCCATCTATCACTCATCGTACACACAAGAACGCCGTATATACGATGGAATCAATTAAATGGGATACCGAATCTCTTCTTTGGGCATCCATCGAAGAAATTTTGTGTTATTGTTTGGACCCATGGACGCAATATTCCATTGACTTTTTCTCCAAAAGCACAAGTCTTCTCTCTCTCGCGGAGCTTTATACATTGTGAATTGGATAAAAAGTGAGATGAAAACAATTTTTGAGTGTATTTTTCACTGATCATAGTTCTTAATGGTCGCGCCAAATACACCTCGATGAACCGGAGAATACCCCCAAAAAATGCCGAAATGTGAGATGTGAACGAACCGCGTCACTTAATTTGAGTGATTGATTGAGATTACCCTCCACCGAGAACTATTCTTTGCCATAGATTCTGTGACAGAGTTGCACAAATATGCTTCAGTAGCTTTTCCAGATGAAGATGAAACTATCATATAGCGACATGTTAAAAACTCGATGAACTTGAATATAGAACGGTTTTTAGACTTAAGGTTTATCCACATGGATTAACTGCTCTAATTCTTCAGTATACGGAACTCTTCTTCAGAAACTCGACACCTTTGAACTGGACTAAGTTTAGTTTGAAGAATACTTGATCTTATTTATTTAACCAGCTACACTTCAACTTGCAAAAAATCGACTCAAAATTCAAAGTTGCTATGTACAAAATCGAGTTAAACAGGTTAATAAATCATTTGAAAACACTCTTCGAAAGAACACTGATTCCAATTTATGTTTAATCATCAACCGATTCTTTACCGGGTTTTGTTCAATTGGAATAGATACATTTTTCGTTTTCTTTTTCAAAAGAACATACTTTTGACAAAAATTGAAAAATAGTGAGTCCCACAAGAATTGGAAGTTTCTAGATATCGAAATTACATAATATTATATTGGATTCTAAAGCATTCTAAGGTGTTAACAATGAGCTTTTCACGCCATCTTCACATACGTAACATTAAAGAAGTTCTTGCGATTATCACAAAGAAAACGTACCAAAGCGTCCCATCAACGTGGAATTTTCGAACCCTTTTCTTAAATTCTATATTTCAAAAGCAGATTTACATTAGAGAAACTTGAAGCGAAATATGGCAAATCGAGAATTAAAAAATTCGATAACTTTCAAGATAAAGAGATTACCTCTCCAAAGGTTAAAAGCTTTGAAATGTTTGAATAAATATTACCGAAAATAAGGGACATTGAGATTTCTTGAGATTTTTCTTAGTTAGAGAAATATAAATCTTGTCGAACATATTTTAGAACATTTGTATTAGTATAATGTTTCTCGAATAAGTTGAAACCGTTGAACATGAAATCCGTTGATAATTTTAGAATTTTCAAAATTATAATTCTCGCTAACGACCAATCGGCGTAGCAATCTGTCTAAAGGAACGTTCCTAATGGTCATATTTTTTTCCCTACGTTCCCTCTTGCTTAAGAATATGATTAATAAAGTTTTATACCTATCCAAAACATAAGGAAATCATGGAGTTTACGAATAGCGTTTGCAAAAGTCCGGGATTTTTTTTAAATTCAGGATCCTGGATATCAAAAATTTGAGTAATAATGAATTTCGGACCCCGGAAATGCGGAAACCTAGGATATTAGAATTACAAGATTTTTTTTACGAAAAAAAGCGCGCGAGATTTCGGGATTTTAGGATACGAGGTCTTTCCGGAATATCAGGGATTCTATATTATAAACCCTATTCTTGAATTCTAATATTTTGCAAAGTTCATGCCCATCTTTATAAATTTAAATGTATTCGCATAGTCACAACGAACGAAAACTTATTGATAGATCGTCTCAAAAATTTTTCCAATGCTGTTTAAAAGAAATATTTTTGAATTTCAAATGAATAGCAATTTCATGTTACTACGAATAGTAATTTTAGTATCGGTGAAGAAACACGATTTAGCTGTACGACTTTCGACACGCTAAGAGAAAAGAACACCCGCAGTAACTCTAAACGCCCTACAATCATTTTAAAAAGCAATTTAAGATCACTGTCGAACTTTGTTAAAAATCAATTTTGGTAACTTCCAAAAGTTCTACTAATACGAAATAAAATCGCATGAATTGGTTTTAAAATGTTTACAGGTTTGAAATCGTTTTAAACCGAACTTTAGAATTGTGATAAAAATAGAAAAATTAGACATTGTACAAAAGATCAGTGAAAAATTAATTTGGTTAGCAAAAAATTAAATTTGACTAGTACTCAATTTAAGATTTAAAAATAAATCAAATTTTCATGTAATTTTTAGCACGGGGAAATTAAAGAGATTTCGATTTTACATGAAAAAATCTTAGATAATTATGCCTACAACACATCTTTAAGGTCCGGAATATTTAATACAGTTAACACTTCAATATTCGGATGATTGGGAGACAATATGACAGATGTCCGCTTCGTAATCCGGATGGATTTTTTGAATTTGTTCAACGTCTCGAAAATATAATACAAGGTTTTTTGTAGAATTAGAATAAAAGTTTTAAAGAATATTAAAAAACACAAATAGAGAATTCTATGCTATTATACTTCATTTATTAAACAAAAACATCAAAGGATAATTCATTTTCATTGCTGAACAGACATGCATGCATGACTTCAAAATTATTTTAAATGTAACCGTCGATAACTCGTCCGAATTACGCCGATCCGGATTAGAGAGCGGGCATTGTAAAAAGAAATTTTTATCTTTCTCTTTCTCAAACGTTTTGCATTATGTCCATTTCACCTTTTAATATTCAAAATCGATTAAACTATTGAATTTGTTGTGATGCTCGAAAAGAAAAAGAAAAGTTCGAAAGGGTAGCAGAGACATGTGAAACGTTTGAGAACGAAGAGAATTTAATTTTTTAATTCTCATTTTCTATGAGCCGGAAAGTTAGAATAATGTATTATTTATTTAAAGGTTTTACAGTTTAAAATTCAAACTTAATTAGAGTGGCAATTGTCAAGATTTCGGATTTACAACGGTACAACTCGATTTTTGTGATTTTAAAGTTTTCAAATGAACCAGTTTAATTGTTTCGTATTGTTCTGAATTTTTGGAATACAAGAGTCGTAAGAACAACTCATGTCGGTCGTTTCCCTGCTACACTTTCAGTGTTTTTGCAGATAACAAAAAAAATTAAACATATTTTTCTTGAGGTATTCGCCAAATACTTACTAGAAAAGTATCTTTTTAATGCTGCCTTATGAAAAAAAATGTTTAGACTGAGTTTAACCTCTTCTAAATTCAAATTAACGATTTTCAAGAATGAAATTAAGCCTTGTATGTTTTTGAACTCTATACGGAACTTTAGACCCTAAAACCTTTTCATTACAATAATCTTAAACTTAGAATCTTCAATTCTCAAGTATAATAATAGTTGAATATTGAAATTGACGAATGAAAAAGAGCCTTTGAGGCGCGTAGATGAAAATGGGACAAGGAGGAAAGAGTGAGATACGATAATGATGATGGTCAGAGTAAATGATAATTGGTTCTAGGAGGAATTAAAGTCTTTCTATTCAGCGGCCAGCATCTTGCGCATTTGGAAGTTGGTGTGCATGCGGAATTGATGGTAGAGATGCTGAGGAGACGCCTGTATTGGGTAGTCGGCACCTCATTAAGGAGGCAAAGTAATTGCTGGGTTCTCAACTTATCACGTTATGTGGATGTTCTATTGCTTTGGCTTTTCTATCTCTCTTCGCCCAAGTTGGATAAATTTGATGTAATTGAATTTTTCAATTCAAACCCATCTCACCATCCATAATTTGCCCTCCTCAAAGAAAAACTATTAATTCACTTAGAATACTTTTTCGGTATAATTTTAACCATAATCACTTAAATTTCTTCTAATTCTTCTTTTTTTTATTAATCTTTCTCCATCTCTACTTCTCTTTTCAGGTGAGTTCATATTTTTGGCAAAATGTTGGGGCATCTCGTGTACACCATTAATTTGTTTATGGGTGAGTTTGAGGTAATTGCAGATTGCCAAGTGAGGGAGTCAAATGTGCGATAATTGAGGGGTAATTAGTACAAGAATAACCTTTTTATCAATCTTATATTGTTCAAGTCTTAACCATTCTCAACTTCTTGGACTTTCCGTGAGCACACACGCAAATAAAAAGTGGCAACAGATGATAACTTTTGCGTCATTGAAACTTGATTTTGTAGCCGGTATAAAATGGACAAATGATTTACGATTTGTGGCAATTATTTGTATCTCTATTCGCCTATTCTTTTTGCTATCTTCATACCCCGCCATCTCACACATGGTATAACCTATACGCTTCCCGGGAGAGATATGATTAACGACAGGAGATTGTTGGTAACCCTTGACCGCCCCTTTTTCAACTCACACACAAATACGCGCAATTCAGCTACATCTTCAACCTCAATTATTTATACCTTTCCAACATACCATGAACGATTCTGTTTGTTCTCTTTGAAACGGTGAGAATTGTCGTGTGAAATTTCTGGTTTCGTCACCCGTTTGATTTTTGCACTGTGATATGAATTTTCTGTGGAATTTTCAAGCAGAATCTGTTATAACAAATTTGCAAATGTTCATACTAAAGGTACTATTGCATAGTAGAAATTTGGGAGCAGGAATCCAAATTAAGAATAAGGTATTATTAAAATTCAGGATCGTTTCTTTTTATGATAGATGTCGACCGTTTAATAGTATTAAAATCCAAGCTAAGATTTTTATTTAGTTTATGCTCAGCAACTTTTACTGCATTTAGTATATAGTCAACGTGAAAATGAACGAAACCGTTTTGTTCATTTTATGAAAAATTATAAAACCTTAATTTTTGACATGGTGGATAGACTTAAAGAACGAACGAAAGGGGAGAGTGACAAAATAATGAGATTGCCTCCGTTCAGTCATAATCTTTCGAAGAGATAAAGCCACTCAAAAGGCAAGCCAAACCTTTTCGAAAATCTAGCGGAAGGGCCTTGATAGTCCTGAGGATTAGCCGAGCGACGCCTTAGCGTAACTATAGTAGAAATAATGGTCAAACTACATTTCCATTACTTTTCACTAAGTCGTCTCAGGGCTTAAGTCGTAAGTGTGTCTGGGGCAGAAGTCTAAAGTGCAAGTTCGCATACTTGCCGTATTAGCGCTGATTGTTCTGGCATTTCGAATTTCGATATGCTTGACACTTGAATAGTTAACAATGTCAACAACAGTGTGCAAACGTTTGCTGCATTAAGTGATTTTTTGTGTAATTTTGTAGAATTTCAGGATCACAGAACGTTTGAATTGCAATTTCATTAAAATAATTGTTCTTATCATGAACTTGCTCACTTTTGTGTAACTCGTCAGTTTAAACTTTCGAACATAGAAAGGGTTATTAGGTAAGTTCTCTCTGATATAGCTTCAAATCGGTACAGAAAAAACTTCAATCGGAGAGGGCTCTTAAATCGGGAAGGTTGCTGAACGTATGGAATATGATATGACCCTTTCCGTCACCAGTAGTTTAAAATCGGAATAAGAGTTTTGGACTGGAGCTTTAGCTCAGTTTTCGAACATTCCGGCTTATCGTATCTATTTAACCTTTTACGAACGACAGGGTCAAAAATTGAGGGTAAAAAAAATCACTTTATCTAATTTCTTGGAACAAAGCATAACTTTATAAGGCCGTAGGAAAAAAAATGGGACACCGGTGTGACTATCGTCCTCAAAGAGTTAAGTCTCACACTTTCCAAGAACTTTTACACTTTACATAGATTTTTAGAGATCACACGATCGATAAGTTTTCTTAATTGTTAGCTTAAGATGGGGTAATTTGTAATCACGTCTAATTCGGAACTTTGAAATTTAGAATGTAAAGCCCTGTACTTCTTTGCATTATTTTCTCTTTGACCATCTTAACCTGTGAGAAATCTAAAGTAAGGTAAAGAAAAAACCTTAACCGGAGAGACCTCTCAAATCAGGAAGGTTATTACTGAACGAGAGGTTTATGTCTTTTTAGGAAGATAAGACCGGAAGTCAATATATCTTAAGATTTTATAAAATCTAGTACCGATATTTTACTAATTCACTACGGATTGGGACCTATTCAATCCGGTTTGGCATTTCAAAACTTTTCAAATAAATTCAAATTTTACCAAATTGGTGTCTCTTTGAATTCGAGCAGTAAAAGACGCTTCCTTTGTTCTTAATTAATTTTTTTTTTAATAATGTTATCGTCCCTTTTATAGACCTGGGCCTTTCCTACCGCTTTAATACAGTCTTAGTAATTCGACGTCACATTCTGAGGTACTTTGACGCCCCGAGCCCTTGATGTCTAATTATGCTATCCATTTCTACTTTTCGTTAAATTTTCGGTCGGCATCTCTTCCTTGTCCTTCCATTCTGCTAATTCTGTGTACTCTTGATGACCATATAGTTCTGTATTTCATAAGCGATATCCAACTCATGGTTCTTCTACATAGCTAGTTGTTCCCTCACTCCACTGGGAGAAGTTCGATTCAAAATTTGCTTTCTGCTAGCACAAAAAAAGAAAGGTCAATTTAATAACAAGCTGAAATTAAATAAATTAATTATCAACAATTTAAAGGTTCATATTAACATAAATCTCATACTATCGGGTATTTGAAATGATAAATAAATAAATTAAATATGTTATGATTTCACATTGAATCACATTAAATCTAATGATTTTTGTCTGTCAAATATTCCACTTAAAAATAAATATAATGGAAAAATTATCTTTATGGTTTGAATATTCTAATTAACAAGGTTCATTTTCGGTTTTGTTAACTGATTTTGTGAACTATTTGTGAACTAATTCGGAATTATTAGGCACTCTAAAGACCTTCTCACAACGCACTGGGAGCAAATGTTTATAAAATATACTTTTTATAATAATAATACTAATAAGATACGATAATACATTTCCAACTAATTTGTCAAAATCGATTGGGAAAGGGACTCTCTAGTGTTAGTTACCTTTGACCTTTAAAAACATATTTAGGGTTAGGATAAGAATGATTCAACATGGCACGTATACGGTATATCCTGTGAAACATGGTTTTATTATAATTAAAAGTGTTTTCGGAAAGTGAAAGTCATATCAATTTTATCCATGAGTTGATTTATGGAGAGATATCTCGAAAATCCGAAGTACGTATATCTGATTGTTTTGGTTTGCTAAAAACCGAAATCGAAATATCGATATAGGAAAAATAGACAAATACCGCAACTTCAAAGAACGAGAAGTAGTAGGGTAAGTGTGCCAAATTCCGGCCAGCTTGCAATTTCGGCCACCTTTTTTGTTCCTCGAATTTCCATGAACTTCTAGATTTTACGTACTCTAGAGATTATTACAATGCAAAAGAATAACAAAAAATGTAGCTTCGATAAACGAGATGACATCAAAAAGATATTGGAAGAATTCTCGAATGGCAAGGAACTATGAGAATTAAGGTGGTCGAAATAGGGCACCAAAGCTATGTCTATATTTTTATTCATTTTAAAATGTATTAAGAATGATTTTAGAGTAAATAAAGACGGTAAACTGTCTACAAGGTTCTAAGCAACACTCTTTAAGTAGAAGGAATGAAAAATATCAATTTCTATAAAAGATATTACATTTCAAACTTGAGACTTTGACGCTTGCATGCAACTATGCCGAAATTTGGCTCACTTACCCTACGTAGGGAATTTTCCGGTGCAAAACTTTATGAACACTTTTAGAAATTTCCTCAAAGTTCTTTAAGAAAAAATTACCAAAGAACTTGCAATCCGATCAAGAAGGCAATACAGCCTACGAAAGCATATTGCTCCAGATGAGAATGATCATGGGCAGAGGAAATGGAAAAAGGGGAGATCTTTGCAAAGCACGTTAAGAGAAAAGAAGATCATCACGCATTGAGATCACGTGTCAATGGGTATGATTTTATCACCCAATTAAAGAGCGAAAAGCCAATCTCGAATTAGTGTTTTCTCAGCTCATTTCGAATGCACGGCATCACACGAGGCTCCGCCAAAGCAGGTGCTAAATACTCTCTCTTTCTCTCTCTCTTCCTTCCGCACCCTAATTGAATACCATGATCCCCCTGTTGATTCACTCCTCTTGAAGCCTTTCATCTTTATGACTCCTCCTCGTTCATTGTTTCACGCACCTGGTTTACGATTATCACCTCCTTTCGGTGCCAGGGTTCTCCTCTAACGCAAAAGGGAGCCTCTATCTCTCTTTGGCAAAACGCGATGCCAATGTGCAGATTATGTTGGAAGAAACACTTGCCCCAGGAGGTAGAACATGGATCAACGGGAGGGTGTGAAAAGATTCTCAGAAATTTATTTTGAAAATTTGAAAAATATATCAAGATCACGAGTATTTATCTTAAGGGAGATTTTGAAGAGCCCTATGGTTGTATATTGTCTTAACAAGAACAAAACTTTGAAAATCTGGCATTCAAAAACAGATATTTGGATTTTTAATAATCACCCGTGAACTTAAGTTTTTGACTAAAATATCTCGCAAAATAACTTACATAATTTTTCAATAAGGTGAAATTTTCATAATAAACCTACCTTTGAAAATTTTTAAGAAGAATTGCTTACAATGATTGAATACAGAGAAAAATTATATTCATGAAGAGAAGAATTCTCAAGTTAAAAAAGAAATAGAATATTCCAATTTCCCTTTCAACTCGCAATGTGATGTTTCCAAATCATCTTTCGATCCTCACATCTCTTGCGAATTAATGTGGTAGAATGGTCAGGCTTCAAGGAGAAGAAGAAGACCGTTTGTATCCATCTCTGATGATTTTGCACACTCTCATCGTTGTTGTTCTTTCTGATGCAAAAAGGCAAAAAAAAGAAGTTCCACGACGCACCGTGGAACGAGTTTCGATGGACGTGTAATTAATTTAGTTATATGCCTTATGTCTTCATTATCAATCCGTAAAATCAGCGCGTAAGTGAATGAGATTGATCTCACGGCAGAGGCGTAAATTTCACATACAGAGACTTATAGTGCTCAGTCAATTTCCACCCGATGGAATGAGACCCAATAATATCCGTGAGCCGGAAAGTCTCACTCTCTCACTTTCAAGAAGAAAAAATGGACTTGTAATTTTTATAGACTTTACTTCCATAGCCTTCATTTTTCAGCCCATCGTAAACACTCCAATAAATTAAGGATTTGCCATTGTTGAAATTGGTAATAAAGAATCCTCTCTTTTTTCTGGACTTTAAATAAAATTATCCATTCAAGTCATTGGGCAGTGATTGAACCCAAAGTGCTAACTAGGTCGTAAAATCTTTGGGAGAATACCCGTAATTTGAGAAATTATTCAGAATATAATAAGAAACTATATATGAAGTTTTTATAGGATTGTCTGCAAACCGAATCCTTGAAAGATATACATTCTGCTGAGTAATTTTGTAAAGGATAATAAAACTTGATGGAAAGCTCAAACTTGTTAGCACGAGTCCGAACTGATTTCATTCAATTCGTTTCGAATTTATCTCATATAAGTATAACATTCTACATTAGGTACTAATCGTTTTAATGTTACGAGATCGTAGGCATGAACATATTGAAATTTAAGATTCAGAAACCTTTCAGTAATGCTAATTATCCTCTAAATCGCTTCTTTCAAATGTGTTCTACACTCGGTTTTGAGGAATTCTCAATTTTCATTTAAGATAATTATCAGATATATAGGCTATATACGCCAATAGATTAATTATATCAGTATAACTAATCACTTAACTTTAGATATGATTTAAAGAGATATGATAGAATATAAAATGGTGTTGTGTAAGGTAATGTGATAACTAAGTTTAAGCGATCTTTAAACTCAAGATTTATCTATATGGTTTTATGTAATTTTATGTTCAAATTTCTCGAATTGAACCATTTTCGGAGAAATTGGCTTATTAAACCAATAGCTTATTGTCTAGAAATTTCAGATATTCAGAAACTAGGCTAACTGTCTAGTTTGACTGCTGTTTTATTCTCCGGTTTCTCCGGATGTGACGTCCTATGTAACACTGGGGTGATCCAAACCACTTCCCACTTGTGTGTTTGTCCATTGTCCCCTGGCCCATTCCTTGTTGAGTAAGGTATTTAATGTCGGCAAGTCCACTTGCCATTGACGTGGCCCGTTTTTGGGCAAGACATGCTTAATTTTGGGGCCTCAACAAGATTAATAAAATAAAGGGATGTGGCTAAATCCGAAGTCGATATCCAATACCGTTTGGCATAAAAGTTTGCTAAGATACAGTTATACGGGCTTTAGATAAGGCTTAGCTATATGGCTTAACTGTTCTAATGGCTTATTATTCAAGATGTTTAAATTTAACTTAGGATTGGATTATTAATGACAAATGATCTATTGGATGCTGAAAAACCAATAAAAAGCGTGGTTTTTAGGATTTTGAGACTATTGGAAATTTTGCTAAACCTCTAGTCTGAACACCGCTTTAGATAGTTCAATTGATGATCAGTCCCTTTGTACTATAAAATTAAGAGCGTTAAAATTAAACGTTTCAGTTATTATTAATATTAATGTCTTTAAAAACTATATTTTGAGGACTATTTACACGAGAAAAGATAATTCTAGGATTTGTATTTTTCGGTACATAAAAAATCTCATTTTTGAAAGTAATGTTCTAATATTTTGCTGATAGTTTATTGTCTTCATTTTCTTTATAAAAAAATCATAGTCGTTGTAAATATAATGGAAAAGCTCACTTCTACACTATATTCGTTAAAATTACAGAACTTTGTTTGAATAAATTTATTAATAATCATTTTGTCACTTCATTTTTACAAATTCAGCAAGATTAGCGGGAGTGATCAATGTGTGGTCAATGGATTTGTAAAATGCGTGAGATCCAAGAAGCTTCAAGAAAAAGATGAAGAAGTGTAGAACGACAAGAAAACATCATCGTAATGCGAGAGAAAAGTTATCAGCTTAAGGAGTGACGTGACATTTTAATTTTGTGTTTCATCGCATTCACGATAAAACCTTTTATAATTTTTGACATTTACATTTAAGTCTTTTTGATAACTAGACAGTGATCGTATGTATCGTGTGTGGTGTTTTTTTTATTTTCATTCCTGTGCCTTCTCCATCATCCATGCGTTCTTTGCCATCTTCCTCTGTTAAATGCTCAATATACCTTTTATTTTGTCCCTCTTACACACATTTCATTTATAAAATTGTATTTATGTACTCCCGATATGCTTTATTTATGTCTTCTTCACAAAAATGGCCAAGAAGGTTGTATGTAAATCCATTTTCTCTTTTATAACCGTTTCTTCCAAGTGACTTCTTTTATGTAGCAATTCTTCTTCCTCTTTTCAATCTCGTTATTCATTTCATTGAGTCATTGTTGATGATTGTGGCAAATCTTGGCTCCTTAAATATTTTTCCAGTCTCTCAAGAGATCGGACGTTCTTTTTTTTTATCCGACTGCTTTCGCTGAAGATCAACTCTCGAAAAACGTTCAGCTTCTCTTGGTTTCAATGTTCATTTTGCATTCATTGCCCAATCGACATGACAAATTAAATGCCATTATGATTCATGTTATCCTCCTGAGACGGAAATATCTCTCAGAAATTGCTTCATTAGCTGGAGCCTAAGTATAAAATATTACCTTTGGGTCTGGTGAGGTGAAAATTTTTTGAACATTTTCTCAGCTTATTATCGATCTTGTTATTTCGATCGCTATCTTTAATGGTATTCTTCACGCATTCTTCCACTATGTGCTTCCTTCGGAAACATCTGGGCAAATTTAGCATTAAAGAGTTTTGTTGATTTTCTCTGGTTATATTAGCACTCAAAGTTAGAATCAGTTTAAAATCAATCGAAAATTTATCTATCGTGTGATCTCTAAAAATTTACGATCAGTGTAAATATTTTTGGAAAGATTGAGACTTAAACTTAGATACGACAAGCAAATTGTGAGGAAAAAAACGGAAATTGATGGTTATTTCGGATTTCGGAATGTTCAAAAACTGAGCTAAAGCTCCAGTCTGAAAATCATATGTCGGTTTTGAACTGATGATGACGGGAAGGTTCATTTTCCCTATATTCAGTAATAACTTTCCTGATTTAAGAGTTCTCTCCGGTTGAGGTTTTTTTCGTACTGATTCGAAGATATATCAGAGAGAACTTTTCAAAAAACCCGTTAGAAGTTCGAATGTTTAACCCTTTAAGGACGAGAGGGTCAAAAATTGAGGGTCTGAAAAAATCACTTTTTCTGACTTTTTAGAACAAAGCATAGCTTCAGAAGGCCGTAGGAAAAATTTCATTTTTGGGTCACCCGTGACCCAATCGTCCTTAAAGGGTTAAACCGGTGAGTAACGCAAAAGTGAGCAAGTTTATGAAAAGAAAATTTCTTTTAATAAAAATGCAATTCAAACGTTATGTCATTACAAAAATCCTGATATATCATAAAAATTTAGTATAGATTCATAATATTGTTTTGGGGCAATCATCTTAAGCCCTAATAAATTAAAAAAATAAATATATATTGAGGATATTGAGAAAATTACATATTCAGTTACAATTATTAGCCCTATTTATTTCATCTCAATTTGCACCGAAATCCACAAGATAATATCTCTTACCATTACATCTCAACCAAAAACAAAATGCATAATGTAAATTGTTTACAGTTTTTTTTTAATCTTTTAAGGCTGATTTTACCCTTTCAAGATCTGAAATTAATAATTCAAGTCAAGAATGAAGAATATAAGCTTTAATATATGTTTAATGTTTAACTTAATTAGTTATTTTGTTTAATCTTTGGGCAGTTACACTCAGAATCATTTTAAATAATTCACAAGAGCTTTATTTGAGTAGGGGAAAGCGTGCTACCTTCGGACGATTTATGATTCGCACAAATCAGTTTTTTCAAAGTGTTATAAATGATTTTGGCTCATTATAATTTTATATCTCAATAGCTAGTACAATGCGTCAAATTTTCAAGAAAGAGCTTTGGGTGAAATCCGTAAGGAAAATAGAGAAAAAATTGTATTATCCGAAGCTTGAATCGACCGAAGGTAGCACGCTTTCCCCTACAGTTTGGCATTAGTATGACTTTTCACTCATAGAAATCTTAAATTTTTTAAACCTTTAAGGTCGAAACTATAATCGATACATTGATAGAATTTAAGAATTTATCCTGGAAATACCAAAAGAATGATCATTTTCGTTCGCTTAAATTTAAAAAAATATTATCTATAGTATTTTGCAGTTTCTAATATCAAAATTTTTTGCTTAAAAAATCATAAATATAAAAAAAATTAAAACTTATTCATCATTGCAAGAATTTGAAACTTTCTCACTTTTGAGCTTAAATATTTACTATAGAAAATAAATGGACCTTTACAAAAATATCCTGAATTACTACAACATTCTATACTTTGTGATTATATAAAAACCTAAAAAAATTTAGATATTCATAAAAAAAAATTCTATATGAAAAACCGGTGTTCCAGTGGGCCCTTAAAGGGTTATAGTAAGATGGGGTAACTGGATCGTTTTCCGAAGAGTGCTGCTTAAACGCTTGTTTTTGGACTGATGAAATTCTTTTTTGCTTCTTCTAAATCCATAGAATTATTCACTGCTTCATTCAGAAATATAATATAAAAAAATTATCAAAAATATTAAAGAAAATTTATAAAATAATGATAATACTGAAATAAGTCAGCGTGCACTAAGTGGATCGCCTTTTCGCTAATTTACTTTTAATTAAACCTTTGGATTTGAAATACTTTTTTCACAAGGAAAAAAACAATTAATGTTTTCAATCAACCAGCTGTCATTAGTGAAAATATCACTGCTAGAAAATTTTTAGTGAAGAATCCAGCTGGCACAAAATTGAAATGGGTCGATTACACTCGCTTATTTAATGGATAAAAATATTATTTTTGCGTTTTCTGAAACTTGAATAGTTATATTAATGTTACTGTACTGACTATATTGCGGAAATAAAAATAAAAATATTATTTTAAGTGGATTAGTCATAAACGATCCAGATAGTGAAGCAGCACCCGGTATAAGTTATTTATCCAGTGAAGTGAAACTTTTTCTAGATTTATTTAATTTTAAACTACTTGATAGAACTCTTTAAACTTTTAATTAATGAAAATCTTCATTTGAGATTTTAACTTTGGAAAAAGTTAAAGCAAGTGCTTAAAGTGCTTTAAACTAGTATTGGGCCGTCTTTAAGTTTTAAAGTAAAATTAAACATTAATCCTTAAACAAAAAAATATTTAGAAAACCGATAATTTTTGATAATAAAACTTTCTAACCTGAAAATTTTCTCTGCCAATGTCTTAAATTTTTTATTTTTTGAATAAGAAAATGATGGATATTTATGATGTGACATTGAAACTTCTTTGTTACATGGAATATTCACTTCGCGCTAGGAGGATTTTGCATGATAAATGGTTGGTACATGTTTTTTTTTTGCAAAAAAAGAAGTCTGCAATATCATATCTAAATTGTTCAGCATTGTCTCACGAAATCACAATTTCTCTGCACAATTTCACACACAATAGCTCACAATATCGAAGGTTTAGAGTAACTTCCTCATCTTATGAGATTGTGTTCCTCAATAAAACTCAGAAATAGGCGAAATAGGGCATCAAGCATCACGTGGTTAGATATTTTGCCATATAGATATACATCCATGCTATGGTCACAATTATATCGTCAATTGCGTGACTGGTGATTGATTTTTGCTCACAAAGTCTCTTTTCTGTATACAGTTGCATCGCCAAGTTCATGGTATTGCTATATGTAATAATAGTAATATTATTTGTATAAATAGTGATTAAAGTATAACTGTAAAATGATAGAATGAGGGTCATCACGTGTTATTGAAACCATCTTGCGAAAGATGATTGATTGGGAAAAAATTCAATGACTTCCTAAAGCTGCACGAGAAGAAAATTGCACAAATTCTTTGCATGGTGCACACTAAAGACCGGAGAAATTTCATGAAAGTCTCGAGCAGAGTTCTGGGTCGCTTTCATGCACACGCCATGGAAGCTTTTGGGTGGAAGTTTTTCACTTATTCTATACAAAAAGACACGGCTTTTGTAAGTGATTGGGTTATTGTAATAAATTGATGATTGATATTTTAAATTGAGTAATGTGTTTTTATGATCAATAGGGGAGGCCGAGGCTGGGTTAGTCACGCATGGACTTAGACAGTGGCCTGTTACAGCTTTCTTTAGAAGGAATGTTGAGGAAAGAATCCGAAGTATATACCTTCCTTCCTTTTCACTGAAACTTTTTATCAGCCTAATAAGGGAAGAGCACCAGCGATCGGCAGTGTTCCTCGGATCGTTAAGTTATTGTCATATTATTGCACCAATTAAAACAAACTTTTAAAAATTATTAGCTACTTTTTACCATTTAATTCTCACAAGAATACAGTGCATTAGTGGAAATTTAATTTATAAAACCAATTTTCCGTGAGACACCTGATTAAATTTGTGACGATCCGAGGTACAGAGTATACAGCAGCAATTACATCTTTTTTTTATTAATTTATTGTAAAATTTTAAATTTCAAACGAACAGATAGTTATGGATCACTAATATACCGATTAGCATACACAAAAATACCAAATAGTTTTTTGTGGCTTATATTTTCAACTAAATATCGAGCATGTCTCTTAACATTTCGATCCGGGGTACTTTTCCCTTATAAACTGTTTTTTACAAATTAAGGTAGGGGATACTGGGGCAAAAAGTCACAAAACGGATATTTTATTTTTTTACAAGCTACCCGAGCACCTCCAAAATTTCTAATTAGCATAGTTTTATAAGTAATTTACCGCTCTACAACTCTGTGAAAGTCATTTTCTTCTATTTTTTATGGAAATATATTTATCGAGCCGTTTTCTAAAAGGTAATTTTGTGATCATTCTCAAAAATGCTGGGGCAAATAGTATCAGGCATAAGATACTATCACATTTTGATTCGTTTTATTACTTGATTCCGTAAATTTAAGTAAAATATCTAGATTACAAATTTTCATAGGAAATTTATTCTTCTACACCTTTGTAAAACACCGTTTTTTCTATCTGAGCGAGAAAAGCGCATTTTAAGCTATTTCACAAAAAACACGCAAAAGACTGCAAATCGTTTGACCAATGTAAACAATAAGCGGCGACACATAGCATTGACGTTTTTTTTCACCGTGGTACATCAGAAATTGTTTCAGTTTTTGTTACTTTTTGCTCCATAGCTTTTGTTACTTTTTACCCCAAATGGTCGTTTTTAATAAAAGGATTTCTGGAGAAAAGAATCTTTGTAAAATTCTAAAATAGATAGCGGATTCGTATTCAAAGAATATCCAGATAATTTGGGAAATATTCATTAGTGCATCAAATTTAATATAAGTAGGTAATAATTGATATCTTTTGCACGGAAAATATTTTAAAAAATAGGGCTAAAAATTTCGTATTTTTTTATTTTCTAAATCCATTGTTCAAATTCTAACAAACTTATGACATTGAAGACCTATGGAGGATATCTATGGAAAAAATTTTAAGCCGCTATCTTATTTATCTTGGAAGATATTGAATTTTAAAATTTTCAATTTGTGACTTCTCGCCCCAGTCTCCCCTAATGAAAAATTTCATTTGCTGCCTAATTCTTCCCCGGTCTTCCTATAAGTTTTGTTTCTGAATTGAGACCTTTTAGCTGATTTTCGTCCTTAATAATTGTGCATCGAGATTCATCGAAAAATCGATTAAAATAACTTCGTGAAATTTTCGGGAATATCACAAATCGATCGCTCAGAATAAGAAACGAATAACTCGCAGTAGGCAAATTTTACAGGAGAGCGATTTAAAGTTGAAGCTGAGGTTTTGCATGGAGAGTATAGGATTTTTGAGATTTAAAAACTCTATATAACTTTGAAAATTATTATCTTTCAAGTATAATAATCTCAGGGAAGGTAGCGTGTATAAGAGAGTATCCAAAAAGCGAATAAAACGATTTTTATAAAAAAAAATCGAGTTGGTCGACTTATATTCTGAGTCATCGAAATGGACCAACTTAAAAGAATCTCGTTTGTTTGATTTACAGAGACTTTATTAATTAAGTACCGTCGTTGCGGGTGACTTTGCACTCGGGGGTGACTTTGCACTCTGCTGTTCGTGAGACTTTGAACAATTCTAGCACTTATTGATAGTCTTCGCCGATCCGGTCTACCATGTCAAAATATATAGGGATATGTTATGTACCAAGTAAGGTACAATGATCCCCAAAAGGATTCTTGTAGTTTTAGTAATAGTCAATTAAATGCTAATATAGGTATTTTGTCAAAAAACGCCTCCGTGAAAAAGTTATTTGAAGGTACAATTCCAAAATCGATTTAAAAGTAGTAAATTGTCCAAATCCAATCTAAATTTATCTGGCTAGAATAATCCACTTCGATTTTGTTGATTATTTTTTTCCCTATTATCTTCCTAAGAACGCATGATTTATGTTATAAAATTGCATATAATGATCTTTCTAAAACTTTATTATAGAAGTATTTGGATAAAAATTATCCAATTTTGTGGGAACTTAAGATAAAATGACCGAGATCTACAAGATGGAATGGTCGCCATCTTGATTTGACGTTTTTATCCGCCATTTTGAATAACTGTTGTGGAGAATTACCTGCGGTAAACAATAATTTCTCTGTGATAGGATTCTGTGATATTTAATACCCTCTTCTTCCTGCCCAGTTTACCTATAAATATATTGTGGTGTTATAAATCTGTCAGGGACTGTGTGTTTCTTGGGCTTCCTTCTACCGTTTGTGATATTCACGTACCTGGAAATATATATTCCTTTATTAAATATCCTTAACAGTGATCCGGAACGTAGGCGGCTGGCTTTTCCAGAAGAATTTTCCTCGATGACAGCCAAATGCCCTTCACCAAGTGCACCACAGCAGAAAAACACAATTATCACCTTCACCAATTATTTATTTACACCAATTTCTCCACTACTAGACTGAACACAGTTTAACTCTACGTCACTGTCGTTTTTCTGTATTTTTAATTTAATATTTAATTTATAATTCACAAATAAATCTAATAAACTTCTCTCCTCACGTCTCTTTGCAAAAATCAAGTCTTACGTAATGCCAAAGATCCCGCTCATTTCCCCTACTTTCCAGCTGATCTTATTCACCACTTTTTCCTCTTTCTCTCTCCCTCCATGCATGTTCAAAATCCAACCGTCTTTTGTCTCTCACCTTTAAGAGGTCTTATAGAATGGAAATTCTATACAACTGTCAAAACAAAAATCTCATCCGATTGAGCTGAAATTTTTGTATGTTCTAGCTGATACCAAGGCCTTTTCAGAACATATATAAAATCCGACCTAGGTCAAGTGATTATCTGGATATAGGGGCTCCAAGTTCAAAATTTTCACATTTTTATGAATACAGAACTACAGGGAGCGTCTTTTATCGAAACCATCAGAAAAAAACAGCGCTATCGTTAGGCGATGAGATCTAAAAAACAAACAAAAAGAATAGTAATGTTTTTGTATATAACAGCGCATTATTTGAGAATCTTATAAACTCTTTTCGCAAAGATGAAAAATAAAAAAAACTAATTAAATGTACTTTTCGTTTATTTATTTTTTAATTATGTTAAAGTAAATAAATATATAAAATAAAAGTCTCAACCATTTTTAATGGTTACTGAGGCATTTCGTTAAGGTTTCAAATATTGAAGATTAAAAAATAAAGACCGCCAAAATATGAGTATTGCAAAATTTTAAACTTTGAGCCTCTGTATCTAGGTAAATACTTGACGTAGACTGGAACATAGATACGTTTTGAAAAGGCCTTGACATCAGCTACAACATACTCAAATTTCAACCCAATCGGACCAGTTTTACGGTTTGACAGTTATTCAAAATGGCGGACAGAAACGTCAAATCAAGATGGCGACCACGTCATCTTGTTGATCTCGTGCATCTTACCCTTAGATGTGAAGATCTTCATTGTCGTTTATTAACAGAAAATGTTGATTTTTTAGTATTTATTAAAACGTGCAAAGTCACCCGCACCTTATCCCAAGTGCAAGCCTTTTTTCTTGATTTTTTTTCACATAGTAAAATTTTATAAAATTAATGTTAGTGGCACAAAATCCATTCATTAACAACTGAATATAAATAATTTTATCCAATAACCCCCCTCCCTTCACTTTAACTATCCACTTTTAGAGGGTAAAGTTGAAAAACAGCGAAAAAACGTGCAAAGTCACCCGCAACGACGGTACTGCAAAGAATCATCACAATTGCAAGAATTCAAACCTTAACACGGACTTTTATAGCTACAGAGATTTTCTGCACAAAATTAAGCTATAACTTTTCTTGGCTTTCTTCTTGTTTCTAGAAATTCCGACTTAGCTTATTGAGAGGCATGTCGTGCTGTTAATTATTTAATTGTGTGTATTTTAATTTAAGTTTCAAATTCATTTTATAAACTACACCATCCAGCCCATGGGACTTTTGAATGCGCTACACATTGAATTCTTTCAGCTCAATGAATAAATTTCACCTCCATATCTTTGGATTTTTCAGTAATAAAAGTATAATTAATGCTGTGTTTATTGTGTCTTTCCTGCAATAAACAGTCAAAAAGGCGGAGTTGACAATCACGCAACAATTTTTCCAGAAATATTGCAAAAACTTAACATGGTACATTTATTCCAATTGGAAACCTTTGCAATCCTACGTCTTCTCTTGTTTTCTTCAGCGCGCAGAAAAAAAAGTTTTGTGGAAAAATATAGTTTATATTTTCTTGTAGGGAGAAAAAGAGGTGTTTCAATTTATCAACACAGAGAGGACAATTTATACCAACCTAACCGGAGAATACAGAAAATTGCAGAAAAGTGCACACATTTTCATTAAATTACCTGTAAGAAACTCAAATAGAAATTCCCGGCAAGAATTGCATAAATCATTGAGATTCTTCTAGGTAAATTGCCAATGTTAAATCATGCAGAGGAAATTAATTACTCTATACTTTCCTCGAGATACTAGCAAATAATTTATCTGAATGTTGATGTTGGAGAAGGAAAAAAACCAAAAAGAAAGTTGAATTTATTAATTGATAATTTTAGATAGAATTCTAATTAACAAGCAACCGTTTCTTACCTTATCCAATCATATTTTATTGAAAATCTTCTATATGAACAAACATAAAATGGAATTCAGAAGCAGGATATAATCCAATGAGAAATGCAATATCAGTTACCATCGATTATTCGATGAAAATGACTATGCTTATTTATAGCATAAATGCATCCATATCTTCCAATACATGTCACGTATAAATTGCAAGTGAAATCCCACCCACACTTGCTACAAAGCAGAAATTTTCTATTTTGCAGTGCATCATTGCGAAATTGAGCGATTTTCTGTGAAAATTGATTCTACTGGAAAATGGGGTATAGCTTTTCGCCATAATTTTCCGCAGAAGTTCCGCCGTACAAACTAATTTCAAATAAATCACAAAAGCAATCTTCTTGGCTTTTATCCTTGAGAAACCACAAGAGAAAATGCCATTGCAGATGCATCCTTGTTGCTGGTTGTCTCCTCTTCCGACATACAATTTCTTTAACAATGTTTTATTTATACATAACATTTTTTTTCCATATCCTACAGGATAAGTTGCAGTCTTATGTGGGTTTTTTTTGCTCAAGTCGAAAAGGGACAGAAAGAGAAAGACCCTAAACTTAGGAAAAATTTCAATAAGAAAAATCAAAGACATTCTAAAACAGAATTGAAAATTTTTCCGGTTATAAAGTTCATAATTCAGAAAGTTTTCCGTAAGAATGCAAAAGACAGGTTATTTTTATAACAAAATCACTTAAAGTTCTTTTTGCGATGCCACTATAAAGTTTCAAAAGGAACTTGTAAAGAAAAATCTTTCTGTGGGACAAAATCACAGATTTAATTTATTCAGTTGAATAAGGAAAGACTTCAAAATCCATTGAAAACTCAATCAATATTGTCAATATGAAAACGATAAAAAGCTCGTGAGTTTCAATGCTGGGATCTGTAAAAGATTCAGAAAATCAATTGCTAAATTGGTTTTATTCGGTTGACCTGAAAATTGAATTGGAAAATCAATTGTATGAACGAAGAAAGTTATTTAGTGGTCAAACTCTTAAAGGAAAAGCATTAGGTGCATTATATAGTTAATTTTTGGAAAGGTCACTGGATTCACAAATGTCTTCAAAACTATTTTCAAAAGATCGTGGATGAGGGAGGAACAATTTCCAGAATTTATGTCATTAGAAAATATAAAATTTTAAGATAAATAATTAATTTATGTATGGAAAATGTGCTGTATATTTTCAAAGAGACGATACTCAAGAAAAATCAGCTGGACTTATGGCTTCTATACACTAGATAAATTTATGTCCATATTCGATAGTTTTTTTCTTCACAAACGTAGGCAATTTATTACTTCAATATCTAAGCAAAAAAAATTCCTAGTGTGTCAGGGCCATTAGTCGAATGTGTAGTTCATTAAAGTTTGAAAATAAATCTTAAAATAATCAGCTGTTTAAAATTGGCCAGTAAAATAAATTAAAAATTGTAAGTTGTCCATTACGAGATATTAGTTGGATAAATTTGAAACCGTTGTAACGTAATCGACTTTGTTCTGTAGTCAAAAATCTTTCAAAAGAAACTAAACTTCATAATAAGTTGATTAATACGATATTCAGAGTTTTGAACCTTTGGACTTTTACTCTTTCGACTAATGCCCTTAAGAAACGATAATAGCTTCTCTTAGCGGTTATTGAATAGGATAGGGCGTTAGAAATATTAAAGGTTTATTCTTATGCGAAGATCAAATCTTAGGACACTTAAAAGCCTGAAGTTTTTATCCTTCACCATCTGGGCTTTAGGAATGGTTGCACCTGTTGCACAAACATGTAAAACAGTTTGAAGTTATTCCAGTCAAAACTTCGGAATTGAGATAGATATCTATCTGATCTACCAATATATAGCATGTCTTGCAAGTTTATTGTTCTATATTTGAGCAATAAAAAAATTATACTAACTGGATTTAGTGGAAATATTCAATTTTTTTGTAATATTTGCGTAGTATTAGCCCTTATTACCTTTACCCAAATTATAAATTTTTTTTATTAAAAATGTTCCTGGAGTTTCGATATCGAATAAAGAACTGGGTTGCAGCTTACGAACAGTCAGATAAAATCAAATTTTTCATATTCTAAGATTGCGATTCGTTAATGTGACTTTATTTTTTAGTATACTTGTGTTAATAAGCCGACATTTTATTGGCTACCTATGTAAGTTCCACCTCAGATATTTATAAATTCAGTACTTTAATTACATTGAATACCATAACTTCATGAGTATTTTAAGTTGGTAATAAGGGGTACCTGGTCTGCCAATATGGTCAATTGACTATAGAATCTCAAAACTATTTTCCCAAATTTATTTAACAGTTACAATTTTACAAAACTCAAAAGGATTTCCAAAAATTCAAAGCCAAATGTTCTGAATGTGATGTATACTTTGTAGCTATTCGAGAACTCGTTCCAGCGAGGAGTATATGTTCGAATTTAGCTTATTTGAACTTAGACGGTTTAAATTGTGGAGCTCAGAGGCAAAATGGAACATATCCTATGCTTTAGCCCTAAGATATGTTCCATTTTGCCTCTGGGCTCTGCAATTATGAAAAAGATTTGAAACAGTTAATTTGAAACGGTTAGAGATAGGGTTCAGAGAAGCCCTCTTATAAATCACCCCTTGGACCATTAACATAACCTACATAATTTGACAAAGTAAACGGTTAATTAGGTTCTAGTGAGTGTTTTTCTCAACCTTATGGAGTCATATTCGAGTTCGTTGGAAAGATTTAAATTTTTTTAATGCTTTAAAGACGAGTGGGACAGCGGGGTGTCCATAAAAAATTAATATCTATAGTTAAAAAAATTGTTTTGTTTTTAGGACATCGGTTAAGGATATCCTTAATCCTTTAAGAACGATAAGGGACATCGATTTTTCAAAAAAAAATATTCTTACGGCTTTATAAACTTATGTTGTCTTTTAAAAAGCCTGTAAAAGTGATTTTTTCTGACCACCAATTTCTGACCCACTCGTCATTAAAGGGTTAAATCGGTTAAATAGTTAACAAAGTCTGAACTGGATACAATCTACAATGAGTTACGAACCAGTAACGAAGCCGGAAGAAGTGGTACCTAATTTGTAATTTAGCAATTTTAAGGGACATCTTTCGTAATTTATAATTCGTTTTAAATTGGTTGTGAACCTGATAAGTTTCTAAAGATGTTACGCAATGGAAAAGAACTTTGCGAAATTCTTATATCTATGAACACCTTATGTACTATCCTTTATGAATTGATCGTCTAGAGAGAATTTGATTGATAGGCTATTTATGCGGAAGTGCTTTTGAGGTCACAATTTCGAGCCTTCCGAGTTACAAAAGTCCGAAGCTTTGTCACCCCTTTCTATTCTGCGATGTTTTTTGCTATCAGTCAAGCCATCAGTGATTTTTCTCTATTTTTTCTTAACAAAAATTCAAGAAAAGTAAAATGTTACAATGTTGAGAGAAATAATTTTCTCTTCTTGCGAACAAAAACAAAATTGGAACTTGTATCTCGAAGACATAAAAATACCATTGCGGAAGCTTCTGTGAAGGCATCGTTGTGAAAAAGGAAAGCGCCTGAGTACGAAGAAGGATACACATGAAAGCTGTTGGAAGGAAATTGGAAAAAGAATTGCAAACAATGCAAAAAGGAGGTGCATTGTTGGTTGTGACATTGTTAAGGACTGACTTGCTAGAGGTCCTGTCTTTTGTATTTGAAACTGTAACGAAACTTTTGGATTAATTTGATGAGATGTTGCTTTATTGCCAAAGAGTAATATTGTATTTTTTATCTTTTGTTAAAAATGTTTAAGATAGATTCTGTATATGTGAAAATTTGTTACACAAACGCCAAGAATAAAAATTACCTCTTCTTTTTTCTCTTGATTGTGTGTTTGAGGTAGAAAAATATAATTTCATTTCTCGACGATGTGTAACATTTGTTAATTGAAATACCAGACAGTGAACTTATAGTATTAAATAATAAAAGAGGAAGGAGTTGAAATAAAATTTACTTCAGACTAATCGACTCTGAATCTGACCATCTCTCCTCGAGCACCGACAAATGTGGTTCCACAAGCAATTACGATCTCTAAAAATAATTACACGGTAAAATTAATGATGTTTTGTTGTTCGTTCATCGGGGAGATGTTTCCCCTTGCACCTCCTTTTTTAACTCACCAGCAATTTTTCCCAAGTCTCCTCCATGGTTCTCATTTTTTTTTTCAGGTTTTTCTGTTTTGTGGGTCTTCCTGAAGAGGCACATAAACCCATATTTCAAGCTCATCAAGAGACCTCATCCATATTCTTGTTATAAAACTCCTCACACGCGGGTAATCTATCTTCTGCCCCTTTTTCCGCCACAAATGTGACTCTGGTACCCACGGAGGGCATCTCATCGCGAAGGTTTTTCTTGTATGTTGTATTAAATGAAGCAATCAACCACTTTATAAATGGTATACTCACACACAGATCTTCAACTTCCCTCGCCATCAACTTCTTCATTGACTCTATTGGTCAACAACAACAAAAAAATAGCTTGAAGAGGTTAGGCGAGCAAAAGAGTTCAATACTTCAAACACTTCTTTTCAATGACTAACAATGTTCCATGTGTTGACCCTAATCAATTCATTCTCCCCCTTTTCTTATTAACATTCAATGAACTTCCTCGAGATATTGAAATTTAATTTAATTAAAATTAATGAAGTAGGAAAAATTAAACCATGCAACAGTTTAAACCTGAGACGGAATACTTAGGGTTAATAAAGCGAAACAAAAAATTGTAATACTGGTAGTATAGTTACTAAATTATATTTAAAGAAAATCAAGGATATAAATTCATTTAAATTTTCTAAGTATATCTCTGGTATGAATTTCAAAACTTAAACTGAAGTTCAAGTTCAAATTTAAACTAACTTTTCGCAAGAAGAATAATGTGATAGATATGACTGAAAAAAATTGCAATAGAATTTTCAAAGGTCAAAATTTAACCGCCACTGAAGTTCTGCTTCTCAACCGATTTACTTAAATTTATATGTTTTGAAAAGGTATTTAAAACCTGGATGCATCGATCTAAGTCCATAATGAATTCGTTAAGAATTTATAAATGATTTTTATTTTCGTATAATATTTTACTTTTACTTTTTTAAAATTTGATACCGGGCTAGGTGGTAAATTATATCGATCTCCGATCCTCCATGACCCTTCTACAAACCAATATTATTTTTAGCCATTTTCTTTTTACCCTCACTTCATACTTTTCTCCAAAACAGGGTAAGTGTACCAAATTTCGGTCAGCTTGCAATTCCGGCCACCTTTTTGTTCCTCGAATTTCCATGAATTTTTAGTTTTTGCATACTCTAGAGATTAAACAATACAAACAAATAACGAAAAATGTCGATTCGACAAACGAGATTATGTAAAAAAGATATTGGAGGAATTTCAGAAGGGCAAGGAACTGTGAGAATGAAGATGGTCGAAATAGACTACCACAGCTATGTCTATATTTTAATTCATTTTAAAATGTATTAAGAATGATATTAGAGAAAATAAAAACGATAAACTGCCTACAAAGTTTTAAGCAACAAACCTTAAAAAGAAGTGACAAAAATTAGTTTGTGTTAAAACTTTCAAACTTAGACCTAGGCGCTTGCATGCAACTATGTCGAAATTTGACACATTTGCCCTATTGTAAACAAATCCTACGATTCGCTTTATTTTTGGAAATATTTTGGAGGTTTTTTTTTTAACAACGATTTATTTCCAAATTATATTGATAACATTACAAAATTTTTAACAATAAAATTAGTGTTCAGGGTCGCTACACTTTTCAACTTTACACAATATTCAAAAGTTTTAACATGAGTTTTACAAAGTTTAGTTTATAAAAATAGTGAAGAAGAAAATTAAGAATAAAGACTTCATAAACTGTATTCTTAAAATAATTAAGACGAGGTGGAGTCCATAACCATAAGATCTTGTAATTTTAGAGGTACCCCAGATGAAAATTTCGTTCATAAATATCACTAAAAAAAATTTTCACGATAGAATTTTCGAAAGTCAAAGTTTAATTGTAAAAAAAACCGACGTAGACAATAGAATATATGGGTGCCGGAGTTCGTCGGGGGAATTGGAG
Organism: Phlebotomus papatasi; assembly: GCF_024763615.1. Classification (NCBI taxonomy): domain Eukaryota; kingdom Metazoa; phylum Arthropoda; class Insecta; order Diptera; family Psychodidae; genus Phlebotomus; species Phlebotomus papatasi. Next base: position 40,333,737 of record NC_077223.1, read on the forward strand.
TTACTCTAGGAAAACATCAACTCTTTCCAGAGAGAAAGAGAGAGACACCAGAAGCCCAGAAGCCCAGAAGAAAGTGAAAATAGAGTGTACTAAAAGTGTTAAAAGAAAATTTATTATTATCTGCTGTTAAAAGTGCCCCCACTTTCTCTGCATTGCCCTGTGAATGACCATCAGACATGAAATGTTAACAAAACTCTGGAAATTCCCTTTTAGACTCGACCACTCATGAAGATTTGCAGACCAAGCCGAAAGCTCTGGAAAGAGTTTATGTTTTCTTAGAGTAACTCCAATTCCCCCGACGAACTCTGGTACCCATATAGTCAAAGTTTAAGTACTATAAAATTATTTCAAAGCCATTATGCTTAAAGATTAGCAAACCTTTAGAAAATTGAGATGATTTTCTGATACAATCGCAAAGCGGATGCATTGCTGTCTTTTTTCATGGAGAAAATTCGGGCTTAAAACTTAGCTCTTGAAAAATGTTATACACTCTTATAGAACCGTTAATTTTCAAATATAAATCTAAAATCATTTAGAAGTGTTTGTTGTGTCAAACCTTTCAGTCTTCTTGGAATTTTACTGCTCGAACTCCAAAAGAGATCAGTATTTTGTCATAGTGCAATATGTATGAAATATATCAAATATTTAAGAAAATTTTAAATAAAACTATTTAAAAATAAATTATCTCACTAATTTTATCTCACTTTTTTATCTCACTAATTTTAAATGCACTGCACGTGCATGATTAGAGAATAGCAAATTGATACAACGGAAAGTATTTGTGCTAGGATCCTTATGCACAACCTGTATAACATAATATATTAAGCATTTTTTATCTAAATTTTATTCCTCGTATATCTCCAAGGAATTACTCCTCAAAATTTTACACCTCAATTCACTTTTTTAGAAGCACTTTACATTACATTTGCCATTTATTTCTTCTCCCCTCATTCCTGAATTCATTCAGAGCCACTTTGTAAAAGATATTTCTGAATTTCTACTTTTAACAAGCTTTTACCTCTAATATCAGCTATCCAAACGACAAAAAACTATAATAAGTGTATTCCTGTATGCTACAGATGCAATTTGACATGATTTTTCAATCTATGTCATTTTTACAAGGTAATTATGTTCTACTTTGTGTCAACGACAAATTTTAGCTCAATGAAATTAACGAAAATTACTGTTATTTACAAACGTAAATTTTAATGGATTCTATTTAGGAATATCTTCATCAATCAGCGACCTTGTAGCTAAATAGATCGTCGAGATTCTAAGTGCATTTGACGAATTGATGGGCAAAGAATGAATGAAAGATGATGAGTCAGAGAATTTAAAAGTGTTTGTCGTCGTCGGTCTTTTTTTTTTATTTAATTTGCTTTTTTAATTAATTTGACTTCATAAAGTGTTATAAATTGCACGAGTTGATGTGACGGAAAATAACATTGGTCATGTCAATTGAAGATGATGCAGACACTTGGCAAAATCAAGAACAAGAAGACATGAAGACAGCATGAGAAGAAGCCGAAAAAGAAAATTCGGTGGCTCCTTTGAGATGACTTATACACCCAATTTCTTGTGGTTGGCCCCGGCTCCAATGTCCCCCTTCAATCTGCTGGTTTAAATTAATAACTCGTTAGTTGACATTCTCATCACGATCTCGATCATTATTATTATTGTCTCGTGATTATTTGTCTGTGGCTGAGACCCAAAGACAGTGGTTAACTGTTGTCCACTGTCCTTTGCCAAGCTCGCGGCCACTCTGTTAATTTGAAGATTGACGTAACAAGATCTCAAAAAGAGTGAGTTTCTACCACGGGAGTTGCATGTGTCTCTCTTGGCTTTTTTCTACCTTATTCGCCTTCTTCTCATTTCTTTAATAAAAATATTCCCTGCGCTTTTGTGGCAATTTTCAGTGTGAGCGAGAAGTCATAAATTGCCATCTTGCTCTTGAGACGTCTTTCTTCTGTCCAAGAGAAGTTTCAGCATCAATCGGATTCTTTGACTGCAGAGGAGAACACTTCGTAGCTTGGTGAGAGTGGTGTATCATCTTGAGCTTTTGTCTTGAAGTAGCCACCAAACCTGTTACCACAATTAGTTTAAGGCTTAAATGAAAAGTCTTTTGAAGTATTGCAATTCTTAAGTTTAAAACAATGTAACTTGTGCAAGTAGTGGTGTCAATATTGTAAGAAAAAATTTCTTGGAATGTGACTTCAGGATCTTCAGTATGGGCATGAAAATCTCAAATTATAATTAAAAAGTTCTAAAATGAAGAAAGATTCTCCAAGAATGAAAAGAAAGGTTCCCCAGAAAAGCTATGAAAGCCATTGTGAGGAGACCTCGACTTCGGGGCAGACCTAGAACAAGGTGGCTGAATAAAATTCAGGATCTTACGTGGGAGCGCCTTGGGATCGAATCCGAACATCTTCCTGAAGTGGCGGAGGATCGACAAACGTGGGCTGCTAATTTGGATGTCATGGGCCCGCGACCCCAATTGGGATAAGCGGTTGAAAATGAATGAAAATTTCTAAAATTTTCGATTAAACCGATTAAACGCTAAAGTTTTGAGTGACTAGGAACCAATAACAGGGGATAGAATACTGCAAGTTTGGATGAGATCAGAGAGAGCTACAGTTACGGAATGTCGTCTACTCACAAAACACTTAGCAGCTTAGTCTAGGGGTTGTCCTACCAGGGACAGGTGTATATGTAGATGGCTTCACCCGTACTTGCTCTTACATTTTCGCGCAAAGAAGAAACTCAGAATGCCCGAAATCCGTTAAAGAATGTCAGCAGGACACACGTGTACTCATTATGAGAAAGGATAGATTCCTCTAATTATTTCGAGAACCACTCCATGAACCACGGTGCAAGATGGACAGACAACAAACAAAGCCGAACGCAGGATCAGAACTGCTCAGACGTGTAGCATCACCTCTCTAAGTATTTTCATTAGAGCAGGATAAAGAAAGACCTGCTTGCATTGCGGGTTTTCGGGATTTAGGGCCTCGACAGACGAGAGGATTAGCAGAGAGACAGTTTAGCGTAATTATATTCGAAATAATGATTAAACTGCGTTTTCATAATTTTCTACTAAGTCGTCTCTTGACTTAAGTCGTAAGTGTGTCTAGGGCATTATGGCGACTTGTTCTACAGTATGGTTACCTAATAAATAAAGGCTTGCATACATAACTCACATTTTTCGGGCCACTCGAGCCTGTTACACACTACTGCTCACCAATTTACGTATCACTACCTGGGGTGGAATGATAACTTTTCGACACTATCGAATCGATATTATCGATACATCTATATCTGTTAGATTAAGCGAATGTCGACTTTTTACGCATTGTTGGGCCATTCATTGTGACATTCTTAAAGGAATGTGACTATTTATAAATATCTATATTAGTTACGGGAAGTCCTGCTATCGTTTAAATTTTTCAGAATCGAAAGTCGATAGTATCGAACATAAGTTATCATGTCACCCCTGGTTTACTATAGTCTACACTGTTGGCAGACGCTCGTACACTTATGTAGGTCAACCTTTCCAAACTTCAAACACATTTGCTTCAGGTAAAATTCTATATCGTTCAAATTAGCGACTGTGACAACTGTTTAATAATCTACGTATTTCTTTATACACTACACTTTTTGTAAATTAGTTTATTTTTCTGTGAAGTAGATTAGATTATTATGTGAGGAAAATGGTACGGTGTGTTCCTCTTAGTTTCTTTTATCGGAAATCCATCCACTCAACATGATTTATTCTACTAAAACACTGAAAATTGGACAAACTGCAAATCTTGACAGCCACTATGTCAGGTCTTCGTTTCATCACAAGCTTAAACTGTTTTGATAAATGATTTCTTTTTACCCAAAACCCTTTAATGTTTATTAAAGTCAGATAAATTTGAAAATTTTATCACCACTCTTTCCGTAGAATCTCCATAAATTTGTATTATTAAAAAAAAAGATTGAAAGGTATTAACCGAACCTTCTCAGGCATGTTGCATAGTATTACAGATGTAGAATGGATAATTATTAGCCCTATGGCTCTTTAACAATAATAAATGATTCTAAAAACACTTTAAATATTTTATAAAGTAGGGGCAATCGTGGAAAAGCACCCTCAATCCATCACTTATGAAACCAAAAGTAGACCACGATAGATGCCGTTGAAAGAGGAATATAACCCAAATCCGAAAACTGATGATTAGAAGAAATATATTTTCGTCAAGATGACGACGGTGTTATTCAGAAATTAACGCTAGCTCAATGACACCTAATGCATCCAAAACTGAATTTAATAACATGCTCTCGATAGAGAGAATCCCTAGGTCTTTTTCTCAATCGTGGTGAGAATTGATGATATCCCCAATCGGGTTTTCTGTAAGAGGCTCATTATCTTCCAGTTGAGTGGATTGTCTGTGTTGAGATTTAAATACACCAAGGCAGGAGGAATAAGAGAAATCTGTGGCGATTGGGAAGATGAATAGAATGGGGTAAAGAAAAGGGTCTGTGGGATATCATGGTGAGACCCTCGAGGGCTTTATCTTGAAACTCCAACTTCTTGGGCTTCTCGTGTCCGTCTGTTTTTGTTTTTCCCGCAGAAAAGTTCTTTCTCTCTGTGTGGATCTTCCAGAGATTTCCCTTCTTGTGGGCACCACATCATTTCTTGTACTAAATTTCCAAAGGCAGGATGTTTCAGCGAGTGAAATATTCTTGTGGATGTATGTGCGCTAACTGACCACAATTTGCTCTTGTTTCCCTTCCATCCATCGTGATGCTGTGGAGTTGCCCTTTTCCCCCTTTCCCCAAATCACTTGCCATGGAGAAGTTCTTTTGACCAGCATCTTCTTGTGGCTTTCTCAGCCGCATATACTTTTGTATATAAATTTCACATCGACAGATACTCACACATCCGACCAAGGGTCATTCACTCTCTCTTTCTCCATCTTCTTGGCGACTCTTCACGGTATCTCAGCAAGAATAGGGTGACCATCTTATGAAATTGTCGACTGGAGGAGATGAATCTGTTGACCAACAATTGGTTCTGACAGACAAATTTCAATTCAAATGTTTCAGGAAGTTTAACATTAGTTATTTAGGATTTTGTCGAAAAGATTTCTATATTTCTGTAGTCTTTCAGTTGTTAGAAGTTTAGCTTCAGGATATTAGTGAAATATTCAATAGTTACTTAGAAAACTTTCAAACTTATACATAGAACTTTGTTTGATTTGTAAAAGTTGAACACTATTTGAAACAAAAGGGGTTTAGAAGTTAGGTGAAATGCTTTGCAATGTCAGCTTCTGTGGTACTAGGTGAAATGCAACCTCGCCAGATCGGGCTCAAAATTTGTATGTATACGTTCTGACACTCATACATCACGTATTACATTCCCGCCAAAAACCGATTATTTTGATCGTCCATCCGTCCGTATGTCCGTCCGTCTGTCGGTCTGTCCGTCCGTCTGTCCGTATGTCCATCTGTCCGTCCGTCTGTCCGTCCATCTGTCCGTCCATCTGTCCGTCTGTCCGTCCGTCTGTCCCTCCGTCCGTCCGACCGTCCATCCGTTCGTCCGGCCGTTTCTACGTATTTAGTACAAAAACTTCTAGCGAGAGAACGGAAAAAGATATCGACAAGCGGTTATCAACTAAATACCAAATGGACGACGTCAGATGGTAATTTCAGATCCATCCTGACCTCAACTTCTGCTACTTTGGAACATCCTCAAATTTTGTTTTTTTTTCTTAGATAACTCAGCTCGTATGGCTTAGGTCCGATTAATCGAAAAACCAATTTTCTAAGTTTCGATGTCGAATGTCTCAGAACTTTCATTTTCAATTTTAATGTAATTTTAGTATGTTGTAGCTGAAGTCGAGAACTTTCCAACAGTACGTCGCTCATTACCATCGCTTTACCCTGAGCCGACCTATAAACGAAAATTAACTGACTGGACCATGTCTTCGGTGCTTATGAGGCGATTTCAATAAAATTGTAGTACAGTAGACTCTCTCTCAATTGGGCATTTGGGGCAAAATGTCATCCGGTTAATCAATAGATTTGGGCGTCAAAACCTTTGTAAATTCCACAAAAAGCGCTCAATTATAAAGAATCACGATAAAATAGGAAGAACTAGAGCGAATTTGAGCGAATTAGTTTCATAATTAAACGTGAAAATTGTCAACAAAATTTTTCGCCCGATTGATAAAGAGCCGATTGAGCGAGAGTCTACTGTATATTATATTTGAGATCGAGACTTTTCTTCTAAAGATGAATGCTTGTAAAGAATCTGGTTTTTGGTCTGTTAAAACCCTAAGGACTCTTTCACTGCACGAAATACAGAAAGCTTTCTCAAGTTATCTAGACCCTAAATAATTTTTATGTTAGTTACCTTAATTAAGCATGACTTTGTAAAGGCTTTGGTGTAGTTACTAAGTTTCACAACTTCAATGGTGCTAGTAAAAGAATGTAAATACATCAGTTCAAATATGTTATAATTTTAATTTTAAAATTTAAAATTAAATTGAATTCACTCAATAGAAAAAGATTATTAACAGACACTTTGATATGGAACTGTCAAGGAACAATTGACTGGTCAATTGCTTTTAGCTTTTTATTCAATGTATTTATGATTGCAAAATTCTACTACTATATTATTTTCTTAAAGAACATCAAACAAGAGCAAAGTCTTCTTTGGTGTTTTATGTAACACGTAAACATTTTTTCAACGTGTAAAAAAACAATGATCATGTAGAAAAACCAAGTCTGTTCGCTGAAAGAAAAATCTGACATTTTAAAATTAAGGGTTTTTATTAAGTGACAATAAATGAGACTTTAAAGCACGATTTAAAGTTTAATTGCTTAAAAAGTTATTTTAAAAATGAAGGGAATATTTCATAATTTTCGTGTGCGGAAAACGTCAATTTTAAAACTTAAAAATTAATATTTTATTAACCATTTGTCACATGCGCAACGCAGTTTAATTCAGACCAATTTTAGTAAGTAAACATATTTTTCTTAATTTAGATTAATTTTACTTCTTTGTGGGCCAAATCCGGCTTTTTATCTCTAAATTAATCAAAGCCACAAAAATTAATTTATAATCAGTCAAGTAAAAAAAATTTTAAAAATTAATGTAAATCGTTTAAAAATTTTGATATAAAGTGTGATAATTCCATGTGTTGATGTGAAGAATTTCGGTGCGATGGGGTGTAGCAAGAATTGACTGAAACACTAGACCTTTCTTGACTTTCGCATTTTTATTCTTTACGACGTTTCGAGGATGAATGTCCTCTTCATCAGGTATCGAATTTTGTTGGGAAAATCACGTACAGGCGGGAAATGGTTACACTTTTTTGGACTTGAATCACAGATTGCACTTTGTAGTTCACCATTCGACTGATCGACACAGAATTCTGATTCACACTGATTCTGTGTCGATCAGTCGAATGGTGAACTACAAAGTGCAATCTGTGATCCAAGTCCAAAAAAGTCTAAGCATTTCCCGCTTGTATGTAATTTTCCCAACAAAATTCGATACCTGATGAAGAGGACATTGTGACAATTGCGAAAGTCAAGAAAGGTCTAGTATTTCCATCAATTCTTGCTGTGATAATCCCTTGTAAAATTGAAAATTGATAAGATTTACATACTTTAAGATTAAAAACCTAATGCCCTAGACACACTTACGACTAAAGCTGAGAGACGGCTTAACGGAATTATAATCAAAATAATGCCTTGACTAAATTCCCATCGGTTTCCCACTAAGACGTTTTACAGCTTAAGGCGAGGGATGGATTAGTCAGAAACTGATGAAAATGTAATCTGATCAATATTTGGGTTATAATTGCGTTAAACCGTATCTCCGATTAAGTCGTAAGTGTGTCCGTCCAAGGCATAAGATTCGCTGAAGATTTAGGTAACGTAATGCTCATTATATAAATTATACCGGATATTTTTTATCTTCAATTCAATTATATTACTCCAAATGATCTTTGGACAATGTTTGAAGTAATTCATACCTAAATCGATTCCAATCGACTGTGAACCGTTAGTGAAGCGGTTGTGAACCGATATGTAATTTTTGCCCAAAAATCAGTTCTATTGTTCTTAACACTATTTTGGAAGATCTTTTGAGTGATTTATGAATCGATTTAAATCGGTAACAGTAAATGATGCGACAGTACTTTCGAAGTATAGCATCTAAGTCACAAGTTCGAGCACTTCGCAAAGCTTGCGACGCTTTGCCATCCCTTTTCATTTACAATGTTGCAGTTACAATGAGAGACTTTTTAAGACTCATTAGTGTTATTATACACTAATTCTGGTTAAACGAGCATTAACATAAGGATATTAATTTATTTCCTAAAAGAGTTAAATTTATGTTTTATTTACCGTCTTTTCAATTACCTTTCGGGGTATTCAAATTAAACTGGATTCTAGTTACGTTCGTGGTATTCAGATCTATAGGAATTTTCTTAAGACCAAGGGTGAAGGGGAAAAAAAATCCAATAACTTCTGATACTTTGGTCAGATTTTTTAAAGTAATATGGAAAAAATATGAAGTGTTTGAAGCCAAAATATGTGCAAAGCCTAAAAGACTGCCCCTCTGTATCTTTTTTTTTTTAATTTTGAAACGTATTTTCCGTCATAAACTTACCTGTAATTCTCGGGGTAATTCTTCTTAATTTAATATAAGAGACTACAAAGTCTTACTTGAAAATAGTGAATGATTCCCGCAAATTCTCCTCCATCTGGGATGTTGATTGAAGAAATTGAGCTCGGAGGGAGTCCAGTATAAAGGAGAGAATATATTAGGCCATCTCACTCTCACCTCGTTGCCACGTCTGGACAATCCAATTAATAAAAGTAATAAGATTTCTTCTAAGTATACATCACGCATTGCTTGTCTGCACGACTTTGGTGTAATTGAAAGTGCGAGATTGTTGAGCTTATGCCTGTTGTCTTTTTGCTTCCTCTCTCCATCTGAGCCCCCCCTTTGGGATTCACATCCGATTCATTGTGTTTCTTTGCGGGAAAGTTTCGCAGCTCCAGCGTCTTCTCTCACACTCGATCACCAAATGCTTGGGGATTCTTCTGATCGCGAGGTGTGATCTCTTGGACACTGTTCGCGCCACCAGTGCTTCTTCGTCATTAAGAACAGCGTCACGAGAAAATATTTCCAAAAAGATAATTTTACGCTTTTTTTTTTTGTTCAATTAGAAGGAAAAAAAATTGAGAGAATGTTGAAGATATAGGAGGATTTCAGGAAGACTGGATCGTAAATTTAAAATAGCGCCATTTCCATGAGATTATTATGCTAATATGACTCGGGCCTGTCGATGATTTTATTAATTTATTGCCAAAACAAATTAATCACATTATCCAATTGAGGATATTGATGAACTGCATACTATCTATAATCCAATTTTGGGGCTATAAACTGTTCATTTTGTCACGCAACGCAATCGATTGGGGCTGTTTTATGGTTAAATTTATGCATTTATTGTATTTTTATATAATTTAAGATTGATTTTTGAGACTATAAAACAATTTCGAGACAGAATAAACCTTTGCTTGATGTTACGACGACTATGAGAGTTATAAAACTTTGAAAAATATGCAGGATCAATGCTTGAGAACTTGTACTAAAAGGTCTGTGGGATATTTATTAAAACCACTAATTTGAATTTTAGAATTTATTAAATACACGGGACAATCCCCTCTCCTTCGACTCTCTCAATCAAAGCCAAAGGTTTAAATCAATATGAATCCAGAAGCAAAACTGTATCATGTACAAGTCAATCTTATTCCCAATAATAAATTAATTGAACTCAATAAACAAAGGCATGGAATTTGATTTGCATATTTCCAATTAAACACCATTTCAAACAAATCTACTTCCCATCTCAATCTCTGACTGGCTTTTTTCCATTGGGTTCTTGTACCACGTTTAACTTCGAGAAGAAGGTCAAAAAGTGCGGTGAGGAGGTTGGCCTGGCTATACGAAAAAAAAAAGAAGAACCTATAACCTCCCGATCGATCATGTTCATAGTAAGTTTTTCTTTTTTTTTATTTTGTCTTGGATGTTGTAACAAATTCACTTGATGAATATCACAAAAGAAGTGGATGGCGAAAAGCTCCCAATTGTGTGCTTGTAATCAATTCAAGTCCACTTAGCCTTTTTTAATTGCTATTCACTGCGATGTTTGTTATTCTGTCGTTCCGTCTTCTTTTTGGTTATTGTTGATCTTTTTTTTTTATTTTGAGTACCGATCAAGAGGTGAAAGTGTTTTTCATTAACTCACAACATGGAGTATTCTTTTTTGCTATTCAGTTCTTAAATCAGCAGTAGATCATTGAGAGTGTTACAATTAAAATTGCATTTTCAATTTATCAAAGTTAGACTTCCCACTTCAAATTCCATTTTAAATGATTTCTCGGTGGTTTCATTTCTTAAATCATCTTTTGGCGGTGTTTTCGTAAATTGCGATGACGAATTGGGTCTCCGCCTTTGAAAATTGGAATATTTTTTTACACAGATGAAAATTGGGTTTTGAAAATTATACTGATTTATTCAGACATGAGCAGTTTTGAATGCAATTGATTTGAAATTAACCCTTGAACGACCATAATGCTGGCTATAAAACTAATATTTAGCCCAGTTCCCGAAAGTCTCAAATTTCAAAATAGCAACTAATTTTATTGATTTTTCAGAATTAACCGGATCAGTTGCCCATAATGTCTAATCCTAAGATATATTTTCCCAACAAATCTTGAACAATAAGAAATTAGAAAAGTTAAGCCATATAGCTAAGCCTTATGTCTAAGCCCATATAAGGATCTTGTTGAAATAGTCTCAGCTCTTCGATATCTGAATGCCTGATACTAGAAGTCGTCGCTTGTATAGTTTGTCTATTTCCACACTTTAAAAAAAATACTGATATAAGTGATGAGGGAGATACGACAATTCTTATTCGAAGCAACGAAACGACAGATGAAAACTCGTATTTGAAGGGGAATTTTATTTTGAATCCTTTGAGTGTTTGACAGCTGCCATCCGGATATAGGAAAGCCGGGCATCTTAGAGCATTTAGATTCTAGAAAGAGAGCCTGACAGAATTACTGCCTCCAATCGCAATTAAACGGGTGACCACTCCTTATTTATAGTCATGTACTCCAATGAGCTATGAGAGAATCTAGTGTTCCAGACTATACCATCGGCCTTAACCAAATTATTTTGTAAATTACAGCAGAATATTCGTCTACATAGCCAAAGGTCCCCAGTTCAATCCTGAAACGACCTCAACAGATTTTCTCTCTCTCTACATTCACTTTACTTTTTAAGCCACGCCGACTTTTTAAGTTATGATAAATTCGTTATGGTATTTTTATGTTTTTAGCATTACTCTTGATCTTGAGAAACCTTGGTGCTTTAAAATTTATTCTATTCTTAAAAATTCAAATATGTGCAAAGTTTAAAAGTTACTTTCCATAAAAAAATAGACCACGCCTCCTATTGCATGTGAATTTCTTGAGTAAATCATAGAGATTGAGGCTATGCTGTTGTGAATATCAACGGAACGACCCTCATTCAGCATTGAATTGTCTTAGCAAAGTTCTAGTTAAATACAGAGTACTGACCGGGCATTGAGCGGATATTTTAATACCTCTTTAATTAAAATTTTAATACCTCTCGAAAGGTAAAATCTCGAACAGTAAAATCTCGAATGGGGTAAAATTCAGAGAGCCAATCAAAATCCCGGAAGCCAATATCCCGAAAGCCAAAATTCTTAACGCCCAAATCTCGAATTTTTAAAAGACCTTTATCTACTTAAACGCTTGCATCCCTGCTTCCTGTAGGCACAATGAAATTTTCTATGTTTCATGAAATTATTCCACACATTATCCTCCGTAGAATTTCGTTCCCATAATTTTTACATTTTAAGGGTTTTGGCGTTCGGAATTTTCGCTTTATGGAAAATTTAATGTTCTGAGTTTTACCCAATGAAAAGCATCTCGACTGAAGTATATGTCTTAAATGGAAATTCAGTACTTTACACAATTTTAGTTGAAATATACAAAGTATACAAGGCTTCACACTATAACACTGTGAAAAACTACAGTTAAAATATAATGGTACCTATTTTTGTTTAATTTTGTAAAAGAAAATAATTGAATAGGTAAAAATAATAATATTAGGGGAAGTGTACCAAATTTCGGCTTAGTTGCATGCAAGCCCCAAAGTTTTATGTTTGATATGTAATATTTTTAATACAAATTGAATTTATTTGTTACTTTTTTATAAGGAGTGTTTCTTGGAACCTTGTAGGCAGTCTATCGTCTTTATTTTCTCTAAATTCACTCTTAATACATTCTGAAATGAATAAAAATGTATACATTAAATTGGTGGCCTATTTCGGCCAGCTTCATTTTCACAGTTCCTTGCCCTTCTGGTATTCTTCTAATGTCTTTTTTAGATTATTTTGTTCGTCGAAGTGACATTTTTTGTTATTTTTCGCATTGTATTATTTCTAGAGTATGCAAAAACTAAAAATTCAATGAAATTCGAGAAACAAAAAATGTGGCCGAAATTACAAGCTGGCCGAAATTTGGCACACTTACCCTATAGACTTTTAGTGAACATATTTTTCTTAAAGTTGGAAAGATCTTCTTACATTTAAATTTTTAGGCATAAAAGCTGTGCATTTCATAAAATTCAGTGAAATGGCATTGAATGATTTGACAAATATCCCACCTTGTTAAAAGTATAAGGACTTTTTTTAATTAATTAAAGCTTAAGATTAAACGTGAGAATTTTACCAAGTTTCTGTCAACGTCTTGAGATCGTCCTAAATTCTTGGAAATAACACACGAAAAATCATCTTCTTGCAAGACATTGGGCCACACTGAATTTCAATTAAATGTGATGCATTCTGGCTTTTAGTCTGTCAATCCATCTGGCAGAACATTCTTGCAGATTTTTGTATGTAACGATTTGTGCAGGCATTCATTTAATGATCAATCACGATTCAGTGACAACACGAACAATTGCTTCATTTGCTTGAACATTGATTGAAATTATTAATAAAAGGCACGATTTTATGATTGTGAGTCAAACGATTTGTTTTAATTGTTCAAATTATTGAAATATCCACCCCCAAAGGGGATCATTATACAGTTTGATTGTGTAACTTTTAAAAAGAAGTTTCGATAAACAGTCAAAAGGTGAATCAATTGGAATTGTAACAAAAGGTCGGTTAAATGGGAGTCCAAATGTATAAAAAGACATATAACAATTATATCAAAATTGTTTAAGTGAATATAGTTTTTTTCAGTGATTGGTTCCGTGTGACTTTCCGTTTACAATTCTCAAATGCTCTCCTCTATAAGTTACTTATATTCTTCTCATATTACAAGAAAATTGGTCGTTATAGTTCAAAGTTTATGGCACATAAAAGAGACAGAAGAGCAGAGAGAGAGAGGCATAAGTGCATGATTGTGGCAATTGGAATGGGGCTCACTGGCTCACATGGAGGTACAAGAGAAGCTTGAGTGTGTCATTTATGATCATGCTCTTGACATTTCCCTCCCACTCCACTTTTCACCAATCTCCTCAAGCCATCATCTCCTGGTAATTCGTGTTTTATAAAGTAATTTGTTAAGCCCAAAACAAGGCATTCAATGGCTACATTAAATTGATGATATTGCCAATTGTTGACGCGAGAATATTTGCAAAAATTGCACTTGCAACTTTTTTCAACACTTCCATCATCCATAAGTGTTCTTCTAGTTTAAGAATGTTGCACTGATGGGTACAGACTTGTAGGAAAGTTTCAATGAAATTTTCAGGTTGAATATTTTTTAGTATGTAGGCGTTATGTTCGCCTAGACAACTTCTAAAAATCATATCCTAATGGGAAAAAAAGCATGTAACGTTTTTTTTTAATTTGTAAATCCTAGGGTAAGATGGGATAATTTGGGATCATGTCTAATTTTGAACTGTCTGATTTTCTAACAGTTTTAGATGGCAAAAGGAAAAAAGTAATGGAGAAATACTCTCGAATGTAAAGGCTTGTACTTCTTAGTGATTTTCTTTTTCTTTTTGGCCATCTGAAACAGTGAGAAAAATTCAAAATTTCAAATTAGACATGATTCCAAATTACCCCATCTTACCCTAGTATATTTCTCTGTGCTACATATCGCAACTGAAGATTATCTTAGTTTTTTAACGTTTTACGATATAATTTTTAGTTTTTAATATCTTTATCACTTCTACTGTCCTATGAATAACATTTATTTTTAATGACCCATTTATACGAAGGAATTTCGATTTGAAATCTCGGTTTTCGAAAAGCAAATCTTTACTGTTCACATATGTCTAACTTTCGGCGCATATAAAATCTACTCTGAAAAGCTCCTTCTTTAGTTCTCGAGTTTTCATAACATAGCACATTAAATTATAGGATACATTGAAAACAATAAAAAATGTCATTCCTACTTATTTTAGCCGAGACACACTTGGTAGATTATAACAGATGGTAGGGCGATTTTATCTCAGAATCAAACCGATAAGAGGATTCTCCAAGACATAAATTCGAACAGTTCGAATTACAACAGTTTAATCGGGTCTTTAATGACAAAAATTACAAAACATAAATTTACCAAGATATATTTATAATGTTCATCGTATAATTCTTATTGTACTCCAGTATTGTAATACAAAATTCCTAGAAAAAAAATGCCTGTTTTCGCAAATTGTTTGACCTACTTTCTTATCAAAATTGTAAAATGACTGAAGCAAAACATCTGAATTTTTGCCAATGTTTCAGAGAAATTCATTAAAAATGTATACACCTACAGCGATTACCAGCTTGTAAAGTCTTGACAATTTCTTAAACTCGTGAGTATGGGAGACGTCTCAAAATATTTATACTTGCTATTATTTCCTCTTAAATCACTTTTCTATAATACATCCCAATGAATGGAGTATGAGGGGGAAAAACACAAACAGAGACTTAATAATATTTCTTGTGAAAAGAAAATTACAATAATTTAATACCGTTCATGTCGTCCTGCAGCCAAATGGAGAGGAATATTGTTGGCAAGAGAGCACATATAAGAGATTGGTGCGGAAAAAAAGAAGATATATGTGCGGGATGAAGAGGGGACTTCTTAGAGGAAGATCTTTTTAGAGTTGGTTACAGTCTCAATATGTGTGCATCATATAACGATCATCATCTATTCGACATCGTCGTGGTTTTAACGAGCAAAACAAGACAAATTCTCCCATTGGGAGCATCAACTTGGGAGTGAGAGTGAGGTGGAATGGTGTAGAAGACAAAGTATGAAGAGGCATAAGTTAGAAAAATAGAAGAAAATCACTTTGAGGGTTATATGCTGGTTGTATGGTGGTAGAGGCAAAAAAAAAGGAACAATAATAGTACAAAACGTGAATTGAGCATCTATATAGGCAACTTACATTGGACAGAGGTACAACTAGGCACACCATAAACATAACTAACAGCGATCTTACCTCCCCCCGTGAACAACACGAAATCCATCATCTCCAACAACATTCTACACACTTCGTCGTCATCCTCGTCGCGGTCTGTCCGCTGATGGTTCGCACAGATAGAAAATTATAAAACACGAATTGAATTGTTGTAATGTAAACCGCGAGGAATGATGACGAAGAGACCGAATGGGATGATACAGCAACGGTCAGAATGCAAGACAGACAACGCGAGAAAACACCGTGCAGCATCCATCAACAATTCCAAAAGGCATCAATGTGCACAAATCTTGAAATCGCGCATGAGTCCCCAATGCAAATTCGTCCTCTCTTCATGTTAATTGTCAATGTTCATTTGCATTGGTGCACTCGGTGGATGTCACCTTTACAAGCAAACAAATGCATTTTCATTAACATCTCTCACCATTTGACGAGTATTTTCACAAATTACCCACCGATTCACTTTCGCAAGAAATTCTTACTCTTCTTTGAACAATTAGGAATAGCCGGAATAACCGCATAAAATTTGTGTTAGGGAATGCTTGGGAACTTGTAGAAATCTACTGGGTTTATTTGGGAGTCTATCAGGTACGAGTTGAAACTCCTAATGATGTTTTGGGAAATTATGAGAACTTTTACGAACATTCGTAAGACTAGGAAACTGTTAAAAATGCTGGGAGAACCCTAAAAAATAATTGGGAATCAATATGGATCTTTTAGAATTCGATAAGAACCAATCGGAAACACATATGAAAACTAGAAACTCATGGAAAATTCTCGAAGTTCGAATCGAATTAAGTAGGGAAGACGTGGAAATCTATAAGAATCCACGGCGTACCTTTACAAACTCTTGATAGACTATTAGAAATCCCAAAGGAGGAAAACCCTTGGAAACCCTTCCCATCTTTATGGAGTTTTCAATATTTAATAAGATTCAATTGAGAACACTTACATGGAGACATAAGGCAAAGCCATATGGTTTAGCTTCTTTAATTTTTTTTATCAACCAAGATTGTTTTGCAAAACTTTGAATTAGGACATTTTAAGGACAACTGGTTCATTAAAGTTTGGAAAATTAATAAAATTAGTTCCTATTAAGAATATTGAAACAGTCTCTGTTGTAAAGACTGCTTTCGAAACTTCTTAGATATCCACTGGAAAATTTTGGTTACTGTCGTTAGATTACTTAAAATTCATGATGACACGTAGAACACTCGTGATTCGAAGAGAATTAATAAGAAAAATTTAGAATTCTCTAGGAACCCACCGGAAAATTTTGAGAACACTCGGTGCATTATTTAGGAAAGCACGAAAAATACTTGGGAACCCTCGTTAAAACTGGAAACCATTTTAATTCATTTGGAACTCTCAGTATTCGATAGGTACCTAGCAGGAACACTTGAGAACCTACATATCGCCGGTTAGATAATCAACTGTGCTGACAACATTTACTTTGTGTCTACATTCGTTGTAAATGACGCACCGCTGCTTGGCGTTTGCAACGAATACAGACACAAAGCAAATATATTCAGCACAGTTACAGATGCAACCGACGATATGTATATACGGAGAAGTTTTTGAGATGTATTGAAATTCATTAGGAACAGTTGGTAACCTCTTTGGCAACCCACGAATTAGGTTCAGTGACTCTCGAGAAACTTCTAAAAATCCAAGAAGAATTCTTGGAATGTAGAACTCTTTTGATTCCATAAGGCTGGCTTCATGCCTAAGACTTAGTCATATGGATAAACTGTTCTAATTTCTCATCATTCACTATTTTTTGGATAAATTCACCTTTGGATTGTATCATTAAAGATCATTATTATTAATCGTATAGAGACACTTTTATTTGATATTACAATGTAATCATTACAATGTGCCTCGTGTCGGAAGAATCTGCTGATCGTAGATCGCCCAGGAACGCCTTCTACGTAGTGAATGCTTCTTCCGTGCTCCTGAAGGTTTTTAGGCAAAGGTGGTGCATTTTATTACATTTTATCACAGCGAAAAATATCTTTTTCTCGACAGTCAGTTGCTGCACTATTCGGTACTTGAACTCACAGCTGTGAGAGTCGAGTCAGAGATCTCACCGCCCAAGAGCCAACGGTCTTGCCTATTGCGCCACTGAGATCACCATTAAAGAAAAGTGGTTCTCAAAAAGAAGTAAAACTGCTCGCTATTTAGGATTTTAAGACTTTCGGGAACTGGGATAAACCTCTAGTCTGAAGACAGCTTAATAAACTCATTGGGACTGCTTGAAGAGACTCATGAGTACCCGTTTGAGTACCCTGTATGGACTATTAGGTATTCAGGGAAAAATTTTGACTCTAAATTTAAGAATATATAAGATCCTGGGAACTTAAATTGGACGTGAATCCCCGAGGCGTTTAAGTTTAGAAGCTCTGAGCGAAAAAAATGGGCTAGAATCCCTAGCTCTTTCAAGTTAAGAGATCGGGAACTTAAGTTCAGCATTAGCTGGAAGATGAAAAATGTCTACAGATTTGCAAATTGCACCTAAAAGTAAATGATCAAGGATTTAGGATTAGGTCATTGGCATTCATTGGATGGGATTTGAAATTGAATTCCTGGATGTTTCTGTTTAAGAATTTTCCATTTTTCTGTGTGTAGGGAATCCATAAGGAATGTTTTTAAACTGACGGAGAACTCTTGGAAACCCTTTCAATCCATGAGCAATCCTTGGGATACTATGGGAACCAATCGGGAACACTTGTAATGTAACTTTGCTTTTTTTGCGCATAGGACATTCAGTAAATGTCCCAAGTTCTTTATCCTTCCTAAAGGCTTAAAATATTATATTATTTACTACCTATGTGAATTCCTATTTAACAATTTAATTATCAAATAGGATTTTATAACATTCAATATTATTACACAACTTTTCATTGAGGAACTTTCGATGAATTCTTTCTTCAATTACTTATGCGCTGTCCATGAGACTGAAATAAACTGTCTGTGTCAGATAAATCGACAAATTCAATGTGATATAATCCATTCCATAATTCAGAAATCATTCAGACATTTCCCTATTGCTGGCCAATTGTTCCTCAAAAGCTATTTTCAAGTGGATCAAAAGTGCATTTTATAAGGAATTCAAAGTACAATAATTATTCACTTACACTTTCTATTATTCATTTGGGAATAATATAAAATTTATAATAATTGAAACTATTTCATTGCACAACACTTAAGCCCATTGTGTCGATATCATTGGGGAGAAGATGGAGTTTGTGTTTGAGAAAAACGATTTTGAGCTAGTTTTGCCGCCAAAATAACTTACAATTGAAAATTGTTCGCTGTGGCAGCAATTGTTAGGCGTTGAAAAATGAAAAAAAAGGAGTTTTAAATATGCGTTTTTGGGATCATAATGCCTTTCAACATTGCTATTTTTGCACTTTGCCACGTGGAGTTGTTTATTGAATAGTTTTTGTTAAGGTGTATTAACCACTTTTCGACAATGCAATGTCATAAATCGATAAAAATATCAATATCAGGAATATAACCAAGTTGTCAAACTTGTAAATTATTTTTCAAAAGCGGTCAATTCTTAAAATCGAATTTACACTATTCTGCCAGCCGTTCTTAACCAAAAATTATTTTAGAAAGTTTGTAGGCAATCATTAATTACGGTAGACGTGGCCGAAAAGCATACACAAATTATGGGAAAGTAAGAAATTTTCCTTTTTCATGTGAAATTTGTTTAAAATTTGGATTTTTATGCAATTTTCTCATACAGAAACACAAAAGTATTAACTAAAGAAGATGTTTTTGTGACTAAAGTGGCGAAAAGTGGTTAATTACCTCTGTTTTTTTAAATAGTGGAACAGTGTGTTGAGGTGGTGAAAAATTCATCTTAATCTGTTTCAAAAGCTTCAACCTTTTGTTCAGTGGATTTTAGATGAAAAAAATGGGGCGATGTGTTGGGGCACCTCCCCCAAAAAAGGAAGGACACACCGACTATTTATTCAATATTCTGCATAACTAATGAGACACTGCTTTTTGCTCTCTAATGGAACTTTACCATGCAGAAACAGAGATATTTGCATGCGAGATTTATTATTGATTGCCTGTCTAAATATTGTTGGTTTTTGCATTTCTCTGCCCAAAAGAGATTTCTTGTGGTTTTCTCCTTCACTTCACTGTATTTTTTTTTGACAATTGACAATCTACTGAAAAGCGCGTTGGTGGGACTCCCTTTAGTGTTTTGCTTAGGTGCTTTTGTGTTCCATAACCACATCTCTTTGACTTCTCATAGTCATCTCAACATATTTGTTATGCATAAATTCGTCAGAAATTGTTGTTTAATCTTCTCCTCAAACCCCCACTGTACCCCAAAACCTCACTCTCTCCCTGCCATGAGGCCAAGATGAAGAGTAACATATCTTTGATTGATTTATGTTGAGACATTCTTGGCAGTTTCTGAGCCACACAATCATAACACAGACGTGGAATATATTATTTGACTGGAACTTAAAAGGTATAGAAAAAAAATGAATATAGTCTCTGACAATCGCAGAAATTTATATTGTCCAAGTAGGTAGGTAAATAATAGTTTTAGAGAGATCATGAAAGATGACTGGAGTCAGATGGTAAAGTCCCAGTGGATGAAACAAAAGAGGCGCACGTTCAGTGGAATAATAAGGAAGAAGGTGGAGAAAAAAAGTAAAAGTGACTCGTGATTTATAGACTTGTTGGGTGATTTAGGAGTTAGTTGACATGAAAAAAAAATTCTTCTCATGGTTAAATGATGTCATTTTTGATGTGTAATCTAAATCACTTTTGCAGTATTTTTCAATTTTGTCTGAATATGGATGAGAACGCATTTTACTAAAATATACCAAGATAATCTTTTTTGAAATTGGTCTGAGAATTTTTATTTTGGTGTAATGTTTACACACAGAAAAAATGTTTCTTAGTTTGTTTTCGAAGAAGTGTTAAATTTACACGTAAATTTCTAAGTCTGAACATTTAGTGATAGTTTTAAAAAGGACAGATAATCCTAACCGGCTTATGTAGGTGAGATTCTTAACGTGAGCTAACTCGGAGTGCAAGCAAATTCGATTTGGAGCTGAAGTTGGGAGACGCCATTCAGTTATCTTGAATCAAATTCGTGAAATTATACAAATTTTGTATTTAAACCAAAATATCAAGGATTTGGATGAACTGACAGAAAAGTGATATATGGATGAAATGTAGACCAGAATGTTCTCTATAATTTTCCCATAGAACATGATCTCATCGATTACTCAGAAGCCAAGATAAGCGAGGTTTTTTGTTTCTTAACTCGTTTTTTCATCCAGAGTGCCCCAAGTAGTCATTTGTTGAACTTCAACTATATCAAAGAATTGTTGTATTTTGCGGGACTTTCCATTTAAACCCCTATTTTAAGTGTCTTGGTGGAGTAGAGGCAGTCAAATTGGCATCTGAGTGATTTCAAAGCGTTATTATTGGAAAAATCAATTTTTTCACACTTAAACGGCAAAATCGGAGTGATAGCGTAGTCTGAGTGGAAAATGATGTATGGACGAAATGTAGAGACAAATGTCCTCTACAATTATGTCGAAGTAATTATCAAAATTGGTTCAACGACAGTCGAGATAATTGAGGTTATGTAATATTGAAATTGGTTTTTCGACTGTGGCGCCCCTGGTGTTGGTCCCACGAAGTTCAAATATTCTAGAAAGTTGTAGCATTTGGTGAGATCTTTCGTTTAAGCCCTCACTCATCAAAATCGGTCACATAGAACCGGAGATATGATTTTTTGAATTTTGTGAACTTTGACCCCTCATATCTCCGGTTCTGTTTTAACCACAGCGCGCATACGCACCATTTTGGAAACGTCCTAGACTGGACTACAACATACTAAAATTTCATTAACTTGCACAATGCCGTTTTTGAGAAAAGTGACTTTGAATTTCGATGAATTTTGACGCTATCACAGCGCCACCTGTGGTGACTTTTTAAACTTCCATCTGAAAGTGCTCATCGAGACGAAATCAAAAAGGTAAAATTTAGGTCGCTATGTTAATTAGAACCGGAGATAGAGGCCGGTCAATGTTCGAACTTTGACCCCTTATAGCTCGGGTCAGGGGTTTTAGATCGACTTAAGGTTTTTTTTGTTTGATAGGTATAATCAACGGCTACAACATACTAAATTTTCAGCCCGATGCACAATGGAATTTTTGAGTTATTTAACTTTTAAGATTTAAAAATTTTCTTTTTAAAAAAAGCGCCCCTAGCGGTGGTTTTATGAACTTGCGATGTTAGAAGGGGAAGTGGAATTTCATGAGAGCTTTCCAAAAAGCCCTCACTTTTTAAATTCTGACAATTAGAACCGGAGTTATGGCCATTTTAAGAAATTTTTTTTGGACCCTTATAGCTCGGGTCAGGGGGGTCAGGGGACCTTAAGTTTGGTATTGATGGAAAGCTCTAAGGCCCAGCTATAACATACTAAAATTTGAGTCCGCTGAATGCCATAGGGGCGGAGCTATTGAGAAAACAAAAAAAGGGGGGTCTTCAAAATGGCGGAAGGAGGGGTGGGGGGTGGGGGGTCTATGCACCAAGTTGCAATTTTCACCCGATATATAACCTTTGCCGAAAACCGCAAGTCGATATCTTTTTTAGTTTAGGAGCTATTAAGCTCCAAAGAGCGGCCGGCCGGCCGGCCGGCCGGGAACGTAAATTAGCCACATATATATTCGTGATCAGGAAGTGCTGAAACACATTTTGGCCAAGTTTTAGCTCGATCGGACGACATGAAATTTTGTTAGGATTATAGTAGGTGAGATTGTTAAGAATCTCACCTAATATAGATAATTGATGGAGGGGATGGAGGTATCAAAGAAAACCGGTGACAGAGTTAAGTATAATCGGCTATATAGTTTAGATGCAATAATTTAAATAATGCAGTAAAATCTAATTTGGCAAGTAGGGGGAGGTGGGGCTACTTTGAGCTGTGGGGCTACATTGTTATACGATTTTTTCGCATATTTCTAATGTAAACTGGGTTTTAGCATGATGTAATTTGGATAGACAAAATAATTGTGCATCTAAATAAAATAATTATAAGGACCAGTTTCATTTAGAAATATGCGAAAAAGTCGTATAACAATCTGGCCCCACAGCTCAATGTAGCCCCACCTCCCCCTAGATATTATATGAGATAACTGCGCCTCCGGTACTCCTTTTAGATCAAGAGAATTTTCATTTCATTTCATTTATTTCAAGTACTGCTTTTGAGTTAGAGCTCTTGAAAGCAAAAATTTAGACAGAGATATAGGTGTACAAAGACTTAATGTTTGTGTGATAGCGGCCACCGCCGTCTTAGCGTTGGTAACCAACCTCCAGAGTAAAACGGTGGAAAACTCTTTCTCAGGTTGTATGAGCCATTTGCATAAAAAACACAGGAATAAGATATATACATATGAGAGTATTGGTGGGAAAAGAAAAAAAAATCTTGAAATCAAAATTTACATGACTCTTCTCAGACGTTTTTCATATGTCTATCCCGTATATACCATTCTTTGACACTCAATCTGGATTGAATTAAATTGAATTTGTTGTGATGTTCAAAAGAAGAAGAAGAGTGAGACTGACTGGGAAAAAAATATACAAAACGTTTATGCAAGAAAGATACGCGAATTTGGATTTCATCATATTATCCTAATCTAAAAGATACGTAGAACCATTACAAATGAATAAAAATTAAATTTTATTGACGAAAAATTAAAACTTATCGGTAAAAAATTGATATTATTATTAGATTTTAAAGTCTTCGTCAGCTAAAAAACTTAAATCTTTATGAATCCTCCACGGCTTTTAGAATAGTTTCTAAAATCAAAATTCTCATTCATTTCTTTCTCAGTCGTTTCGTAAATATTCCAATCTTTGGCTTTTAAAATAAAATAAAATTAAACTGAATTGAATTTATTGTGAAGTTCGAAAGGAGAAGGTTACAAAAGAGTGAGATAGAAATATGATAAACGTATAAGGAAAAATGAGACGTAAATTTAGGTTTCATACAATTGAGATGTCCTGCTACGCGCCAGTGAAAACACTTCGACTTTTCCTTAAGGGCGTTTATTCTTTACACCTTCACTTCTGATACAATACTGCCTCTTTACAATTATTGAACAGTCATTAAAAAGTGTATTCTGTGCTTAAGGTTGACGCTCGGGCTTTGGACATTGTCCGGCCTAAATCTAGAGCGTTACAATAATACAACAATAAGCAAATATAATATTAACCCTCTACTTCAGGTTTGCATATTACACCTTCCCCTTAGAGAAAAAAAATTTTGAATTTACAATGAAATAATTTTTTTTTTCCTTTTGTTTATGTATAATCTTCTGTTGTTAATTTTTCCCATATTATTTCTATTATCTAATATATTTACATACAACATGTTGCAATAGTTTTAAAGAATTATCCTTCACATAGCCAAAGTCATCATCAATTTATTCAATCAAGTGTTATTGTATTATTTATTTACTTATTTAACCATAACTTTAATATTTGAATTAAAATTTATTATTATTATTATTTTTGAATCACCCATTTATTTATTTATTTATTTATTTATTTACTTTTAAATGTGGTAAGGTTTTGTCCTATCCTTATGTAATTCATAGTCCTTACCATTTAACTCTATTATTACATTAGATGAATTTTCTCTTACTACCTTATACGGACCTTTGAATAAGGGGTCTAGTTTATTGTCAGTTACATTCTTAATAAGTACTAAGTCATTTTCTTTATAAGTAATTGGTCTAGCATGTTTATCATACTGTTCTTTTCTTCTTAGCTTTGACAAAATCAAACTGTCTTTTGCTTCTTTTTGAGCTCGTTGCAACCTATACCGTAATTCAGTTGCATAATTATCAAAATTATACAAGGGGTCTACTTTGTTCTGTAGATTGGATGGTAAACTACACTTCTTACCAAACACCAATTCGAACGGTGAATAGCCTGTTTCAGTATGAACTGTAGTGTTAAAAGAAAAACACCAAAATGGTAACCATGTACTCCATGAGTTAGGATGATCAATTGATTGAGATCTCAAATAAGCTCCTAAAACTTTGTGTGAATTTTCTAGCGCACCTATAGACTGATGGTGATACGCTGTGGAGAACATTTGATTTATATTCAAGACTTTACAAGCTTCTTGCATAATGCTTGCTGTGAACTCTGTTCCGCGATCTGTAGCAATATCATTAGGTATCCCATATCTAAGGACAAAATTTTCAACGAACGATTGAGCTACAGAGTTTGCTTCTTTATTTTTCAGAGCATATGCTTCTACGAACTTTGTTAATTCGCATTGTATTGTGAGAATATAAACATTATTATGGATATCTTTTTCTAAGGGACCTACCAAATCAAGAAAAATTTTTTGGAAGGCAGAATCCGCTGTGGTTGTTATTTGAAGTTTTTCTTTAACCGGTATAGAATGCTTATTAACCTGACATTTGGGACATTTTTTGACAAAATTTTGAATATCTGTTTTTAATTTGGGCCAGAAGTAATATTTTCTTATATTGTTATACATCCTATTTATTCCGGCATGGCCACTGCTCGGTAATATATGAAAATCATTTAAAATAAGTTGTTTTGTTTCATCCTTTTCGATCTTCTGTACTCCTTTTATAATCATTAAACGTGGACCCACTTTCAGAAGATTTTGCGAGCTTTGACGTCTTATATATTCAATAAACTGAGAAATTATTTCATTTCCTTGTTCTTTTAGTAGTACTACTTCTTTTATTTTTTGTTTCTCGCATAATTTTATCAATGCTCTCAATGTTGCATCTCGTGCGAACAGTGATTGAGTATTGAATATAAAGTATATTATACTTTTAGAAGGATCAAAAACAACTGTTTTGGAGGTATTTTCTATAACTTCTTTCCCTTTGAATTTGTCAAAATTAATAGCCTTTACTATCTGAATTTCTACTGCTCCTTTCGGTTTCTTTAAAATTTCAGCGATGGGTGGATGTAACACGGTATTTTGCTCTGTTTCATTATTTATATTTATTTTTTCTTGTTGTTTTAATTTCTGAGCTCTTGTTGTAACTAAAATGTTTGAAGTTTTCATATTCTCTCTTAACTTCTTTAAATCATCTGATTTCAATTCTATCCTCGACAACGCGTCTGCAGTCACATTGTCTTTGCCTTTTACATAAATTACATTGAAATCATACTCTTCGAGAGAAAGACGGAATTTAGTTAATCTGCTTGACGGATTTGTGAGACTAAACAAATATACCAGAGGACGGTGATCTGTATAAATAGTAAATTTCCTTCCGAAAAGATACGGTCTGAAATATTTTACAGCCCATACGATTGCCAAAAGCTCTTTTTCTATTGTTTCATAATTCCGTTCTGCTTTGTTTAAGCATCTACTGGAATAAGCTATGGGCGATCATCAGCATTTGAAAGCACTGCTCCTATAGCTATTCCGGAAGCATCTGTACGCAAAGTGAAATGATTGTTTTCTGAAAAATTTGGATACTGAAGGATGGGGGGACTTATTAATTGTTTTTTAAGATTTTCGAAAGCTGATTGGCATTCGGGAGTCCACTCAAATTGAACAAATTTCCTAGTCAAGTTATTTAAGGGAGCTGCTATTTTCGCAAAATCTTTAATATACTTTCGATAATAATTTGCGAAAGCCGTAAATCTCTTAACTTCATTTGAGTCTTTTGGAACGGGGTATTTTTTGATAGCATCAATTTTTGCCGGATCAGGCATAATCCCTTCTGCCGAAATTATATGGCCTAAGTATAAAATTTGTTTTTTCAAAAATTCGCATTTTTTGGGATTTAATTTTAAATTTACTTCGCGTAGACGTTGAAATACTTTGATTAAATTTCGATAATGGGTTTCTAAGTTTCTTCCGAAAATTATTAAATCGTCTAAATATACTAGACAAGAATCGTAATTTAGTCCTGCCATAGATATTGTCATTAACCGCGAAAATGCACTGGGACTTATTTTAAGACCCATGGGAAGTCTCGTTAATTGGAACTGGCCTTGATCCGTTGTAAATGCTGTGCAGGGTCTACTTTCGGGGGTCAATTCTAACTGATAGTAGCCCTGTGATAAGTCTAAATGGGTAAAATAAATGGATCCCGACAATGAATCTAAAATTTCAGAAATGTTGGGGAGGGGAAATTTGTCATCTTCGATTCTTTTGTTGAGAAGTCGATAATCTATTACGACTCTCCATTGCTTTTTCCCGGTTTTATCTGGTTTTTTGGGAACCAGCAACAATGGTG
The DNA here is from genome assembly GCF_024763615.1 of Phlebotomus papatasi. Lineage (NCBI taxonomy): Eukaryota > Metazoa > Arthropoda > Insecta > Diptera > Psychodidae > Phlebotomus > Phlebotomus papatasi. The sequence goes on from NC_077223.1 coordinate 40,360,551, forward strand.
AGGACCATGCTGATCTGGCTTCCTCAACAATTCCATCCTCAAGTAACTTTTTAACCTGCGTATGGATTTCGCTTTTCTGAGCATGAGGCAATCGATATGGCTTGACATATATTGGTTGAGCATCAGGTTTTAGAGCAATATTTTGTTTGTAAATATCGGTCACTGTGAGTTTATCACCTTCAATAAAAAATATGTCAGCATATTTTTTGCAAATGTTTTTAATTGAGGTATGCTCTTCTTCATTCAAATAATTCAGGTCAAGTAATTCGTTCAATTTCGAAACTCTTTCTGCAGAGTTGTATTTCTTTCCAAAATCACAAATTGCATATTTTTCGATGGCATGTATTTCGGGCGTATAATTTCGTAAACATACACTTTCATCCCTCACATTCAGCAATTTCACTGGAATCATTCCATTTTCTGGTCGAACTATTGCTCCAGCCACAAATACACCGTTACTTAATTCATTTGCTAGGACAACACAATCACTCTTTGCATTCGTTCTAAAGTACTTAATTATTTCACATCTTGATGGAATTAAGACATTAATTGATTTATTAGAATTCAGTGGTACCACTGTTTTTGATTCTTTATGCCAAATTGATAATGTTAACTTTTCGAAATCAATTATAGCCGAATATCTTGCAAGAAAATCTGTACCGATAATTCCATCTGCTTCATTTATGAAATTTTCAATAACAACAAACGTTTGTTCTAACCATACATCATTCAGTCTAAATTTCATATCTACTGATCCACACGAAAAAACAGATCCACCTATTCCATTTATTTTAATTTTCTCATTTTTGGATACTTTCATTCCATTCTGAATACTACTTTTCTTGATCGCACTCACACTTGCTCCAGTGTCAATTAAAAAATAAAACGTTTTCCCATATGCAATTATTTGTACGAAATTCATGCCATTCATGTTGTAAATGTTACTCTTAGTAGCGAAATGTTTCAAAGTATTCTTGATCTGAATCAGCAATTGGATTTAAATATTGAACTGTAGCTTGAGCCTGGTCAGTATTTTGTTCACTGTTCTCATCAAATTGAATTGACCTTTGGTTTGAATTACCTCTTTGTGAATTATTATTTCCGCGAGAAAATCTTCGGTTATTTTGAGAACCTCTGGAGTGTCCTCTTGAATTCCACCTGGAATTCCCGCGATGATTTCCATGTGAATTCCCGTGAGAATTCGAATTTGAATTTTGACCGTTTGCATTGCCTCGATTATTGTTTTGTCTACCTCTAAAAGAATTGTATTTTCCTCTTCGATTATTTTTTCCTCTATTGTTCGAGTAGAAAATTCTCTCTTTTGGATTTGGATCTTCGATTTCAAGAGCTAAGGTTGTTGCTTCAGCTAAAGTTTTTGGTCTGGAAGCTTGAACTGTAGTTTTGAGATTGGAATTTAGACCTTTTTGAAACGCAATGAGTCCTATTTGATCATTAAGAGCTCTAATTGTCGCCGCATTCTCAGATCCTTGCGAAGAAATTTGAATTGTGTTAAGCTCTGCAACGAGTTTTTCTATGTGAGTCGCGAAATTTTCAATATTTCCCGATTGCTTCGCTCTACTAAGTTCCGATTGAATTTGAAGAGCGGTCTTTGTGACTTTAAAATTATCTGTTAGAAGCTTTATTAGAGTACTTAGGGTTTTTGGTTCCTCAAACGATGATAGCTTGTTTCTAACTGCCTGTGTGAGTCTTGTACAATACACGAATTTCGTCAATTTTATCTGTTCAGCAGCTGATAGTCCTTCGCCAACCAACTTGACCAATTCAATAAAATTCAATAAATTCTCTGTATTTCCTGTGAATTCAGGAATGATTTTAATTGCGGTACTCAAATTAAATTCTGACATTTTTGTATTTCCTTGACTTGTGTCTAAAAATTGTACATTATCTTCTTCTTCAGATTCTGATTCAATTTTTTCTACTAACTCCTTTGGTTGATTTTCTAAAAGAGCTACTTTGGCTTCTAATAATTTTTTAGTTTGTTCAAAATCTGATTGTATTTTACTCAATAATTCTTTAATTGTTCGGCCTACGCTTTCAGACACTTTAGTTCCTTTTAATGAGTTTAAAATTTCTTGACATTCACTGTATAATTTTTTTACTACTTTCTATTTTTTCGTCTAAAGATTTTCTTGATTGGACCCGATTTGGGCCATCTTTTTTCAAATTTTTAAGAATTCTTTCAATTTCAGCCGAAATTTGAGTTAAACGTTCCATTCGGTTACTTAAACTAGACTTAGCTGATTTTTCCACTGCTGGTCAGGTGTCGGTGTGTGATCTCGTGCACTGGAGATGTCATGAAGCCGGATTGAAGTTCTAATCTCGATGTGAAGTTCGATGCACTAGAAGTCTGCAATTGTTGTATAAGTCGATGATCTGGGTTAGTTTTCTTGAAGCTCGACGGGAAGATGAAGACATTCTGTAGTATTAGTTGTTGCTGTACTGCTTTCGATGCGACGAGATGAATCTTTATAGAGTTACGCTTGGCTGTTGCTGACGCTTAGCTGCTTGTCTCTTCGAATATTTGTTCCATGCAACTTGCATTAATAAAGTTGCAGCCACTGCCACGGTGGTGATTAATACAACATCTTTCAAGGAGAAAGATTCGAGATGATTCTGTTGAGTTGTCTCGCTTGCTGCTGCAGAACTTCCTGATCCACTTTGCAGGATAGTGGATTTTCCTTCTTCGATGGGACAGCTACATTTACAGCCCATTTTGGGTTTCTTCAGCTCACTTTTTTTTTCACTTAACTTTTAACTTTCACTTTACTTTTATTTTTCACTTCAGGACTGGCATAGGATCGCCATGAGATGTCCTGCTACGCGCCAGTGAAAACACTTCGACTTTTCCTTAAGGGCGTTTATTCTTTACACCTTCACTTCTGATACAATACTGCCTCTTTACAATTATTGAACAGTCATTAAAAAGTGTATTCTGTGCTTAAGGTTGACGCTCGGGCTTTGGACATTGTCCGGCCTAAATCTAGAGCGTTACAATAATACAACAATAAGCAAATATAATATTAACCCTCTACTTCAGGTTTGCATATTACACAATTTTGGTGATCAAAAAGATGTGCCTAAAAAGCTATTAAAAATTAAATATAGTTAGATGATTATTAATGGCGCTAGCACACCTTTTCAATTGAATGAATTTCAATCGATTGAAATTTTACCTTTTACTCTTTCAAATTGAAATCCGATATAGCTATCTCTTTCTGTAAAATGAAATTTTGAAATTGAAATTGAAATTTCAATTTTCATATGATAGAAAGAGGCAAACATATCTTTGTTTCAGTTTGAAGAAGTAAGAGGTAAAATTTCAATCGATTGAATTTCACTCAATTGAAAAGATGTGCCAGCGCAGCGCTATAAGTTTTGATCAGTAAAGAACTTAATCATTACAAAAATGGATCTAGCAGCAATGATGGTTGCAAGTAAAATGAAAATCTCTTTGCTTTTCTATTGCCAAAATTTGCATAACAATTTCACTTCTTCGGTTGTTTCTCAGATTTGATATTTCGTGTCTTAAGTTGACTAAATTTAATTTTTTACTGCTCATTTGTACAGTGCTATTAAATTGGGAATCATAGAATTTTAGTGCTCAAAAATTGTGAAATTATTATTATAATTTATTTGATGTACGGGAATATTTTGTAAATTTTGTATTTAAATTCAATTTATAATATTATTCTTCCAAACGCTTCAATCTTTTGCATTAGACGGGACTTGATCACTCATAACGTAGTGACAGTTGAACCAAATAGCTCATTGCCTAAAAACCGATTGTTCTTACCAATTACATACGAGACCCCACACTGAGAGAAATCCGAAAAAGTTAAAATAACATTCCGGAAATGTTAATTTTACCCTGCAGTATTGATCCGAAATCGGTGTAAATAATACTCTTTTTAGGTGTATTAGGGGTTATAGTTATCCTTTTTTCATGTTAATTTTACCCATTTTACCCTTAAAAAGGTGTAAAATTAACATTAAAAAATGTTGATATATTTTTACACCTAAAAAGTGTTAATGTTATGAGGAAAAAATGTTAATCGCACCCTCTTTTTTTCTCAGCGCAAGAACAGTGAAACGTTAGGAAGTTTAAAACCTATCCAAAAGACTTTTCCAAGTATGGAATACCGACAAATTTTTCTGCTGATATCCATAGTATTAAAATTACTTAAAGATTCTTTTGTAATCCGACATATATTCAATCAAAATCCGGCCCGAATAGTCTCAGACTAATTTTCGAAAATATTTTATAAAATTTGGCACTAAAGGAGAAGGTAATGGAAATTTATACAAAGGACAAATAACCTCTAGTTAATGATCCTAAATTACTCTATAACCAAATTATAGAAGCTAGCTGTTTCCGAGGATCAGCCTGAGTCTATTTGACTCCCTAAAATTAAATGGAATCATAGAATGTGATTTCTATCTCGGATCTATAGATAGCACTAGAGTCATCTACGACGCCTACGAACGATCAATAATTTACGGTTGAGTTTTCCCATTTGAAGTATAACGTCAAAGCTTCAAATCCGTGAAATTTGTTCACGAGAATAAACAAAATTGAAATAATTGGGTTTACGAAATACCAGCACGTTTAATAATTAAAAGAATCACACATCTAAAATAGATTGGAACCTCATGGCAGAACTGAATGTCAACGAAAATTTTCGGATTTACTTACTCCCTTACCAGTACACAAGAATTACATATTTGTGTAGATTTACAACAAGAATCATGGTAAAAGGGATCCTGGTCAAAATCTCGAAAGCAAAAATCCCGAAAGCCAAAATCTCAAACGCCAAAATCCTGGAAGCCAAAATCCTGAACGGGGCAAAATCCTGAAAACCAAAATTCCGAATTCTGAAAAGTGTCATGCCACGATTGCACTCGCGCTTCCTAGCGGCAAAGGGAAATTTTCTATGTCTTGAGAAATTATTCTACACATTACCCTCCATATAATTTTATCCCTTTCAGGATTTTTAACATTCGGGATTCTGGTTTTCAGGATTTTGGCTTTCGGGATTTTGGCCGTTTCGGGATTTTGGCCGCTTCGGGATTTTGGCGTTCGGGATCTTGGCTTTCGGTATTTTGGCCTTTGGGATTTTGGCTGCCTCCGGGTAAAAGAGTCAATATTTTTATTCTGTGTAGTTAATAGTGATTTTGGATTATTTTGCGTAATCTTCTGACCAAGCAGTTTTTTTTTTCATTTTAAAGTACTTCACAATCCCAAAAGCCCAAATCTTTTATTTACTTATCTATTGTATCTATTCAAAATATCCTTTGCCAGTGTATATTGAGATATTCAGTGTGTCCATTGTTACACACTGTTTATTTTTTTTTAATTTTTACTTCTTTATCAAGGTGTAACGCAAATTTAAGTGCACCTCTGAGTGTACCTTCACTTTATGTTTGTGTTCCCAAAATAATTTTAAAAAGGCAGTTCCAACAGACTAATTTAAGAATTAAAATCATCAACAAAATTTATTGGAATATTTCCCGCTGATCTCTTCCCAATGTGATTTACGATCATTGCGCATGAGGGGCCAATGGTGTTATCTCAAAATGCCCAACGTTCTCACCTGAGCAGCTCATCCAAGCCGACCATGAAAGGCGCCTTATCAGTGTCTGGCTGCCTTTTTTCGTGCCGAAAATGACTCTGTTTTGTTTCTTGGACATGTGAGTGGAATTCATGTCTGTCGTATGTGACAACCTCGCCAGATATCCCATCTTTTAATTAATTTTAATGGGAAGAAGGGGATCTTCTTGAAGTATCGGGATGTATTTACCTGACTCTGGGAGATGAATCTCCTCGTTGTCCAAAATAGAAAGCAAAAATCGGGTTTTCACACCTACGCACACTGGCCAAAACGAAAATTCTGTTAGCAGACACATTCTTGGGAAGTTGCAAATTAAAATGCTGTTTCGTCAAATTTTTTTTTCATTAATTTACAAATTTATTCTCTCTTTTGCTCTTCATCCTAAATCATTGACTCACACATTGAAATTTAACAATCGCATGGACATTAAATTTTATGGAACATTTCTTTCTAAATTCATTGATATTTTTTTCTTCATCTAATTCTTCTTCCATCTTAAATTACATACAATCATTAATTTATTTACACTTGGTTGTTTTATTTATTTATTCTTCTAATTTTTTTTTTGGAGGGGAAAATCTGAGTCGTATAACTTTACAGGTGTTGCAGTAAATGGTGTATATTTACAGAAAGAAAATAATTACAGTAATTGAAAGACAGGGGCTTCATTTGAATTGACTTAATGTGATTGTTAATATGATATTATGAATTTTTATATCAGAAATTTTCATCTTGGAGTATTTTAATCAGACACTTCTTTTCTATACATTACATCACTATCCGCTATAGATACTGACTTCATTTGAATTTTTAATTTAATTCTATCATTATGCATAAATTAATTGCTCATCAGAGTATTTCATAAATAATTTTTTGTACAGAAGGATGGAGTTTTATTTATATGGGTGCTCACTGTGACGTTTGATGCTCCAATATATGACAGTTATTTTCAAAATTGCTCTTATTAATTTTAGATTTCAAATTATTAAAATTATAAAATAATTAGACAAGTGAATGATTTATAATCAGTTCTTAGATTTAACTTTATTAACTCTGAATGTTATGTTCCAGATTTGTGCTTAATTCTGAGACTAAATTCCAAAGTGTAACCAGAGAGTATTTGATGTGGTTGATATTGTGAATGTTATATTTCAGTGTTGCAGGATAATACTAGGGTAAGATAGGGTAATTCTGGAGCATGTGTATATTGGAATTTTAAGATTTCTCACTGTTTCAGATAGTTAAAGAGAAATGGAAAACTACGAAGAAGTACAAGACTTTATATTTAAGTTCGAGAATACTTCTTCGCTGTTTTTTCGTTTTGCCATCAAAAACTATTGCGAAATCTTAAAGTTCCGAATTACACATGATTTCAAAGTACCCCATCTTATCCTATTCAGTTTGTGTAAATTTATTATATCGGTCAACTTTTAAATTAAAAAAAAACTAGAAGATGAAATACGAATTAGCTTTTGTAGGTCGATTGAAGAACTTAAAGCTTAAAAATTTGCCTCAAAATAATTCGAAACGTTTACAAAACAAAAAATAATTGTGCGTGGGCCATTATAAACATTTTACAATAATGCTTGCTTTTCTAATATAATTTTGAAAATTTTTATTTGAATTAGTGAGACATCTTAGAATTAAATTTCAAAAATTCTTGGTGATTGAAAAAATGAAACATTTACTAAACAAAATTATTTGTGCATCAAAATCTTTATAATTGAAAAGCATTTATTAGGATTTTACAATTGAAATATTTACAAAATTGTTCAAATTATTCTTTTACACAAAGTCACATTGAACACCCATTTTATTTCTTTTCTTTTCAAATCTCATCCTAAGTCCTACTCCTTCAATGATTCTAATTTCTTGACTTTCATTCTGTTCTTGTTTTTTTTTTCGTATGAAAAGGAATTGGAACCTTTTATTGCAGTTATTTCACTTTAAAACATTTCTATTTACCGAGAAATATGTGAAAATATGAAAATATTGCGAAGATATGTGTAATTTGGGCAGTAACATGGATGTAAAATTACATTTATAACAAATTTTTTGTTTTCCTCTGGTTCTCACAGAGATATATATTCTTTTGGTCTTCAAAAATGAGCTTTATGTCACTTTTTTTTACGATTTCACCTCATAATACCCAACGTGTCTTGATGGGTGATGTGTCATAAAAAGAAATCTCTTCTTTCCACATGATACCTCATTAAAATTACGAGGCTAATTCTTAATTGTGAAAATTTTTGCCTTGTGTTGAAGCGTAATTTTCTTATCTTGGGTACTTCTGCATTAATTGCCATGATGAGAAGAAATACCTCTTCAGTGTCTCTCCATGTGCTTCTGTGGAAGTTTTCTGTGGGTTTTCCCGCGTATTTTCACTCAAACTGCCCTTCTTCTTTTTTTTATTTGCTCGCACTCACCATTGATGGTCTGATCATCAAAAGTCTTATGCGAACATGCAATTGTGTACTTAATGTTTTAACTTTGAGATTCTTGGAACTCTTTTTATTCCTTCTTCAATTTTTGTTGAGGGGGGGGGGGTGGAGGAAAGAGTGGAAGTTTATTGAGAAACTCTAGGTAGTTCACAATCGTGTTTTTGATTAACGCACGTTTCTTGCACTTCTTGCATTTGATGTGATTTTTTATGCTCCATCTCTTAGACAATTTTTGCGTAATTATACCGTACAGACAACTTCTTTTTTTCTCATCTTATGCGTTTATATGCTTTTCACAAACAACTTTACTCTAGATTTATGATGCGATGAGAAACATTAAGTGGATTAGTTAGTAGTCTGTGAGCAATTAAAAATTGAAATATTGCAATTTAAATTTACATTAAATATTTTATTCCAGAGAAATAACTGATATTTCAAATTCTTTGAGAGAATTCTTTGAGCTATGAAAGAAAGGGGCTATTCAATTTCAGAATTATGTCTAATATACGTCAAATTGTTGTCGAATGATGGATTAACTTTGAAATTTTATCTTTGCTATTTTTGTTTTTGGAAACTTCGTTTACGCATTAACATTTTGAATAATTTCTTCTCCCTTACATTTAACACTTTAAGGACGAATGAGTCACCGGTGTCTCAAAGCTAAAAACTGATTTTTCAGACTATTTAGAGGACAGAATAACTTTTTATAGTCAAACAATATTGTTTTTTTTGTTTTTGGGACACCGGTGTTCCATTCGTCCTTAAAGAGTTAAAATTCGGACAAAGACGTTATGCACCTCGCTCCTGAGCTTTGAGTTGAAAATCAAATCGATTATCTATTATTCGTATACATATTTTCTTCGTTTTATTTTAATAAATTTTTAAAAATAATATAGAAAACGTTTTAAAATATAAAACGCAATGTTTTTAAAAATTGATAAATATTGGCCTCAATTCTGAGACCAAGATCAAGATCAAAATTTCTAGCTGTCAAATTTTTGCAATTTATTGGAATTCAGAATAACTAAAATCTTGAAATTTTCTTGATTTGGATCTTTATTTTAAAATTGAGACCATCGTCAACAATCTTTTGAATTTCAATTTAACCATAAAATCGGTTTCTTTTCTTTCTGAAAGCTTGATCTATATGACTGTAAGTTCTTTAATTTTTAATAAGAAAAATTTATTGATCAGTTTTTTTTTCAAAAAAATATAAATGTTTTTTTTAAATCAAAAGACCTTTAAGAAATGGGCTATACCACTTGGCTGAATGCAATATAAGGGTCTAACACCCTGAATTTATTATTACACATCATAAACTACTTATTATGGAGAAAAAACTTTAGATCTCAATCCAATTACTGAGTTTTTCCGATGTTCAAAGATGAAAATGTCAAAGTCTGAATTTCACGATTTTATAATTCATTGAAAAATAATTAGATTTTAAAAATGTATAATGTTTTATTCGAAAAATTCGGTACTAAGCAATGAAAACACATATTCAAGTTCATCAATGAAAAACTGTTAAGTTTTATTATCTTAATTTGAATTTGAAAATCAATATTATAAAAACTGTCGTTAAGTCAGTTCTTCTCACAGTTTCTAAATTATTTTATCTCAATAATATTACATTTTTTATTTATACGTTTCTAAATAAGACAAGTCTTCTATCGGGTTCTCGATAGATTCTTCGTATAGGCTCTTGACTAATTTTTACATGTTTCATGCATTTAAACAGTTAAAAAAAATATTAAAATAATAAAATATTCAGAATTTATTCGGAAATTTAAATCATATCTTATAATATTAGAGTACTTAAAACAGATAAAAATTTCCTTATGTCAATATGAATTAAATGAACTTCAAATCGTTTTTTTGACATTTTTATGTTTATTTTACAAAATGAGTCATCGGATTTGTTTATCAAATGTGTTTCCTATTCTGGAAGTGACTTAAGAAAATATTTCGTTCATATATGACCATTACCGAAAGCATTTCTTATACTGATTTTTTTTTAGATCAAAGTTAAGCTATCCCTGGAGTATCTATTTGTCAATAATTTGGTCAAAGTTGAATTTTCTTTAAAAGTTTTGATATTAGTCATGGTTTTGTAGCAATACAGATACGAGTAATGATCTTGTTGCCACAATTTTCTAAGTGTATACTTTTTTTTTATTTAATTATTCAAAATTATTACACGTTCCCAATTAAAAACAATATTTGAAATTTTAATGTCTGATTAAAAATGTAATATTTCTTGGATAGTATTTGAATTTTTAAGAGTTTAGTTTGTTAGAAGCATTTGCTATTTGAGTAAAGTTTAGCAAAAGGGCTAATTCTATGACTCCTTTCATGAATTTTACATCTATGACTTTTAATTGCGGATTTTACCTTTAAAAATGCAATAACTTTTCAAATTTTAAGGAGATCTAACAAAGATCAAATGTTCTAGTTCAGTTACAAGGCTCCTATCAAAAATCTTCAAAAATAAACGTTTGAAATACAATTTTTCGAACTATTTTACGTATTAAAACTTGTATATATATTTTAAAAACTTGAAAATTAAAGAAAAAAAATGTTTTTAATAATATAATATAGTGCGAAATTTCCAAAAATCCTAGAAATCTAAAATATAGGAAATAAAATCAGTTGGAAAATTTTGTATAAGAAAATACTGAAGCTAACTTGAGAAAAAAAAAGAGATGAAAACATTATCTAAAGTTGAATGCCCCTCTTAGTACTAATACCAAACCTCCTCATAAGTGTTCCAAGAATGTCTCTGTCAGCGTTATTTTATTGCAACATAAGAAATTGAATCAGTAATGAAGATAAGCCAATAGATTGACACGTGGAGCGCAGCAAAAAACTCACTATTCAGATCAATTCTTCACCTCTATGGTCCGTAAGGCATTCCACGACAGCAAAGAACTAACCATAGCGTAGAGAGATTTTAAAGTTGAACCTTTCTTTTTTTTTCCAACTTCAAGTTCTTGTGGAGTGTCGATTGAGTATTGAAAGTATCGCCACAGTGAAAAGACGAGTAATCTCTTTAAAAACTTATCTTTTTTTTCTTTAATATTTATTTATTGAACAAAGTGCCTCTCATTTAATTATCTCTTGAAGTCTTTTGTTGACCAGGTTTATTATTATATATTTTTTTCTTCGTCGTCGTGATATCGACCAGATGACAACACATTTTATTTACATACGGCATTTGTGGCAATTTTTGGCACACTATTTACATAAAGTGTTGTTGTGAATGGGATGCACCCATTGGATACTGGGGAGATATGCTAATAATCTTGTCAAAACTCAATGGTTTCCAATTCCTTTTGCATACTCTTTATGTCCAATTCAAATATCATTTTTATTATATTAATTAACTACTTAATAATCTTCAGAGCTATTTTCATATTTTATCTGTTTTTTTTTACTTTTGCTTTTTCTTCGTTCTACCTTACATGCGAATATCACAAATTGCAATTAAGTAAGTCGGGTCTCTCTCTCTCTCTCTATCGTTATCTCACTGATTAATTTAGGGGCACTTATGCACTGATCTTCAGTAAATTTTCACTCACTTTTGGTCACTTGATCGCAGAAAGTTGCGATTTTCACAGGGATGTAACTTGAAGGGGTTCACGATCAGTGTCATATTCCAGAAGGATGTCTCCCTCGTGATCACAGTCTCGGGGCACTTGCCATCACCGTCAAATGTGGATAGCAACTGTTCGGGGTCCGTTGGACTGCTCCATGGGTGCTGAGGGTGTCAGCATGGGTTGCAGGGGTTGGGACATCATTATTTGTTGATTGGTATTTCTGTTGTTGTGTCGATTGACGTTGTGATTGCGGAAATGCGTGACTGGTGTCTGGATGGCTATTGGGGTATTTTGGTGTCGATTCTGGGAATTTTGACGTCTCTGGTTGTTTGGGACATCTGGCAGGGCAAATCGCAGTTTTTCCCAAAATAATTTATCTCCCCATTGGAGATATGTGTTGGTTTTCAGGTAGAGCCTGATGTCAGGATCGAGATCTTTCTGGGGAACTTCACCCAATAAGATCACAATCAATCTCCTTCGGCGATCTCTGAGAACTTGATGGTGTGCACTCTTAAATTCAAATCTACACCATTCTGACTTGATAAAATTCTCAGACAGCACCATGATAGTTCGCCGAGAAGACTCTACAGCCTGCACAATTGTATCCGGACTGTAGGGTCCTACTGGAAAATCCCGATAGTGTAAACAGAGCTTATACTGAGGATCACCATTTTCAAGAACTGGTGCAAGATCCTCAGCGACGAAAGCTTCATCTTTGGAGCTGTAGGATACAAAGGCATCATACAGTTTGTCCCTTTCGTTCTTATCCGTGTCACTAGCTCGGTAGAATAGTCTCACGCCAAAGCGTGAGTGAAACCACACTCGCATCTCTTGCCGAAACACAAAAATCACAAGAATTGCCACAATTACCACCACAAATCCGCACAGAGTAGCCACTAAGAGTGGAATGTAGTCATTTAAGGGTGGTTGAGACAAGATGGTTTTAGTTGAGGTCAAATTGCTGTGGTTTCCCGTGTCATAGACCCCGGTACAAATTTTTGAACTGTTTTCGGCAAGCACAAAGAATCCCACTGGATCCTCACTATCTATCACTCTGTCTATCACTGTTCCCCTTCGTGTCCTGAATTTGGCTGAGGACACCGAAGTGGGGTAGGTCACGTCATTTTCACTCACTGCCGATTGCTGAGAACACTTGACCCTTAGTTTGTCCTTGACAAGTTCATTCTTTAGCATAAAGTCTTTGATCTTTTCCACAAATTCACACTCACAACTCCACAGATTCCCGGCCAAGAACACTTCACTGAGAGATGGCGGGAGATTTGAGAAGAACAGAGTCATTAGTTGATTGTGATCGAGCCTTAGAATCTTAATTTCTGTCAGATGGGTAAAGGTCTCATTGTCAATGTAAGAAATTGAGTTATGCTGAAGATATAACTCTCTTAGGTTCTGTAGTCCAGTGAATTCGTACCCCTTCAATTCAGTCAGATGATTGTGATCCAGTTGTAGGACTTCAAGGTCTCTCAATCCATTGAAAGTCCTATTGTGGATGGTATGAATGTTACTGCTGTTCAAAAAGAGGATTCTCAATTTTTTCCTCCCGATAAATGCATGACTAGCCACTTCTTGCAGATCATTCCCATCCAAATGGATTTGTGTAGCATCCATAGGGATCAGATCTGGGAGTTTCTTTACATACCCAGCCCTTGAGCAATCCACCACATTTGCCGTCCAACTCTGATCATGGAAACATGAACATTTGTCAGGACATTCCATTTTGCAATCACATGCATTAAAGTCACAGCAATGACACAAGGCAAAGCAATGAGTCTCGTACTTGCACAGGAACTGACTGGCTTCAGCTTCAACCAGGGGCATGTACATTTTACCCCGATTGTACAGCAATTTGCAGTAAATACTTGCAACATCCATCAGTTTGGGCTGAGTGCGTGAGTCCACTGCATTTGTCTTCTGAAGCCAGTCAAGATTGCAATCACACTCAAAGGGGTTACCCCCAATGAAGAATTCAGGCAGCTGCCGATCATCAGGAACAGCTGAGATTCTCAGAGCATTTGGGTCCAGGGTGGTGATTTTATTTCCAAATAGATCAACTCGAGTTAAATTGGGTTTCTTGAAGAATGTATAGGATTGGACTTTGGATATTAAATTGTCACTGAGTAGGAGAACCTCAATGCTATTGGGGATGGCACTTCCGGTAATCTCAGTCAGACGATTTGAACTTGCATCAAAAGTGCTCAGTGACAGTTGGTTCTCCATTTCAAAGTAATTCCCGAGTTCTGCGATCCTATTTGCATGAATGTCTAACCATTGAAGTCCAGTAGGGATTAGGGCATAGTCAAAGACCTCAAGTCGATTATCACTGATATTGAGCCATACTAAATTGGGAAGTTTAGTAAATAACCCTGTGATATCTGTTAAATGATTCCCATCTAATCGAATTGCTTGCAAATTGGTGTTTTTGTTAAAGGCCTCATGGTCAATCTTTTTAATTTTGTTATGAGATAAATTGAGAATCTGTAGTGCCTCCATACGATCAAAAGTACCCCTCTTGATGGTCTCAATGCTGTTTTCGGTCAATCTCAGTCCAAACATTTGTACCATTCCACTAAAACTGGCATCATCAATGTTGATAATTTGGTTTTCACCAAGATCGAGAGTTTTCAACTGAGGTACATCGTACAGAACATCGGGTACTCTGTGCAATTTATTCCCATTCAAATGGAGATCTTGGAGAGTACCAGAACAATTCTTTAGTGCTGCACGATCAATCCGTGCAATGCGATTGTAGTCCAGTGACAAAAGTGACAAGGTGTTTAGCCCCTGAAATGTTGTAGCATCCACTGTACTTAGGCGATTGTTGGACAACACCAATGTGTGCAAATTTCCCAGATCCAGAAATATCCCATCGGGTATCACCTCAATCTGATTCTCTTGAAGTCTCAAGATTTGTAGTGAGGTGAGATCACGAAATGTCGTCACCTCGAGTCGCGAGATGCGATTGCTGGAGACATCCAGTACAATGAGACGCCTCATGCCACGGAATGTAGCCCCATTGATCCACTCAGATGTCAATTCATTGTGTGATAGATCCAGGACCACCACCTGGGTCAATTCACTGAATATCCCCGGCGCCAGAACATTCAAACTGTTATTCTGCAGATAGATTTCTTGAACGTTTCTTGCTTCGGAAAATAGTTCCGGTGGTAAATTATTCAATCTATTTTCGGATAGATCAACAATTGCTAAGGATATGAGTCCTTCAAGGGCTCGATCTGCAATGAAATTCATTCCATTGGCAGCAAGTCTCAGTTCAGAAAGTCTTCCAAGACCTGAGAAAATGGCCGCCGGTAGGTTTTCAATGTTGTTGTGTGAGAGATCGAGCATTTTCAGTGCTGAGCCACATTTTTTCGAAGACACTGTGCTAATTGAGGCACTCAGGTGGAAGGGACCAAGATCCCTAATTCTATTTCGTGTTAAATTGAGCCTCTGTAGGGATCTCAGGGGGCAGATCATTCCATCGGGAATGGTCCACATGTTGTTATCACTGAGATCTAAACCTTCAAGGGATTCCAGTTCTTCAGTAAATACTCCTCGTCCAACGTCCAGACTCATGGCACTCCAGTCAGCATTGTGAGTCCTGATCGTTAGATTTCGTAGTGCACTCAGACCCCTGAATGATCCATCAGTGAGATTGGAGAGTTTGCAGTATTCAACAGACAATGACCTTAATTCAATTAGTGCCCTAAAACTTCCTGGATTGATGGAACTCTGAAAGAAGAGTCCATCGCTACACTCAAGTTTCAGCCTAACCGTATTCTGTGGCTGTATCACGGAGAAATTTGTATTTTCGAGTTCACTATTGATGGTCCTCAATTTGCACACAAGGGTCACATCATCGTCCGTCGAACCGACCCAACGACACTCATCCGGAGCCTGATAGAGCAATGATTTGCTCATTGAGGCACTGAGAACACCAAAGATCGTCCCTATGAGTATGGTTACAAGGGCCGGTGATGATCCCATATTTAGAGTGTCTCTTAAACTTTAATCAACACAACACTGGACATTCTTTCACCTTCTTTATTCTTCTTAAACCTTTTTTTTATATTATATAAATTTATTATTCACTTGAGCATATCTTCTTTTTTTCTGTAATGGTGACTCGAGAGACACCTTAAACCACTTATTAACTGAATGCACCTTCTTGTAATCCAATTTGGTGATTTTGATAAGTGTTAATCCAATGGGAATGGTGGGGTTTCTTTGAGAAGAAACACCGAGGCTGCTTCTCTCGTGTCTTCACTCTACACTGTCCGCGACCGTATCCAATGTTTCACACGCGAATGAGTGCTCCAATTTGCAAATTTTATATCAAAACACTTTAGATATTTTTCTTCACTTTCGAATGTTCTTTGTCCGGTATACGTAGGGGATGAAGGATAACTTGGTTTTCCAAGTCCTTAAGGATATTTGTGTACTAAGGAATCTAATTTAAACGCGGTACTTGGCGTTTTTTTCTTGGAGCACGCAAAGCACTTCTTTCCTCATCGAACACAACTCATGGACTGAAATGATTCTCGTTGAGCGGTTGCTTTTCGTCTGATGGCCATAGTGAAGTTGAGAGGCCGAGTCTCGATCGTGGATCGGGTATGTTGTGTTGTATGTGTTGAGTTCTTTGCCGCCGGTTCATGATCGTGTCGATGATGATGATGATGGTGAAGAGAGCCAGTTTAGACGAGGTACCTACACATACTCTTGCGGAACTCAGGTGAATCCCAACATAACCTCATACATACTCCGTACCAAGAGGGAACTCAAATAAACACCAAGAGAGATGGTTTTGGTGAGCAGAAAAAAAAGGAGGTGAAATAACAAGTTCGAGTTACTCCAGAATGTGGCTATGAGTGACAAAGACAAATGGAACATTTTCAACTCATACCGTTGAGCATGGTTTTCTGCTTATGTATAGCCCAACTTATATATATATATATACATAATTTTCATACCTGGAAGAACCTTTTGCAGATGTCGCTCCATCTCACTTCAGCTCACCTTAGAATGATCACCAAGCCATGGGTGGATGTACATAAAAGGAGAGCAAAGTATAAATGGAAGAAAGGTGAACACAGAGACCAAAGGCAAAAGAAGAAGAATTAATATGAAAAAAAAAATTCGCTACATTATTCAAACATACATTTGAAAGACGTTTGAGACTCCCATAAGACATGGGCACTCTCGGGCTATAGAACTCAACTCTAGTGCTAAAGCAATAAATAAAATTTGTAAGGGATATCTTTTGTGACTTCTCAATCTTTCGTTCTTCCATTCTATACCATTCGCTCTGGGATGGCTTTTCTGCAGTGGAATTGGATGCCCCTCAGAATTTCTCATATTATATGATGAATGGATGGACAGGGTACTATTCAGTGCCTGTGTCTGCATCAATAACAACCAATCCAGCAGCTATGAAAACATACTCTTTTGTCTGCTGCACAGTACACTATTCATGTAAGACAATGATGATGGAATCTGTTTGGTATCACCATCTTCTGTTGCCATTTGTTTACATACCAGAAGAAAGTACTCGCACATCTTTGGAATCTTCCAGACAGATTCTCAAGATGATGGGTAGTACCAGTTGGTGGTTGAGGACTGTCCAAACCCTTTCAAATTCAAGCATATTTGAATACCTAAGTAGATGCTTCCTGTTCTTAAGAAAGTTGGTGCTGGATAATGTTGATTGTTGCTTTTGCCTTGGGACCCAGGGAACAAACAAAGCTGAAATTAGCATCCCTCAGAAAATAGCAAATTTTAGCAGTCATTTTGTTTAAATAGTCAGATAAAACAATATTTATTCGAAAAATAATAATAATAATAATAATGCTGGCACAACATTCCATGAAGGAACTAGGCCTTCCCGCAAAGGGATATCTAGATATGCATTATTATTTTTTCTTGTACGAGATGAGGTTGTCAGTCCCATGCCCGTGGAATCAAATGCAGTGAAGCTCATTGGATGCAATCCGAACACCTTTAACGCCAGAAAAATTCCTGGTGACCCAAAGGGGATTCGAACCCGGGACACTTGCATCATAGAGGGAGTGCTCTACCACTTGACTCATTGAGTGCCCTTATTCGAAAAATGCTAAAATGAAAATAGTTTTGTTGTTGTTTTTGTGATACCCATAAAATTATCAGATAGGAATTTAGAAAAAAATCAAAAAAGTATTTAAAAAAAATATGAAAATAAAAAATGATCAATAAGAAATATAAATCAGCAATATTAAAGATAGAATATAGTAAGGTGGGATAATTGGATCGTTTTCCAAAGAGTGCTACTTAAACTCTTGTTTTTGGACTGATAAAATTCTTTTTTACTTCTTCTAAATCCATAGAATTATGCACTGTTTCATTTAGAAACATAATATAAAAAAATTATCAAAAATATTATAGAAAATTTATAAAATAATGATAATACTGAAATAAGTCAGCGTGCACTAAGTGGATCGCCTTTTCGCTAATTCACTTTTATTTAAACCTTTGGATTTAAAATACTTTTTTTCACAAGGAAAAAGCAATAAATGTTTTCAATCAACAAGCTGTCACTAGCGAAAATATCACTGCTAGAAATTTTTTAGTGAAAAACCACCTGGCACAAGATTGAAATGAGTCGATTACGCTCACATATTTAATGGAAAAAATATTATTTTTGCTTTTTCTTAAACTAGAATAGTTAAATTATGTTACTGTAGTGACTATATTACGGAAATAAAATTAAAAATATTATTTTAAGTAGATTAGTCATAAACGATCCATATAGCGAAGCGCCCGGATTAGCACACTTGAATATAAATTATAAAGACTTTTATTAAATGAAATAATAATTATTTAAATAATTATGGCGCTGGCACACCTTTTTAATTGAGTAAAATTCAATCGATACAAATTTCACCTCTTACTCTTTCAAACCCTAATTAGATATAGTTGTCTCTTTCTGTCAAATGAAATTTGAAATTGAAATTGAAAATAAAATTTAAACTTCAATTTTCATTTGACGGAAAGAGATAAACATATATTATTTTAGTTTGAAAGAGTAAGATGTAAAATTCCAATCAATTGAATTTTACTAAATTGAAAAGGTGTATCAACATCATTAAATTAAAATTTATCTATCAGTGATACAAAGTCTATACGATCTTAAAAAAATCACTAAATCACTAAAATCAAAAATATCTAAAAAAAAAAAATATTCAAACTGTATATAAATACACATTTAAAATTGTCTGTTCTTCTCAAATCTAAATTGAATTTATTGTCACGTCTAAGAAGTTCAAGAGTAAGAAACAATATGATAGACTTGTGCAATGAATATTTGAGAAAAAATGTAAATTCTGATTTCATGTAATTTTCGTGGTCTAGAAAATATTACACAGGATTAAAGACCCAAATTTGATCGATATGAGTTCGATTCAAATCAAAATTATCATTTTTTTCTATTGGTCTTTAAGCACTAATGACTCGGGCATACCTTTTAGATTAGGAAAATTTCATGAAGTCGAAATTTGAATTCCTTTTATTCTCACACGCTTTGCATATATTCATTACATTCTTTCGCACTCTTATTCTTCTTTTAAACATCACAACAAACCCAATTTAGCTCAACCGAATTTGAAGTGCAAAGAATGAGAGAGATATATGCAAAACGTGTGAGAAAGAAAGGGATGCGAATTTTGACTTCATGAAATTTTCCTGATCAAAAAGGTGTGCCGGAGCCATAAAGAAATTTTTTGAAGTCAAATATAAAATGAATTTTTATGTTGATACTTCGGAGATTTGATTTTATGGAATTATCTGGATCTTAAAGGTGTAGCAGAGGAATAATAATATTACTTTAATTATGTTTTAAATTAATATGGAGAGTAATTTTGCAGAAATTTCTTAAAAAGTGGATTAATATTTAAATATAAAAAATTGGAGCTTTGAAGAAATGATAATGTGTTATTAATTTCTCTCGTGCCCCAATGTCATCAGGCTCAATATTGTTTTTGATATTTTTAAACTGTAATTTATATTTTTTCAAAATTCTCTTCAAAATTAGTCGTGCAAATGACATACAAAAAAGACAATCCATGCAGAATCACTAATTTTCCAGCATTTTCTATTAAAAGTATTCATACAGATTATGTAAATTATACTGTATTAATGCTGGTGTTTAAGTTGAAACAAGCTTTTAATGTTCTATGTTACTTTAAACACTTCTTAAAATCAGTTATTGGGAATTTTTATTTCCATTTCACTTTTAAAATTCCTGCCTTACTCTATAATTGAAGTCTTTCACCTTTTGCCCATGAGTAAAGTCGACGGGAACTTCTAAAGTACGATGCTAATTAGTAATTATAGTTTGTTAAATAACTCCAGAGAAAAAAAAACAACTCTCTTATATTCTGACTAAATGGCAGTACAAAGCAGTTAGTATTTTTGACGTATTTCACAGTAAATATTTTCTGAGCCAAAATTTATTTTATTATTTTATTTCTTTCCACCAAATTTCCACCAAAAATGGACACAAAAGTGCCAAAATATTTTGCTGAAACACCCACAATTCACGTTGAATTGCAGAGAAAGGCATATGGGAGGCAGTTTCTCTGGGAATTGAAGTGATTTTAAACGAAAGACTTGAATGCCTTAGACGACGAACCCGACTTTTGGTGTTTGTGTTGGCTGCTATTTTTATTGCCATGTTCTGTCATTCTCAACAATAACTTTTATATTGATCCCAGGTACTTTTCTCATCTCAATGTGTCCTTTTTTTCTGCATCATAAAATACAGCCCTCATATATTGGATTCTCTCCTCATGTTTACTTTAATAATGTTTTTCTCCCTTTTGGGTAAATATTGCTGAGGCAGTTGAGAGGAAATACTCAATATCGCTTTGGCTTTGTTGATTTTTGCTGCTGGTTAATTTAAAAATATTACACACAAAAGTGACAGGTGGTTGATGAGGGTGGCGCTTCTAGGAACTGTGTAATCCTTGGTTCTTCCCCAGATTGTTTTATTGTTTCAGGAGAAGTTGTTGGTTTTCTAGGGTTCCTTTTTTTCTCTAATAAGTTGGGAATTTAGCCTGCCAAATTGACGACAAATGGTCAAAGCAAATTACTTCCTCGGGTAAAATATGGAATTTCCTCAAAAAGTTTCTACGGAAGGAGAGAGTCTTCCTGAAGTTGCTGCAAAATGCTTTGTTTGCCTTTCCCAAACAGTTGCCTTAGCCAATAAATTCTTCGTGGCCACATTTGAAGAGTATTTGGCCGAAGAGGCTTTTTACCATCCTCCTCGTTCTTGGGTCATGGTGAGATAATTGAACAGGACAGAGGGAGTGAGAAGACCTTCGGGAGGTAGCATAAATGTTGGTGCTCGGCCAGTGCTCAGCAGGGTGGATTCATAAAATCGATTTCAATTTAAATTTCATTCCAATCGAGTGATGTCTCACATCCAAGCCATTCCAGAGTTTGTATATGGAGAAAAGTATGCTCAACACACTAGCAGAACACTTCTTCTTAGCCAATAAAGAGAGCCTCTTCCTGTGCAATCACCTCGTTGTTTAATTTTTAAATTTATTTCTACAAAAGTGATCTCTGGGGCTTCTTTCGCTTCATTTTCTCCTCTCTTACTATTGATTTGCTGCTCTTTTTTCTTTCCTTTAGCCTTTCTTGCCGTTTCAGAAATGCTCTCGTGATGATATACATTGCTTTTCTTATCCTAAAACCCAATGGTTTTCTGCTGTAAAAGAGGTTTCTGCAAAAATGCAATGAAATGAGCATGAAGACCGATGACCAATTTGAGAATGTCAGAAAAATATATATTGTTTCGCCAAGGGGCATCCAAGTAGCATGCCAAGGCGCCTCGTAAATCTCACCCGAAATACCATGGCCTTTTGTCGTGCAAGAATTAAGCATGTTTCAATCACAACAGGGACAAACACTCGCCGTTGGATGCTTGCTTTGTAGTTTCTTAACTCGGATTACTAGCAATTTTGCACACTTAGCACATAGGGAAGTACCCGAAGTACCAATAAATATATGTTAGAAATATTTTACTTGTCTCCTCTGGAAGGACAAAAATATTTTAACCCTTGAAGAATATAATTTACATTTATAAGGTAAGGTACTCTCTAGTCGGCCGTTTAACAAGTCGGCCACTATGTGTTCTTCAAGTCGGCCGGTGGAATTATTTATTCATATTATATAATTTTGCAATAATATTCCATGAGTTTTATAACATCATAAGGTCAATAATTGTATAAATAACACAAATGACCGAGAATACAAATGAAATTAGACACAAAACATTAAAAAAATTATTAAAAGTCAGAGGATTCAAATTTACCTTAAGCAATATTGGTCATTTTCAGCATATTTTGATGTTCTTTATAATATTCACGACATTTTTTCACAAAGAATTATTCGATTTATTACCTGTACAGATTACTTTAGCAGTCAAATTTTGAGTCAAACCGCAAGTTGAGAACTTTAACTAACTCACTGTGCAATAAATTTATTTTCATTATTGATAAAAATATTAATTTTCTGTCTTAAATGTGAAGGTGTGAAATTTTAAAGCCATGTTCCTCAATTCGGCCGGCTAAATAAAAGAATAAAAAGAATTTTTCCCTTACAATTTTTTGTTTTCTTAAAATTACTATTCTTTAAAGGTTTTCTTTCTTTCTTTCTCAATATCCTTTTCTAGTCCGTAAAAACGTTACGGGCTTTTAAAATTTGAAAAATGGGTGGCCGACTAGAGGAACCCCAGGTGGCCGAGTAGAGAAACGCTTATATTGAAGTGGCCGAATTGAGGAACACTCTACATTTTTAAAACATTTTAATTTTTTAATAATCTAAAATTATTTTATCTCCAAATAAAGTGTACAATCAGATGGACAAAGATCTATACTACAACTTAGGGTGAAAATTTGATCAAAACAGGCAAATTAAATGTTCTTTTACATAAGTTTTTCATAAAACCCATCCTTAAGTGGCCGACATACAGCCCCTTACCTTAGTCGAATTTTTTGTGTATTTACGGGGTCCTTTCAGTAGCTAAAATCGTAAAGTACTTGCCATGAGCGGCGAAAGTTCTTAGTTCATTTTTCTGGCAGTCAGAACTTAAGACCAGAAAAATGAACTGAACTCTCTCAAATTTTTCAGAGAGTGAAGTCCTGTATGCGATCAGTAAATTGAAGGATGGAGTAGGTGCAGGAAATGACGAAATTATGTTCCAGAAATGCTAAAACTCATAGGTATAGCGGGGGTCAGTTAGCTTACGCGAGTCACTATGATGGTTTGGCAAAGCGGGAGAAAACAGAAGGACTGGCAAGTTGGAGTCATTGTTCCCATATTAAAGAATGGAAACAAAAAACTATGCTCTAATTAGGGAATTTGCCTTCTGATGACTATGTCACATATAAGAATAAAATTAAGACTATTACGATTAGGGGAAACTGTGGCACCACTAAACACTGCGATTTTTTAATCGGTATTGGATATCAGAGGATAAGACCGATAGGAATTTGTAGGCACTATAGGGATGCTTGTCCACTGAAGGAATGATCGAGATAGTCCAAGTAGTTTAGAAATAAAAATTACTGTTTGGTGGTACCCCGTGGTTGGTAGTGTCCCAGTTTCCCCTAATACTTTCTGAACTGCGAGAATGCCAAAAAAAGAAAGCAAGTGTTTTATCTTGCATTTATTTCGTGTGTCGCTCGAAAACTGACCGAATCACAGTTGGAACGCATGGAAAATTGCTCGAAATGCCTATAATACGACTCAGAAATCAATTAATATGAACAGTAATATCTTACTCATCGTATTTCTCCACTAGAGTGTACTCTTTCTAACACACGTGATATTCCATTTGAAATTTTGCATACTATATACCTCTCTTTCCGGCTTTTCTTAATATTAATATTAATCTTATGTGACAACACGGTGAGTTCGCACGGGAAAGTGTATGCAAAAATCCTTAAGAGAAGATAGATAGATAGATAGGTTCATTTTGGAGACAGCAAGTGGCGTCCGTCTATATACGGGACATCCATACGCCGCGGGCGAGTTGGCGTCCTCGCCAACTCGTCCGCTGCATCCATGCCTCCATTTTTTGCCCCTTATGCATACTTTTTTTCCGTTCCTTGAGAGAAGATACCGAGACATAGTCGAGCCCAGAAAGAGTGAAGAACAATGCAGTTTAAGATCTAATAGAATCAGCACGAACCAGTTTTTCATCCTGAAGATAATTGTTCAAAAGACTTGGGTGTACGCCGTAACACTTTATGCTTGTTTCATAGGTTTGATTCGTTTGGTTTCATCCGAAAAGCTTTCGTATGGGGGCGTCAGGGATGTGTTTTATCACGTTTGTTGATGATATTATATATACATGGAGAAGATGATAGACCGCAGTTGGTGACAGAATACGATTCGCATTGAAGATTTCAGAAGGAATCTCCTTTGTAGAGGATTTGACTCTTTTATGATCTTCCGAAGAAGACCAGTGCGTACTTGATCGATTAGTCCTTTGTACTGAAACAGGTATGAAGGTGAATGTGGTTAAGTTTCAGGCAATGGTAATCTTCCGACAGCGTGTACAGTGAACTCTGCAGGTTAGTGGAGTCCCATTGAAATAGATGGAGAAGTTGAAGTATCTCGGGGTGTTATTTACGAATGATGCTGAAATTGATAAAGAACCCTTATCGCCTATTGATCAGCCTTCTGCAGTAATGAAGGAGCTTAGTAGTAGCGTAGAGAGGAAAGCCGAACAGCCGTTCTGCTAAATTTTTGGTTTTCAAAGCTAGTTCATTTCTACTGACACTTATGGTCATGAGATTTAAGTAATGATCGAAAAAGTAGGATTGCGATTACAAGCTGCCGAGATGAGGTACATACCGAGTGGTTAAGAATATCGCTCTTCGAGACAAGCGACGAACGTAGACGTTTAGGAGGAACTATGAGTCCAGGAGATGCTTCTTCGGGTTGAGAGATCACAACTTCGATGGTATGGTTATGTTTAGTACATGACTGAATAAGCATTCCCTACAAAAGTTATTCAAGCCATATTGTGAGGAGACGTTACTCTTGAAAAGGCATAGAACAAGGTGGCTAAAGCAAATTCTGGATCTTTCTTTGAACCGCGTTTGGATTGACGACGAACATCTCCCTGAAGTCACGGAGGATCGACAGGCCAGCGACCTTGATAGGAACAAACCGTTGAAAATCAATGAATCAAAAAAATCTTGTATTACTCCTTGAGGGTTTTCTAAGTTGATCTTCCGAACCTTTAGATCAGGAACGTGCAAGAACCGTTGAAACCGAATAAACGTCAAAATAAGTTTGTTGAGGTAGCGTTTTGACCATTGACATACAAGTTTCATTTGACGTTTGTTCGGTTTCAAATGGTTCTTGCACAGCTCTGATTTAGATCCTTACACTACTTTCGACTTTGAATATTTTCTTCCTATTTCTTATGTCAAAATTTTAGCATTTAATGGAGTACCCGGAGAACCTATTTATCAACAATTTCCATCTGATTTTTAGTCACTGATTTTATTTGGTCTCTGTAAAGGATCTGTTGGACCTCTGTAGGTTAGTTGAGATTGCTAACCAAATCACACGTGTTTTACTGAAGCTAAGGCCTTCCGCTCCGTTTTTAGATGTTCTCCAGTTTCGAAAAGCATTAGAATTAGATTCTGGGGCTAGATCCTCAATTTTCTTTCCTTGCTTTTTTGTCTTAGGACTGCTCTAAATTGCTTTCAAAGATTTTCGAGACAAAATTTCTTTATTCTTGTCAAGATTATAACCATATCATTGGTTTTGTGATCTCACAACACGAAATGCTCCCTGACCGCTACATCCTTGTCAATATATCCCTTCTTTGAGTTCCTTTCTCAATCTTTACGAATAATATCTTTAACCGATCAGAGAACGTTAAATTTACCCGAACAACTTAACTTTAACTGATACGTTTTTTAGTCCAATTGTCAGTGTCAGTGCTTCAATCTTCTTTTAGATTGAAATTTTTTTTTCAAAAAGTCGACAAATAAAAATCAAATTAAAGAACAGAATTTTAGATTGAAATTCAAATTTCCAGCATCCACAATGTCGTAAGATTTTTGCAATTGACCGCCCCTTTGTTGTTCTGTTTGAATTCCATGAATGACCGTCTGGTGCGTCTTCTTTTGTTCTCATTGCCCAGTGTAGCGCGACCCTATTTGAAGACCTAGTGCTGGATATTAATTTTCTTAAAAATTAAATGCAAATTTTGATGACATGGTGAGTGTTCCAGGAATTGCTGTTCAATTTCACAGTGTCGATTCTTGGGAGTCTACAAGAGCAACCAATAAAAGTCTATGAGGAGCCATAAAATGCTCTCTTGAGAATTCATGCAGTGCGAGGTCGATATTTCCCTTTTGGTATTGTGGTCACCAGGGTATCTCTCCTCATCCAGGGTTGTCAAGGGATGGAGGAGCTTAACAGTGCAAGAATATTATGGTTCAAAATATGAAATATTGGTAGCCAACTGCGAAAGGTAATATTGAAGGGGAGAAGAAAGTTAAATATACTTGTGGGCTCCATGAGGTGAGTGTATTGTGGTGCAATAAATTAACAAATTGTCAATAAATCATTGGGGGTTTTGGATGAAAAATGAATAAGAATAAAAAATGGGATGGTTTACACAATAATACACAAAAAAAGGAAATATGTTTGAGAATCTCTTTTGGTCAATGAATTTATTGCAAATGGAGACAAAAATCTTCTCTCCCATCCAAAGCACATTATATATTTTTATTAATATTCCAAAGGTGAAACATTAATTTTTCCATCTTGCACTCTTCTCTCTCAAAGAACCAATTATATTTTATTTTCACATACGAATGGGTAAGTCTGGTGTATGTCTTCTAGCGTTCAGTTGTCACGTAATAAACATTGATTTTTAGTACCGTCCGCTGTCAAACGTATCACGCATTAAAGTGTATCGCGATCGGGAGGCTCAACAATTGCCCATCATTTATATGATGATGACCGATTCTTTCAATGTTGCGCCATTGTGCTATAATGGTGGCATTTTTTTTTTGCCATCGCGATCCAGCTCCCCCTTATTAATTCCTTTGGCCAACGCATCTCTCGATCGTCCTCGGCATTCTATCTGATATTATTTATGTCGCGGTAGTGGCAAAAATGTGTCTGCAATTCCTGCACTAAATGCACCGCATTTCATCTCATAGAGCTACCTGTTCCAAGACAACTCACCTCAACAATGAGTGCAGAGAATTTCTTCTTCTTATAACTCCTCTCACTCTGATCTCCAAAGAGTGTGACTCCTAAGAATTATCCAGAGTGGGAAAAAAGCTGCTTCATCAGAGCAAAAAAGAAATACATATATTCCATCGCAAGAAAAATATGATGAGGAATTGGCTTTCGAGAAGATGAAGAGCAAAGAGGAAGAGACGATGATGATCCCATAAAAATATGAACGGCAACACTACAAACGGCATTTTATTGATATTGTGCTGGGGATGGCAAGCTGCTGGCGGATTCAACTATCGATCACCAGGCGATTTAACAAAATAAATATAGAAATTCATCCCGGTGATTTGAAGGTACAGGCAAAAGCCACCAGTTCCAAGCAAATAATTTAGGGCCAACAATACAAGATGTGTGGGTTAGAAGAATTGAATGAAGAAGGGAGAAAAAATCAAAGAATGCAGAAGAAACAGGATTGAGAAAAACCAGAAAAAACACAAAGGATGACGACTATGTTCCACGATGAATTGTAGAAACCAAACCTATTTTTCAGACAGGGAACCCTCTTGTGGTCAATTCGGTTAGAAGTTGAAGTTCTACAGAATATACCAATTTCACTTATTCACCTAGTCATTGTGTTTCTATCTTCTAAATGAAAACCTGGTTATGGATTATCAGACCTATTTGTAAGAAGACTGAATACTTTGAGTAGATGTTATTAGTACGTCCTTTTTCGGTATTACAGCCAATTGGTGAACTGTACTAATCTGATTCGTCTACATTTGAGGCTGTTATAAAAAATTATCCCTCAGTTCCACAGTTACAACTAAGTAAGTCCCTGGTCTACGTCGTCGTTAGTCAATTCTACTCTGCATAGGATCATGTAAGGGTTTTTCAATGCGAGAGGAGCTGCAAGTGCCAGAAGAGACAGAGCAGCATGGCAGATGAGTCATTGTGCTCTGGGTATCCATTATCCGCTCCACATTCTACAGCCAGCGGCCCAGTCAAGGGAGTATGACACAGAATAAACTTTTCTTAGGATGATAGCGATGACCTGTCATACAAGCCCACCCTGTACATTGATAGGTAAAAAATAGGCAGAGGACCACGAAAAAAACCCAATAGAGTAACCTAGCAGGGGACAGACCTTGGCTTGATTTTTGTTAACCTGTTAGTCAAGAACTCCAGACGCTATTTAAGCGTATTTACTTGAGACTTCAGCAACGCTCATATACCTCATAATTTTACAAGATCCTGAATTGTCCTTCTTCGTATACAGACTAATATATAACTATCGGGCGTAGTATTCTTCTTTCGACTAATAACTTTTAATATTGTTTGTTAAGAACTCACAGAATATGGATACGGAGTATCAACTCCATTTATCCTAAAAATTCTGAATCGGAAGATACTCTACAGGCAAACACAAGCTCTTCTGGCTCTTAAAATCCGTTCTTGGATAACTGTTGAAGTGTTATCATCTGTGATCATCGATCCCGATGGAATTCACAACCTCACAGTTATGGTTTTCCTTCGATTTTCTTTGACTGATGCTCTTTGTAGGTATTGTCCTCTATGTATTTTGCTTTATATCTGTAATGCTAGATTAAAGAATTCTGTACTACTCTGAAATTTTACCCTATATTGTCAGTATCATCGTTAAATGATTTTCGGTAAGCAGTAGATCGGATTTACGGTACGAAAGTTAAGCAATAATCTGACTTTATTCTTTAAAATAAGCTTCTTTTCTTCTCATTTATTTTTTAAAATAAGCCGACCGATGACGTTCCGAAAGGAGTTTTTGTGGAAAGAGGAAAATCCGTGTTTAGTCAATATCATCGACACCATTACAGTCGGTTGGAAAGTACGCAGACTGAGAAAAAATCGGGGGTGCGATTAAGTTTTTTTCCTGATTCCACATTTTTAATGTTAATTTTACGCCTTTTTGAGGGTAAAATTAACATGAAAAAAGGTAACTTTAACCCCTAATACACCTAAAAACCATAATATTTACACCGATTTCGGATCAATACTGCAGGGTAAAACTAACATTTCCGGAATGTTATTTTAACTTTTTCGGATTTCTCTCAGTGTAGTCTTATTACCATTCCCACGGTGGATTCAGTGATTGCGCCTTGCTTTCTATCCTCTTGTCTTAATACGTTGTTCACAAGGAACTCTCGTGACAGCGATTCTTTCACCTTGACCTGATTTTTTAATAGTTTTGCAAAGTAGTAGATGTTGCAATGTCTAAAATATTAGAAGTAAAGATGATTAATAATGATTGATAAAATTTGATAAAAATAATTAAGAACACAATGATTGATAATAATTTGGTGTGATTTGGATACCTCCTTAAAAGGTAACCCTAGAAAATTGTCTATGTCCTCAATTAGCCTCCTATCTCTTTTTTTTGTGAACTTAGTTTTATAAGTTTTCAAAAAAAGATTTTCTAGTTAATACTTTTAAAAATCTATAAAACCGAACGTATTTTAAACTTACAACTTTATTTTTAAAATGTAACATTGTTTATTCAAACACATAAAGTAATAATGATTTTTTTTGATTTTTTTTCAGGTAAGGATAACCTTCAAATTCCCGAATCATTTTGTAAGTACACAAAAACTTTTAGAACTGGAAAAAGTTTCAATAGCTGTTGCCATTACAAATATAGAAAACCAAATTAGAGCACCATATAGAATTAAAAGAAGAGAAATATTTCTTCTTTTTTATATATAAATTTTTTTCAAAGAAATCTAATTATTTTTTATTGGAGCAAATTATCGAAAATTTCCCCCATCGATCGGTTCTCGTAAGTCATTTGATATTTGATATGGGAGGGTAATTGGATGAAATGGCCATGTTTCACATATGTTTCACGGATGCATCCGCGATGTACACGATGCTCGTTGGCAAACAAGAGCAAATAAAGATTATTTATGTCGCCACGGACAATTACATTGTTCATGGATGTGGACATGTGTGTTGCTGAAGAGGTGCTGGAAGAGTAAAATAAAAAAAAAAACGTCCAGTGCGGTAAACACCAGAAGGACTCGCGGATGACGGTGAACTTAACAAGAATCCTCTATCTATTGGGAGAGTCTCAGAAAAGCCACCGCTGCCAATCGATTACTTCCCCAGACAAATGGCATTAATTCCGACTCCTCTGCCAAGTCATCGGCGAATGGGAATACTGCCAATTGGAGTTGGTGGAAGAGTGCGAATAAAAAATGCCTTCGGAGACATTTATTAATTCAATGATGTGCCGCCAGTGGTTTGCTCATGCTGAGTGACACTCTTGTCCGACGCATATCTCCCAATGAGGACCCCACACACCAAGCAATTAAATACCCCTTTGGATGGTAACTAGGCACATGGGAAGGCCAAGATGTCAGATGATTTCCATGCGGGCCAATGACGGTCTATGGAAAAAAATTGGGATATTGCTCTTGGTTTTTACAGAGACCAAAGCATTAGAATGTTCTTTGTAACTTGTTTCCAAAAAAACTAAAATTTCGCGTTCTTTGGCTTTTACACTTCATCTTGACTTTTTTTTGAAAAAAGCCTTTTTCATATATATATTTTTAGACTGTAAATGAATTTTAGATCAAGCACTCTACAGGAGATACGAACAACTAAAGTTGTTTGCTTTTTATTGATTTTCGATATTAAAACGAAGCTTTTATCAGCCAGTATTGCAAGAGCATTTTGACAACTCTTAAAGAGGAGGAGCTTTGACGTAACCATGGCAAGCATTGCAAGGTATAACTTAAAACATTTTTGATTTCCTCAGAAATTATTAAATTGCTTATTGGAAACATTTACCCATA
This sequence comes from Phlebotomus papatasi, assembly GCF_024763615.1. Classification (NCBI taxonomy): domain Eukaryota; kingdom Metazoa; phylum Arthropoda; class Insecta; order Diptera; family Psychodidae; genus Phlebotomus; species Phlebotomus papatasi. The sequence goes on from NC_077223.1 coordinate 40,391,315, forward strand.
AATACTTTAAGACACGTTCTCTTTATGATCAATGGCCAAGTTCAGTTGACTTTTCTTCAAATTTTCAATCCCAAAGCACCTAAAGCAATGAATTATAGTTTTTTTTTATCAGTACTATTTATTTGTGAACAACACAAAACGGGTCCTCTTCGCAAAAGAATAAACCACGCTTTAGATATGAATCTTTATAAGAAATTAAATTATATTACCAAACCTTCTGCATTTTCCAGTATTTTCACACTGGGAGAAATCCGAAAACAGTTAAAATAACATTCCGGAAATGTTAATTTTACCCTACATTATTGATCCGAAATCGGTGTAAATATTATGCTTTTTAGGTGTATTATGGGTTAAAGTTACCCTTTTTCATGTTAGTTTTACACTTGAAAGGGTGTAAAACTAACATTAAAAATGTAGATATATTTTTACACCTAAACAGTGTTAAAGTTACGAGGAAAAAAATTAATCGCACCCCCTTTTTTCTCAGTGCAATAAATATTGCCAGAAATTTTTCAATTATAACTACGAGACAGTGATTAAGAACTGGAAACTTGTATTAGGATTAGTGCACGTAAGTGGATGTGTCCTTTATAATGGCGTGGTAACACAAAATTTTATGATTTTCTAAACTTACTAAATATCTTGTGTTTTATTTGGACAAATAGGTACGATAGGCTTTAGTCTGAGCCTGGGATGAGCTTTTTTTTTTAGGAAAATTTTGATAAGGGATGTGTGAATAAAAGCAATTAATCCCTTTAGACTATTAAAATTCAGTGGTCTTTCCCGTTGAGGGTAAGTGGGGCACCTTTGAATGTGGAGTAGCTTTGAAATTAGAATTTTTCACTTATTTTTAAATAAAATTGAGCCTTATCATGATATTTAGATGCACAAACACATTAAGAAGCTAAAATACATTATGTTATGGTATAATTCCATTTAAAAAAAAAAATAGGAGAAAAATCTCAATTTCAAAGCTGCCCCACATTCAATGGTGCCCAACTTCCCCCTATTTTTAGAAGTTGAGATTATTCGTGAACGAGGTTAAACCTTGAGTTTGAAGACTGTTCTATCACTGAGAGAATTCCGAAAAAGTTAAAGTAACATTCCGGAAATGTTTATTTTATCCTGCAGTTTTGATCCGAAATCGGTGTAAATATTTTGCTTTATAGGTGTATTAGGGGTTAAAGTTGCCCTTGTTCATGTTAATTTTACCCTTAAAAGGGTGTAAAATTAACATTAAAAACGTTGATATATTTTTACATCTAAAAAGTGTTAAAGTTATGAGGAAAAAAAGTTAATCGCAACTCTGTTTTTTTCTCAGTGATGCCTTCTTTACAAGTTACTCATTTTGAACAAATTAGAACTATCGTTGTAAAGATTTTTTTTAATTTACTGATCAACTTGTTTGTTTTATTTTTGGCTAACTGATAAAATATTTATGATTTCTAATATTCTGTTAATGAAACCTATTTTTATTTTTTTTGTGATTTTATGTGATTTTGTTATCTATCTTTTACTTAGTAACCTTTTTATTTTTACCCTCGTTGAATTTCTCACAATCACAAATGTTTAATCAAACTAAATAAAGTCAAATGTTAATTTAAGTTTACTATAAATCCTGGAAATTAATTTAAAATCAATTTTGATTTTCCATTACTTACGTTACTGTTTTCTTACAGAAAGTATGATCTTTTTCTTTAACAAATTTTCTTGTTATCCTAATGGTAGTTCTACGAATTGAATACGAATACTTTATATTTAACTGAAATATACCACGAATTTCAAAATAAGTGTCTTTATTTACTAGCAAAAGTTAAGAATTTTACATTTTTTTTTATTAAATACTCACATTTTGTTTTTAGAAAAACACACAAAATAAAATTTTACACTTCGTCTTCTTTTAATATATTTATTTCCAAAAAATAAAATTTCTTCACAAAGTTTTCAAGGTTGTATCAAAATATAAACAAATAAAAAGACGTTTAGCTTCTTTAATATTATTTTCTGAAGATCAACCAATTTGATAAAATGGCCCAACATAAAAAATGAAGTGTCTGAAAGACCCAAAAAAAGCCATAGGATCAAATTCTTGGGAAACACTTCTGTTTCACACAAAAGTCCGCAAAGAAGAATCCCTCAGAATGGGCATAAATCAACATAGAAAAGGCCAGAATTTAAGTTGTTTCGCGCGTTGATCTCTGGACCCAAAAAGTGTCAACGTTTTAGCTGCCGCATTGAGTGAATTATTGGTATGATGGAAGATTGAAGAATTCCCCTCTGTGTCTTATTCTGACTTCTTTGCCCCATTGAATTCCAAATGCTCAGGGAAGACGCAAGGTATAAGATAGAAGTTGGGAAGATGGGTAAGAAATGGGAAAGAGAGTGGCATATCTTGGGCTGCGTGAAAGATTGCGAAAACAATTAACTGTATTTTATTTCACATAATATGCTCCTCAACTTCTTCATCTCACCACACTTCTCCATCTTCTGGTCATTAGCAGTCAAAATGAGTGCTTTGAAGCAGCATGGTGGAGAAGAAACGTTAATGGCAAGAAATGTTCTGAATTTGCCAATTTCGTCTCACTATTTTATCAATTTAGATTTCAAGAGATATTCTAATGACTTCACCAAATTAGAGAAATTGCTCCCCAAGAATTTTTCTACATGTTGATAAATGGGAAACCGGAGAATTTTGGTTGGTATAAAGACGGTCGAGATGTGAAGGAAGTTTCGCCTTGAACCTGTGAGAATGAGCTACCGTTTCAATATTTGAAGATTTTAATATACCACGATTATCGCAACAGGGAGCCCCCTTACTACAAATAACACTGCAGACTCTCAAATAAATTCTCGATTTTGAGTTTTTCCTCTTCCAACCACTTCAACTTCTCCATTATAATCCAAAAGCAGTGGATTATGGATTTTTCGAGACTCCACTAAAATTGCTAATCACACTTTTGTGTCCATCCTTCACCATGCAGAGAAAATCTCTGTGAAAATTACAGTTCTAAAACGGTGTGATATTATGTTATTTATTTCCCTAAAATCAAGCTATTTGTATTGAAGTAAAATGATTATTTTTAGATTGGGCTTATACTTTCATGAAGTATGGTTTACGTTCATTATACGTAACGTTACAATACGTAAAACTCAGTTTTACATATCGTATATTTTTTGATTTAGAGATCACCTAGAATCCATTACTCCGAAAAAGTTAAAATAACATTCCGGAAATGTTAATTTTACCCTGCATTATTGATCGGTGTAAATATTACCCTTTTTAGGTGTATTCGGGGTTAAAGTTACCCTTTTTCATGTTAATTTTACCCTTAAAAGATGCAAAATTAACATTAAAAAATAATTATATATTTTTACACCTAAAAAGTGTTAAAGTTATGAGGAAAAAAAGTTAATCGCACCCTCGTTTTTTTCTCAGTGCTAGAATCCATTACTCCGAAAAAGTTAAAATAACATTTCGGAAATGTTAATTTTACCCTGCAGTATTGATCCAAAATCGGTGTAAATATTGCCCTTTTTAGGTGTATTGGGGGTTAAAGTTACCCTTTTCATGTAAATTTCACACTTAAAAGGTGTAAAATTAACACTAAAATATGTTGATATATTTTTATACATAAAAAGTGTTAAAATTATGAGGAAAAAAAGTTAATCGCACTCTCTTTTTTTCTCAGTGTTGGTTTATTACACAGGCAAAATGTTTCGTGTTTCAAATGTTTCAAAAGTTTGTAAATGTTTGTACTTTTTTCATAAACATTGTTCGTAACACGATCACTTATCGAGCATGTTTTGTTCTTTTATCAACATTTCTTTGTAAATATTCGGACACAGAAAAAATATTCGTAAAATTTTGTATTTTGTTTGTTAAGTTTTGTCAGACTAACGAAAATGTACAGGTGAAATTGTTTTCAAGTTTGAGTAGTGAATGAAGATCGCAAGAGGAATGGCATTACAGCAATTTTTTTCAAGCTTATTTCTCGGATTTATTTAGCAGGTTTTCCAATAGTTAGTGAATTTTTCAATAAATTATCACTGTAAGTATATTTGTTTGACCAAAAAAATATACCAAACAGCATGATAAAATTGATATTAATTGTAAAGGCTTTTGATTTGCCTTCAATCTGTACAATATTCACTATCCTGTGGGATTTGCTGATGTGAAATGTGTGAAATATTCCCCAAGTTCACTTTGAGAATCATTATTCCCATGTAAGCTTTATGTCTATCTATTTCTTTTGAGATCTGTTTAGTGCCGAATTTTCTCGGCAATTACCACTAAATTATGATGGATTTAGTGTCATCGTTTTCTAATATGGTAACTCTGTAATTGTTCAGATAAGCAATCTAACAGCTCAGCGGTTGATTACATGATTTTATTCATTTCTGGGTCATCAGCACCTCAACTCAATAAAACAACTAGGCATGGAGATATATTATATTATATATTTGTAATTTTGTATGAGACTAATAATACCAGAAGAATGCTTGGCCTTTACGGAATGTAGAATTATGAATTTTTCGGAGAAATGTGATTATATCAATATCATTTATTTTTAGAGCATTCAATTGGGCCGAAAATTACCATACACTTAATTAATTTTATCTTTAATTATAATTTTGAAACTATATAATTTTTATCGAAAACTTTAAGTAACACATAATTCGTTTAACGGGCATTTGTTTTTTAATATGTTTTTTTTAAATTTAGTTTACATTAAAGCTTTAAAGCCGAAGCAAAGAATGTACGAATCCTGAAAATCTTTCCCTGAAGATTTTTATTCCTGACGAAACGCAGGGGATAAACTAGTCTGCTACTCACGGTTCACTCTGGGTGCCGATCAGCGCGATCTTGGAGTCTGATCGTGCGATCACCGTGGAGATCCTGGAAATTGATCGCTCAATCAACGCGATCTTGGAGACTGATCGCATAATCAGTGCGATCTGTAAAATAGATCGCACAATGAACGCGATCTTGGCGACTGATCGTGCAATCAGCATGATCTTGGAGCCTCATCGTAGGGATCACTGCAATCCTTGCAGTCTTGGAGAGTGAACGGAGCAATCTACCGATCTGCCTTTCGCTAATTTCTTTAAATTTTTTGTGTCATTCTGAATAATTTCATGAAGAAATACCGTCTTATAAAACTAAAACAAAACTATAAGACAGAATTATCTATACCGCATGCCTCCTTATACGGGGGATTCGAATTTCCTTAAGGGATTCGAATTTCGACCTCATGAAATTTTCCTGATTTAAAAGGTGTATCGGAGGCATAAGGTTCATATTTTGAATGTCAATTTTTACGATAACTATTTGAAATCTTCTAATACTTCTCTGAATTAAGACAATGCAATTTCAATAAAATTTTTTAATAGGAAATTAATCAATTGAGTTTCGCATTGATAACTAAAATTTTTGCATTTAATTTTGTCTTACTGAAATGTCGAATTCTAACGATGAATTCTTGAATTATTCACACTAAATTGACATTGAATAGTAAATTAAGTCCTTGAAGCTTGGTTATTTGAATGATGCATTTAAAAATGTAGTTTCTTTCTTTTTCTTGAAATGTAGACCGTTACGCATGATATTATGTATGTTGGAGGAATTGAAATTCAAGACGATTTTCTTTCTTAAAACACCCGTTTTGGATATTAACTTTCACTGGTGAGAGGTTCCTTTTTCTGTTCCTTCTTTCATTTCAACGACCATTCTTGGGGAAGAATTTATTAGACTCGTTGTCTTTGTCTGGTTGGGAAAAACATTTTGGAAGTCACTGTTCGGGTTCGTCAATTTTCAATGGTGAAGGCCTTCTTCGTCTTAATGATACATTGTTTCATGGTGTGTTGGGAACTGGGAGTCATCCTGGCAAAGAGAGTATTTTATGACTGTGCGTCCTTCTTCACAAGGGGTTTCCTGCAGTCGCATCGGGTGGTATTCAAATGGCGCAAAACACCAAAAGATTGAAGACGCGCGAGATTCTTTGATATGTTGGCAATCGAATAAATCTATTTGTAATCATTTTGATACACTGATTCGTTCTGTTTCTTTCACTGTCCATGTGGAAGACTTGTACTGTGAATTCCACTGTCTTCTCGCATCCCATTCATCCCATGGTGGATTTATTTGCTCGTACTGACCAAAAGAGTGGTGGCTATATATATATATAGGGAAAAAAAAACCAGAGGGAGATTGGAAAACTAGGAGCAGAACAGAATGTCAAAAGAATTTACAGTCATCCAGGCATGACACTGTCGTGGTGGATTTTATTATATTTTTCTCCCTCCTGAGAGACTCTTAGTTTTTTTCCACATTGTCTTTGGCAATATTATGTAGATTGGGAAGACTTGGTCTCGGAGATTTCGTGCTGAAATTTACAAATGCAATGTTTTGAAAATAAAAAAAAATCGATGGAATCCAGATGGGAAAAAAGTGTCTGGTTCGGTATAAAGAGTTTTAAGTAAAATGTTCTTTGAGGCTTTTCTTTTATATGAATAAGAGTTTATGTGGAGTATTTTGGTACTTTTTTGGAGGAGAGACAAGCGATAGAAAGAGAGAGACATGACTGAATGCAGAAATACCATTAATATTCTTCTTGGGCGCGATTCGTGTCCATGGAGGAATTCGTGTTTAACAATAAATTCAATTATCTGTCCACTTCAATGATACTATTTAATTCAGATTTATTGTAATTTTTCCGGTATTGAAGGTATCTCAAGGCTCCTTTAACCTGGAATATTTCGAAATACACCTCACTGTGGTATGCTCCAGGAGATCTCGACAAATGTCCCCTAGTGGTTTGTTTCTTAGATAAATCTTCATGCAATTTGTTATGGTCTCCATACGTGTGTCTCGGCTGAAATAAAACATTAAAGAGATCTTACATTTTTAGTTTAAAGTGTTGTTAAGATGTTGGGAAAGAATTATTTAATAAAATTAAAAAAAAAATATATAAATAAAATTAAAGGAAAGGTCGGGTATATGTGTACGAAACTCGTATCGTAGACGGATTTTTAATATTACCTCGCAATTAATTCTGGAAAAGTTTTTTTTGTTTTTCAATTAATTCATATTTCGAAGAACGCGAAATTTCGAAAATATTTCTAGAATAAAGGCTAAACACACGGGATTTCAGGTGCCGTGGCAAAAACCGCCAACGTAGAACTATGTGGAGTAATTTTATTTTGAAATGGATATCTAATTGAAATAATCACATTTAAGTGATCCTTGCAAGTATGATTCTTTGGAGTATGAGGAGCCTTTACAAATAATAACTCAAAATTGCAGAATTACATACACTGTTTCCTGTCTTAAGGCTTCGAGCAATAAAAAATGCTCCACAAATTTCAAAGCAAAATCATCGACTGTTGAAGTTATCTCGTTTGTTAAATGATTTTCGACCAATTTTCCATCTCTTCTCCTTGGTATTTTATTTATTCGTCATTGAATGCATCTTCAAGCTCTTTCGAGGGCAATTTAGCAGCAATTTTCGCCCAATTCACTCACACTTTTCACTCTGGGAAGAGGAGATTTCATTGCCAAAAAAAGACCTCTTCGTGATTAATAATGCAGACAATGGCGTAAGACGGAAATATTTGTCGACGGTTGAAATTTGCAACAATGCAAATAAATATTTGTGGCCACTTAAGTGCATGGAAAAATGGTGAACAGAAAAGCCGCAATATTCCGAATAAAAAAATCCCACTCTGTGCTTGTATCCACAGAGATTCCAGTGCAAATTCCTAGCATTTTGGATTTTCATGGAATGAGAAAAAGGGTTAGAGAGAGGGAGAGAGAAAAGAGGACAGACAATTGGAAAAAGCGTCAAGTTCGAGGTCCCAAATCGTTCTTTTGCCACTTGGCCGCTCTGCGAATTGAGTATTTTGCACTTTTCGGTATCTTTTGATTATTTCACACGTTAAAGTTGGAAGCCTCTTCTTTGCTGCGAAAGAAACAAGGGGATCAAGAAATGATGGAGGCCTAGCAGCTACTCACGATGCATTTTGTCTCATTCCAGACTTAAACGTTTTGCTAGGATATTAAATTCTAGATTGAAGATTGACGATTAATCTATCGACTCTTTGTCCGTTTGCCCACTTACTAATAATTCATTTTATCAGGATATTTGTGATTTCACATAAAGATTTTTAAGGCACTTTATTATTTTGTTTGCTTAAGAACAATTTTTTTGAGAAGGTATATCGATTTTTAATTTCAATTTCATTTTTTTTTAACAAAAACCATAACAAATAGTGCGCAATCCTCTTACAAATTTGTGGCAGTGAAAAAAGAGAAAAAAAAGAAAATGGAAACATGGAAAAGAAAAACAACAGTGTTAATAGCGGGAGAGTGAAAAATCAAGCTGAGATTACGTTAAAAGAAAAAAATGAGAGTACTAGTTGTGAAGCCCAGACTGAAAATGCCCTTGGATAGAGAGAACAATAATATTATTAGTTGTTTTAGAAATTACAATAGCTTGTGACTTTTTGAGATGTAAGAAAAGTCCATTAGTGGACGACCAATGCTCAAGTCTAGAGAGATTGAAGTTCAGAAGTTCGAACACTATAGAGGGATTTGAGAGGTCATCCTCCACATAGATTTGCAAGTCATCTTCATGCAAATGATACGAGCAGCTCTGTAATACAGATGGAATGTCATTTATAAAGAATAAGAACATTAGAGGTCCAAGAATGGAACCCTGACCAATTCCTTTGACCAAAGAGGCAGACGAAGACATTTGGTCGCGAAATTTGACGAATTGCGAACGGTCATTGAAATACGAAATGATGAACGAGACTGCAGAAGACGAGAAGCCAAATAGAAAGCACAATTTAAAGTACATTAGATCATGAGGGAAGCTATCGAAAACCTTGGTAAAGTCTAGCAAAACTAGAACTGCAAACCGATTGCGATCAATAGCCCCTGCAATATCATGATTTACTTTCAAAAGAGCGGATGTAAGGCTATGACCACTACGGAAACCCGACTGGAAGTCACAAAGTAGCTTATTATCCGACAAGTACAGAGTTTACTTGTGCAGTAGAAACTCTAAGGTTTTGGAAAGGGAAGGAAGCAAACTAGTGGGCCTGAAATCTGAAGCTGAAGCAGGATTTGAGATTTTGGGTATCGAGATAACTAAAGTGATCGATCGTAGGGAGATATTTTTCGGAAAATCGCGTATACCACTTCCAGCACTTCCTAAATGTATATGGTAAATGTCAAAGACTTCCGAAAGTGCCGTAGGTGATTTCCAGCACTTCCTAAACTCCCAAGAATTTCACTGGTAAAAATAAAAGGGTCAAATTGATCCAACTGGTACAAATGAAAGGATTACCGAGGATCCTTTGAGAGTGTCCCTATTTTGACACTTATTTACCTCCCGAATAAACGAACAAAAACAGTGATAGAGTCATCTTTGGTGTTCGCTCAGATGTGAGAAATATGGTATCAGTAATAAATTCGTGATAAAACATAATATAACGTGATAAATTTGCATACAAAATTTCAAGAGAAACTAGTGATCCTTCCAAAGATTTAAATATGATCCATCCTTTTGAAAATGATGAAATATAATCTAATATGATTCTTTCATTTTTGCCAGTCATTCCGGTATTTGAATTTAAAAGAAACGACTAAAATCGAATGTGAATTTTCTTGAAATCGTCCCTGAGTTATCTTCTACAAATTCTTGTTGGACATTAACAGCCAAAGTCTCTCGAATAGTAATATAAATATAACTGCAATTTTGCCGGAATAAGGAAAACTAACTTTAAGTTGACCGTTCCGCAAGTGAATCAATGAAAACATTTATTTAATTTATTTATTATAATACATTTGCAATAATATTAGTGAATGATTTAGTATCATAAGTCTTAAGATCAGTCAGGGTCGCGGCTATACTTATGCCTCCTCGCAGGAATCTACGATTTTTGTCGATTTCCAAGAACCACAAAATTAAGAATATTTGTTATATTGTAATATGTAGAATATCAAATGTTCTTAATTTTCTAGTGCGTTGTAAGCGTTGTAAGAGCCGCATCGCTGCATTGCATTTGTAACGAATATAGACGCAAAGCAAATACTGTTAGCACAGTTGCTGATCCAACCGACAAAGTATGGACAGGCTATTAGTACTAATTTCACAGAACTGGACCATACAGTAATATTAAATTGAATAAAAACAAATGGATGATTAATTCTATAGGTCTACTTGAGGGTCTCAAGTCTCACTCAAGTTGCTTTTTCTCTCTGCGAAGATCATTTAATAATATAAAAATTGTCACTTGGATCAGTAAGTGTCATAACAGTAAGTGTCTAAATCAGTAATCTTTGTGTAATCTGTATTTTCATATTATAAGAATTGTTGATATAGGTAAGGAAAATCTAACGTCAATTGCAGATTCAAGCAATAAATTCTGCACAACAATTTTAAACTATTTAAAATTTTATCTTTAATCTACTGGGTTATCAAGTCTGTGCCTCCCTGAAAGCGAAAAGTGCTGTTCAATTTATAACATGCTCAACGAGGTGCCACGATAGAAGAGGACTTTGGATTAGGCACTCTCTTCAATGCCATAGCGCAATGTAATTTAATATCGCATTGTTATTAATCATTTAAAAACTTCTTTTATTCTCCTCCCCAACAAAATATTGTCTACTTCTTACACTTTTGGGCTTTTCCCCATGTGCTTTTGCTGGGATAGAATCAAGGTGTAAATGGTTTATCTTGGAGGTATTTAAATATCTCGTTGTTGTTTGAAATTGGATTTACTTGTTGTTTTTTTTTCACAGGTGTTTAGATGGAGATAATAGGGCAAGGCGCAGATTGAAGCAAGGTGAAAAACCGTGCTAATCAGGCTCTTGTGGCATTGAATTTATATTGCAAATGTGGTTGTTAGAAAGGTAAAAATACTCTGTGATTTGTGACGCTAATTATGTTGTTGTGCATGGTAAAGAGAAAGAAGGAAGGTGCAAGATTTGTTTTGTGCATTTGCAGAATGATAAATCTCATTGGTATAGGATTTCAGTGACTATTTCAATTATTCACATTCCGACTGTTCTATTTTCCTGTTCCAAACGATGTTTACCCATTTTTCTCGTGCTCTAGAGAGAACCTTTGCCAACATTGTCCATCGCTCTTTTGCATCCCATATCAATTTCCGCCGGTGAAATTTAGACACTAAAAGCCTCTTATGGCCCCAAGTGGATTGTTTTCCAAACTGTCTCTCTCTTTGCAACCTGATGCGAAAGCTGATATAAATTTCATTGGGTTATTTATGTAGGTGGTTTTCCGTGTCATCGCCGTTCGTTTCTGCCCCTCTTCAAGTTCATCGTTTCAAAGAATAAAAGACAAGGAGCACTTATTGTAAATTAATTGACACCTTGGTAGCTGGAAGCTCTTCGGTGATTTTTCTCCCCAACTCATTTGCATCCCGTCACCTCTTCATTCAACACCTGACAGCTTTTTGCGCCATTCAATGTGACAATTATGGGAATTTGTGCACAATGACTCTTTAGCTTGACTTTAAAAAGATCAAAAGGTGTGATGCTGTGAGAAAGTTTCTTGTTGGAAAATCATCGTATTCTGGAACATGATCTGATTTCTTCAAAAAGGATTTGCATAATAAATACTGTGTATTTTGATATTAAGATTTCGATTTTTAAAAGGTTTTACTGCATAGGGGGAAGTGGGGCACCTTTGAATGTGGGGCACCTTTAAAATCAGGATTTTTCACCTATTTTTAAATAAAATGGAGCATTATCGTGATATAATTTAGCTGTAGAAACAGATTGAGAATCTAATTTATATCACGATGAGGCTCAATTTCATTTCAAAATAGGGGAAAATCCCAATTTCAAAGGTACCCCTCTTTCAAAGGTGCCCCACTTCCCTCTATGCTTCTTTCTTGATCAGGAAATCAAAATTTAACAATATTGTCTTGATAAAGACTGCTTAGAGATTTTAAGTTAAATAAGTATCAAAATTAAAGGATTTTAAGGCTTATAATGGCGCTTCATGTATTCTCAATTTTCCTTAAATTTTTGAGCTGTATGAATAAGCTGTAGGCATTAAAAATTAAAAAAAAAACTTTGTGACGTGTTTGTTTTCGATCTTACCAATACGAAACGTTTGCCTAATTTTGACTTCTCTCCTAAAGCATATCCGAAAATGAAAGAAGTCATGAGAGCGCTGTTTTGAGAGTACAACAGAAAAATCAAGGATTATGTTAAAAAAAAGCACAAAAGAGGTGTAATCCGAACATCGAAAATTGATATCCCTCACTGTTTAGTTTCTAAACATAAATTAACAGTTATATATATTTTATTAGCATTTAAATTCCAAAATTTTACTGAAAATGAACTTGGTTTGCGTTTAGAAAAATGATTAAAAATAAAACAATATTTAAAAAGTTTTCCTTATGATGGGCCATAAGATTCTAAAACGATATCTCCAGCCGTTTTGCTTCTATAATAATAATAATAATAATAATAATGTATTTATTCACAATAATAGGATCATCCCTTTTACAATTGTGAAAGAAAAAAAAAGATAATAATAAAAACAACTAAAATAAAAAAGGATAAAAATGAAAATAAAGAGAAATAAAGAGAGAAAAGAAGAGAAAAAAAGAAAAGATTTTCCACATCCCAAGCTTCCTCAGGCCTCTATTTGAAAAAATGAAAGTCATTTTCTTCATTCGTCTTTCTATGTCATTGGAATTGGACATAAATCCCGATATTATTTCTTATATAATATTACTGATTTTTTTTTAATTAGATTTATTTTTAAGTGAAGAAATCTAAAGGCGAATGAAAACTCAAAACGATGTTAAGACATTTGAAGTCCATTCCAATATCTTTTTATAGGGATAGTCCAGTAACCGTTGCGTAGGAGAACATTCAATCCAAAATAAAAATTCTTTTCTTTTCGTAGTTTTTGATGTTCTATGCATCTTCTTTAGTGGTTGAAAATGTCTGGCTTGTTCTGGGACTTCGTCTTACTTGGGGACGACGACTATCGGATTATCTCTTTAAATTGAACTTTACGTCGCGTCGGTTTCCCCTATTTTCGGTTAGAATTTTTGAACATAAGGGGGCCGTAGGGTACTTTTGAATTAAGGCAACTTTAAAATTAGGCTCTTTTATCCAATTTTTAAATGGAACTCACTCTTATCATCATACCATTCATCTCTATGATAGTAAACTATAATATGGTAAGATTCAGTGTTCCATTTAAAACTAGGAGAAGAAGCCCAATTTTAAAGTTGACCCAATCCGAAGGTGCACCACTTCCCTTTAACGACATACTTTCCAAATAGATTGTCATTTAATGAACAATAGGAAAATCCGGAAGTCGCCGAGAAGAGACAATCACTCAGAGAAACACATCTACTATCTTCAGAGCTTTCGGCTCGGTCTAAAAGCCTTCATCAGTGGTCAAGTCTTGAAATTTTTCTCTGAGACTCGTTCAGGATTTTTGGTCAGGATTACATTGTCATTTACATTTTTACTGCTCGACCTCAAAAAGAGAACAGTTATATAGTACACTTTTTATTCAACTATTGGCAACGTTAGAAGCCAAACTGTAAAATATATCGAGTTTAGATCATCGACGACCCCCCCCATAAGTCTTGGAGGGCCTATTTTTCAACCGATTTACTTAAATTTGCATTTTTTTAAAATATCTTGAAATTTCCAACCCAACTGAATTGGACTTAATCGGTATAGTACCCGTAAACGATGTATCTTTCTCAAATATTGTTCAAGAATATTTTTTTATTTGTTCGCATGCTTGTTACACATGCTAACACATTCTAAAACCTACTTTTTTTAAGCAATTTCTTGTTTTGGAATGGTTTGTTTCTTTATCAATCAATTTAATCGGTAGTAAACCGTTATGCACCCAAAAAGCATGCAAAAAATAATGGACAGAAAGTTCTTTCTAGTTAGTTCGAGCACTCCGCAAAGCTGGAACGTTTTGCCATCTCTTGCTTCAAAAGTTTTATTTTGTAAGGGAGACTGGGGCAAAAAGTCACAAATCGAAAATTCCCTATAAAGCTGCACTAATTAGAAATGTCTAGGGCGCTCGGGTAGCTTGTAAAAAAAATATCCGTCGTGTGACTTTTGCCCCAGTCTCCCCTAATGAAAAACATTTTCTTCTCCATGTTGTTTTGTGGAATATATGAGAATATAATTTCATATTTAGAGTATTCTAGAGGGAGGGTAGGTATTGTAAATAGGATAATTCTTATAACTTATTTTGAAAAATTGAAAGACACAAATTTTAAATCTTAAAATAATCAAAATGGTGAATATTTATTCTCAAAGATTATAAAATGTGATTTAAAAATTATGGTCTATTTTGGAGTCAGGTTGATTAAGGGTGATTTCTGATTAATTTTAAGTTACTTACTGATCAAAGTAATTTTATTTTATTAATTACAGTGGTACATATTCTTAGTATTTTGATTCCTTTATCGATAAACTTTAAGTTAAGAAACTGATAATAGGGTTATAGACTGGAGAATTAGTCTGGTTCTCGAAAGTCCTTAATATTAATAAAAAAAAAATATGTTATATCAATTGTACTTTATACATATTCAACATCAAAATTTTATCAAAAATTTCACCTATAACGAAATCATTGCAATTAATCCATATAGCAAAGCTAAGCGCTGAAGACTGTTTTAGCAAACGTAATTTTTGTAAACATTAAGGGAGACCGGGCCAGAATTAGCTATCAAATAAAGTTTTTCTTTGCGTTTCCTATTTTGTGAAAAAAATGTGTTTGGTAAATAAATTATGGTTTGCTCAATATTACTTATGAGGCAAATTAGGACATCTTACGGTCTAATTACCCTTGACTAACTCTGCCCCGGCTCCCCCTATCCAGATGTGAAAGCTTCGAACAATTTTAATATTAGTGCTTTATAGCTTTAACCAATCACGATGGAATTAAAAAAATCATAGCATTCCAAATATTTAATTACACTGGGATACTGATTAGTATTCAAGCGATCAAAGCTATTTACCTTTCGACATGAAATTGCGCTCCATGAATTTACGGAGAATACTCTACATTTATTAGGTGAGATTCTTAACAAAATCTCACCTACTATAATCCTAACAAAATTTCATGTCGTCCGATCGACCTCAAATTTGGCCAAAATGTGTTTCGCCACTTCCTGATTCCGAATATATATGTGGCTAAGTTACGTTCCCGGCCGGCCGGCCGGCCGGCCGCTCTTTGGAGCTTAATAGCTCCTAAACTAAAAAAGATATCGACTTGCGGTTTTCGGCAAAGGTTATATATCGGGTGAAAATTGCAACTTGGTGCATAGACCCCCCACCCCCCACCCCTCCTTCCGCCATTTTGAAGACCCCCCTTTTTTTGTTTTCTCAATAGCTCCGCCCCTATGGCATTCAGCAGACTCAAATTTTAGTATGTTATAGCTGGGCCTTAGAGCTTTCCATCAATACCAAACTTAAGGTCCCCCGACCCCCCTGACCCTAGCTATAAGGGTCCAAAAAAAATTTCTTAAAATGGCCATAACTCCGGTTCTAATTGCCAGAATTTAAAAAGTGAGGGCTTTTTGGAAAGCTCTTGTAAAATGCCACTTCCCCTTCTAACATCGCAAGTTCATAAAACCACCGCTAGGGGCGCTTTTTTTAAAAAGAAAATTTTTAAATCTTAAAAGTTAAATAACTCAAAAATTCCATTGTGCATCGGGCTGAAAATTTAGTATGTTGTAGCCGTTGATTATACCTATCAAACAAAAAAAACCTTAAGTCGATCCATAACCCCTGACCCGAGCTATAAGGGGTCAAAGTTCGAACATTGACCGGCCTCTATCTCCGGTTCTAATTAACATAGCGACCTAAATTTTACCTTTTTGGTTTCGTCTCGATGAGCACTTTCAGATGGAAGCTCAAAAAGTCACCACAGGTGGCGCTGTGATAGCGTCAAAATTCATCGAAATTCAAAGTCACTTTTCTCAAAAACGGCATTGTGCAAGTTAATGAAATTTTAGTATGTTGTAGTCCAGTCTAGGACGTTTCCAAAATGGTGCGTATGCGCGCTGTGGTTTCAATAGAACCGGAGATATGAGGGGTCAAAGTTCACGAAATTCAAAAAATCATATCTCCGGTTCTATGTAACCGATTTTGATGAGTGAGGGCTTAAACGAAAGATCTCACCAAATGCTACAACTTTCTAAAATATTTGAACTTCGTGGGACCAACACCAGGGGCGCCACAGTCGAAAAACCAATTTCAATATCACATAACCTCAATTATCTCGACTGTCGCTAAACCGATTTTGATGATTACTTCGACAGAATTGTAGAACACATTTGTCTCTACATTTCGTCCATACATCATTTTCCGCTCAGACTACGCTATCACTCCGATTTTGCCGTTTAAGTGTGAAAAAAATGATTTTTCCCATAAAAACGCTTTGAAATCACTCAGATGCCAATTTGACTGCCTCTACTCCACCAAGACACTTAAAATAGGGGTTTAAATGGAAAGTCCCGCAAAATACAACAATTCTTTGATATAGTTGAAGTTCAACAAATGAACACTTGGGGCACTCTGGATGAAAAAACGAGTTCAGAAACAAACAACCTCGATTATCTTGGCTTCTGAGTAATCGATGAGATCGTGTTCTATGGGAAAATTATAGAGAACATTCTGGTCTACATTTCACCCAAATATCACTTTTCTGCCAGTTCATCCAAATCCTTGATATTTTGGTTTAAATACAAAATTTGCATAATTTCACGAATTTGATTCAAGATGACTGAATGGCGTCTCCCAACTTCAGCTCCAAATCGAATTTGCATGCACTCCGAGTTAGCTCACGTTAAGAATCTCACCTACATAAGCCGGTTAGGATTATCTGTCCCTTTAACTTATCGCTATATAGCACAGTAGTTTTTTCGCCTTTATATATAGGTATTGAAATTTAAATTAGGACACCTTCTAACAGAAGTCGGCTATAGGAAAACCACTGAGAAAAATTGTTTTTATCTTCTATAGAAAATTCCAAAACATTGAAGTAATATTTTCTATCAAAATCAAAGAAATTGAATTTTCAAAAATTTACAAATGCATAATAGAAAACTTCTAAATAAATGCATAATCTAATTTCACATCCAAATAGAATCTCCACACATTCAGTGTTATATAACTATAAGCGTGGGCTTATCACTATGGGTTGCCTTCTTTGGACATATTCTATAGAAAGAATATGTTGCTTCTGCAAAGAGAAGTTCTTTTGAATTGAACTTAAAGAAGAGGAGTGAGGTATTTTGCAAAGGAATCCATTCTGTTTGAGGGTAAATATTTCAGAAAATGAATTAATGCAATTGGTTCCTAACAAATTCTCCTCTTTATTCTGGTTCTTTGTGCAATTGTGGCAATTGTTGTTGATGGTTTGAATTTTTTTTTTATAAAAACCAAAGAAGAATTTACCTGAAAATGTAACCAAAAATTCCCTTCAATTAGTCTCATCGATTCTTCTTGGTGAGCATATTCTGTGGCCGGATGACATCAAAGGCAACAATACGGAGATTTTTGGGTACAAATCTCTCACCTGGATGTGTTAAATTGGCTTTGAATACCTCTTTTGCCTTTTCCCCCTTCAATCCAGTGTGGGATTTGGGATGAGAAAGCTCAGTGGATTGGATGGGAATATTGGGGAATTGTAGATGATTTCCAGGTGTGAGGGAAAATTCAATATTATTTATGAAATTTTCACACAATAATATTTTGATGAACATTCATCTTCTTCAATAATAAAAAAAATATTTTAAATTATGGGAATTTTGTACAAGATATTATGATGGTTGAAATTATCAAATTCACTGCTTCTAATTATATACCAAATTCTCCAACCCTTTTTTCCCTTACGATGGGAGATTCTTTTTTATGTTTAGATCTTCTTTAGCCAATTATAGCAATTAAGCCGGCAGGTGCAATTTCTCAAGATCTCTGCCGAACAGCAATCAATCCTTCTGGAGCGTCTACGGGTGCAATATATTGGAAGTTGGACTTTTGTTGATCCATTTGAAGTGGAAATTATTCGCTCAACAAGGTGTCCAGGTGAATGGGTTCCGCAAGAAGATGGACTTCTGATGGACAACAAATCAATTTCCCTCGCTACTGGAGATAACTGTGAGGTTTAATTTGGTAGTCTGCTTGTTCCAACATTCAGCTTCCAGCTTGTTTGATACAAATTGACAAGTTTGGGAAATTGAAATTCTTGAAATTTGTACACAATTAATACTCCTCTATCTCTGCATGCAAATGGAAATCAACACAGGAGGAAAATTAAATTGGATCTTGGAGATTTCGTGCAAGTACAAACAGTTCAATATCCAAACATTTGCTGCGATACTGGATAAATAATATCTTGTGCAGAAATTAACTTTTAATGCTTTTAATACATTGTCGACGCATGAAACATTCTCGATGAAAATTTTGATGTAGTCATTTTATAGAAGAAACACAGTAGATTGCTTCATACATTATCTGTAAGAATGTAATAAAATGTAGTCTCAATTGCTCTTCATCATGTTGTGATAGTGGCTTAAATTATGATAATAATCCACTGATAAAATGTTCAACACACACCAGACTTTCTACAAACAGCTTTCCATTCAATAATAGCTCCTGAACACGAATCCCACGTAGGGAAGATTGTAAATAATATTTTCTCGAAGACTATTTAGCCAAACGAGAGAAGAAAGAGAGATTTCTCGTTGAAGAATGTTATGAAACGTGGCTTAAGAGTGCTTGTCGCAAAAATTATCGTTTTAATTAACAAAAAAGACCACTTAAGATTGAGCATTTTTGCCTTCTTTGTCTTTCACTTTGAGAAACTCCTTGTGCCTCTATCGCTGTTTCATGGCAAAATCATTGAGCCGTGTGCTAACTCTGGACACGATTATCTCGCATCAATATTTGTGCACCACGAAAAGCGGCAGCCAGTGCTAAAGATTCCGTGTTCTTCCTTTGCACCCATCCCCAAGGTATTCTTTGGACGTCACACCGATGCAGAAGGTAGAAAATGTGATAAAGGGAAAAATTAGTGGTGAGCAAACATTAAAAAAAAGAAGAGATATTTAAGAACTTCACGAAAGATTGCTTAAGGTGAACCCAAATGAGGTTACTTAGAAACCTTTAGTGGTTCAAAAAGTGATCACTCTAGTGACTGACTTGGAATTTAAGGAAAATCAATCCTCTAATCGTTAAAAATCAGAATAATAATGATGGTAACGTTCCATAGAGGAACTTAGGCCTTCCAACAAAGGGGAGTTAGGGACATTCATTATTATTTTTTCTTATACAGGGATGGGGTTGTCAGTCCCATGCCCGAGAAATCAAGTGCAGTGAAACTCACTAGATGCAATCCGAACACCTTTAAAGCCAGAAAAAGTCCTGGTGACCTAAAGGGGATTCGAATCCGGAACACTTGCATCATAGAGCGAATGCTCTATCACTCCACCCATTGAGTTCCCAGAAAATCGGTTAATTTTAAAATTTAAAAATTGTGTGAAATTTATGGTGTTTGGGAATCACTTGTTCTGATTGTCGCTTATCTTTCCGTACAGAAGTAAATCTTGAAAAATTCGAAAATCTATTTGAAGATCCAAAAAAGAGACCTTCTTACTCCTTAATACTTTCGCGAGGTGGCGGAAGTTACATCCTGTTCGAATTTCGAAGTCCTCAAGTGTCAAAATGTGACGGTCTTCACAATTTTGTGAGGAAAAAAACAGATCAACAACGTTTATTGTTCTTGTCCCATTATTCAATCATTCCATAATCACTGTGTAACTGTAACATTGTTCGAAAATTTAGTATGAAAATTCGAAATTGAATTTAAATTCTTCGAACTTCAACGACTTTTTGTGCAAATAGAGTTCAATTTACATTTTATCCAAGACGCTATTGGAGAATCAAAATCTACTTCTGTTTGGGCTCTCTCTGTGAAAAACACATTAATTATTTCTCCATATACGTATTGCTCTGGCCGCCGCGCGCCCGAGAAGCCGATAATGATGATAATTCTCCTTGGAAAACATGGGTTGCTGGTTCAATTGTACGCATGATACCGTTTCTCCAGGTTCGTTGTGAGTCGAAAATGAGTTGAAGTGCACATGGCAATTGGTTGAGATCAGTGGCAAAGACAATCAGAGCCAGTGCCCCCATAGTACAGTTGGTAGATCAGTCGCCTAGACAGCGAAAGGCCCCCAGTTCAAGCCTGAGTGGATGCAGGATTTTTTTCCTGTCTCTATTTGTGTGAAATTAATGGGGTTTGGGAATCTCTTGTTTTGATTGTCGCCTCTCTGTGCAAAAACATAAATTTTTTGGGCTTACATACCAAACGAGCGGAAGTTCTGTTCAAAACATTCACTTCAAAATTTAAATTTGTATAACACACCTTAACTAGCACATTTGGCTGAAAAAAGTGGCGTTTTCAGCGTTTTTTGTTGAAATGTCACTGTTGGAAATGTTACTGCCTCGAGAGTATCGTTTTAAGGTTAACAGAATTCAGCTGAAAACACAGATCTGAATTGAAATCGGTTAGTGTTTGATACTCGCTCAGACCCTACAAACAAGGGGCGCGGATATTAGGTTGTAAATGGTGTAAAAATCTTGATCATTTTTAATATAAATTATGGAAGTGCCAAAGAAAATTCGGAAGAAAGTACCAGAAATCACATACACATTTTTTTTTAAATATCTACCATTTTTTTGTAAAATATGTCGATCGACATTGTATGTATTAAAATGTCAGACGAAACTTATTGTGAAAAGTCATATGAAAATCTGCAAATTGAATTAGTCTTTAAATATTTCGTTTCATTTCGTTAAAGTGTCTTTAATCCTCTAAGGACGAGATGGACACCGGTGTCCCAAAAACAAACACATTTTTTTGACTATACAAAAGTATTTTGTCCTCTAAATAGTCCGAAAAAAATTGTTTTCATTTTTGGGACACCGGTGTCCCATTCGTCCTTAAAGGGTTAAAGGTATTGACATTGCACCGTTCGACAACATTGTACGACTATCGTAATTATCTCTGAAGAAAAACGGTTTTGTATGATATTTTTCATAAATTGACACCATTTAAAGACAAAAGAATGTTTACGACAAATTGAGCGATAATCTGATAGAATATCAGTAGATATACGCTACAGTTGCCCAATTTCATATAGTTAGACTCTTGAAGAGCTCCATTCCATTTAATCACATCAAGTGGAATTTCAACTGAGGATTTTAGAGCGTCTGAAAGGGTGGCAAGATGAAAGAATCATGCTATGTTCCAATTCACCCCCCTCTGGGTCCTTTTCCCATCAAAAAAGAAATCCCGCTCATTCACCACCACCAAAAAAAAACGTCCTATTTGTTTCTCATTATATGACACTGAACAAATATTGGGAAGAACATTCCGCGGATGGTGCTTCCAGCTGGGAATGAGATACAATGCACCAGAGAAGCATCCAGAAGTGTCATGTAATTTTTCATTTGACACAATTCTGACTTTTCCCGTGTCGACAGAGGCTGAACAGAACAACTGGACCAAAGGTGGAACAAAAAGAAACAATCAATGTGGAATTAACACAACAATTCCATCTAATTCATGTTCTTCACCCCAGATCATCCTTGGCAATTGAAGATACTGCGCGGATCCCACAGAGATAGTGCAACTATCTTCTACGTTTCACTGTACTTAGAATTATCGGCATATACACGAAATTGTATTAATTACACTCGATTCAGTTTCATGGAGTCCCTACACAAGAGCAATAAATTGGACACACAGAGAGTTTACGAAGATACTATCCAGGGGCATTGCATATTTCGAAGGGATGTACCGGCATCTGAATTCTTTGGAGGTAACATCAGAGGGCTTGTAACATGGAATCTCTGGAAATTCATTTGTGGAGTAAATTCTCACGAACTAATTCGATTCTGGCCTTTGATATGGCCAAAATCGAACTCATAATGTTCGAACGATATGAAGATTCATGCAAAGAGTTGCAAATACCAAAAGATTATCAAGGAATATTAGGATTTAGTCAAGATGTTTCATATTTCAGGTATTTAATTACAAAATTTATTAATTTACACGAGTAAAATTTTAGGAGAAATAATTATTATTTAAAAACTTCTGCACGATAAATAAAAATAGAAAAAAAAATTAATAAAAGAGATTTACAGTTGATCATTTTACAGAAGTCATATGAAAAAAATTGAACAAATTAAAATTTCTCAATTCTCTTCTACTTATGATTTACTAGTTCTAGATATAATATGTAGCAAAGGTATATTATTTGTTGTATCAAAAACAACGAGTTCTAATGCATTAATTCTGTATCAGTTTTTACTTATTTGGAAAATATTCGTGATCTCTTACTTTTTCTAAGTTTATCAGTATATCAGCCCTAATTAAGTAACAATTTGTTACTTTATGTAGATTCATAATTTTAAGTTAAAATGTATCTCTAATTTATCAATGGTATTTTAAACCTTTAAGGACGAGTGGGACATCGGTGTTCCAAAAGCAAAAACCATTTTTTCTGACTACTTATAGGACACATTCTATGGCAAAAAAAAAGTTTTTGTTTTTGGGACACTGGTGTCCCACACATCCTTAAAGGTTTAATAAGACACTATATAACTGAGCGATAGAATATTAAATTTGGTAAGCAAAGATATAAATAAATTTGATATGTATTTAATTTCTAACTGTAAAATCAGTAAAATTTTCATGCAACTAAGGATTCAGGTCTCATAATTAAGAAAATTTTATTTTTTACTCACTATTTTTTATTTATTAAATATATAATGAAGTAAGGTTTCAAAAAATGCTCTAATAATTGAGCTATGGGGGCATTGGCTCCGATTGTCTTTGCCACTGATCTCAACCAATTGCCATGTGCACTTGAAGTCGTTTTCGACTCACTAGGAGTCTGGAAAAACGGTACCATGCTTACAATTGAACCAGCAGCCCATGATTTCCATGGAAGAAATTATTTATTGTGAGTGTTTTGAAAAGAACTTCTGCTCGCTTGGTATGTAAGCCCAAGAGATTTTGTGCTTTTGCACAGAGTTCGTGTTTCTGAAACATTTTTCTTGATAAAAATTCTATAGCTACGTGAAATCAATTTTCTAATGGCAAAATAAACAAACGAGCAGTAAAAAAATCTAAATGGGCAGTAAAAAAATTAAAAATGAGCAGTAAAATATCTAATTATGGTCAGTAAGAAAATTAAATCTTTACAAAAAAGGACCTAATTTATATATTTCACATTTAAAAGAGTTCCAAAAAGAGTGAAAATCCCTTTATTTTCCTTTTGCCAAAATTTGGACGATAATAATCACCTGAGGAAGGGGAAAAATCGTCCCCGAAACGTCGTATGTAAATACAATTGAATAAATCTGAACCAGGTCAAAAATCCGTGCATTTGTATTAGATAATATCACTACTGTTTCAAATTTTTTTGTTACTGATCAATTTTGACTGCTTCAATCAATCAATTGTTTCTGCTCATTTATTCAATGTTTTTTTCTAATTAGGTGAGATTGCGTAACCTTTTAAGGACGATTAGTACACAGTTCTCCACAAAAAACATAATTCTATGGCCTTAAAAACTAAAATTATATTTTGCTCTAAAAAATCAGAAAAAAAGTGTATTTAATCATTTTCTGTTTGTTCCATTTTATAATCTGGTCACGAAATGTACTGTTTGTGAGAGCGTTGGCTTTATAATGCAAATTTACCCAGGTTCAAATCCCTAATTAAGGTAAAGTGCCCTCGAGTCGACCGGTTCCTCGACTCGACCGGTCACGGTTAACACGAAATTGTCACTGATTATTTTATGGAATACTTGACCTCTTAATGTTAGATTATACGCCAAATATTTGTGCAAGAATAAATAACACTACCGGTCGTATTGAGGAACCGGTCGACTTGACGGCACTTTACCTTAGTTCCCTAGATTAGACATCCAACAATAGTTTAGAAATTAATTTTGTCTGTCCCCCTCATGATTTTCCATTTGCTTTAATTTGAGCTCTTAACCCTTTAAGGATGAATGGGACACCGGTGTCCCAAAAACGAAACCTACTTTTTAATTCAATTCAGCAAAAAAAGATTTTTTTGTTTTTGGGACACCGGTGTTCCTCTCGTCCTTAAATGGTTAAAGGTGGGCTTAATCAATCCGATCTACCATGTACAATCGGTGAAGATCATCCTTAAGTATTAGAATTAAAGAAAAGCTTACGAATAGCACGAGAGGGGATGCAAAGTACTCTCCGCTGCCGAGAACTTCTTCACTAAGAAAATAAAGAGGATGCGATTAACTATTTCTCCTCATAACATTAACACTTTTTAGGTGTAAAAATATATCAACATTTTTTAATGTTAATTTTACACATTTTTAAGGGTAAAATTAACATGAAAAAGGGTAACTTTAACCTCCAATACACCTAAAAAGGGTAATATTTACACTGATTTTGGATCAATACTGCAGGGTAAAATTAACATTTCCGGAATGTTATTTTAACTTTTTCGGATTTCTCTCACTCAGTGTTGTCCCACTCTTTGGGACATTATGCCACATCCAATATAATGTTCAGGAGTCTGTAAAATTATTAGCCCCTATGGGATGTTGCCGTTTGAGCTCATGGTGTGGGAATACTTTGCTGATAAAAGGCGAAAGAAGAGGGTGGAGGGGGAGGGTGGGATGTAGAATGAATCAACGGGGCAGAAAATCTTGGCGGTACTAAATCAGCGCGGCGGGCTCTCTGCAGCCGCGCCGTCGTTGGCTTGTCGATGGATTATTGGTGTTTGTAATCTGCAAAATCAATAAGCATGTTCCTGCCGATGGACCGTGCACTATCATCAGGCATCAAGTGGCAGCAGCAGCCAGCCCAGAAGCTTACATGCCCCCATCCGACCACTTTGGAATTTTCACCTCTCTTGGTACGAAATCCAACTCTCCCGCCCGTGGTATGTGCATGTGGTGCAGTATTAAATTTCTGCCCAGAATCATTGGATGGTGTACAATTCTAGGATGCACTAATATTCGTATTATCCAGAGCAGAGCTGCTGGGATAGAAGGGTGAGAGAGGAACTCACCGAGTGGCCAAAAGGATTATGCCACACACATGTTTCACATCTTCGGACAGATGATATTGAAGGTAAACAAGTGAGGGGCTCCAGATGCCTATCTCGCCACCATCGTTGCGTGGAAGGATGCAGAATGTATATTGCTACAGTTCGATTAAATCAAAACCACTTAATAGGTGAATAAAGCAAAGAGTGAAGGCAGTGGTAATTCTATTTAGTGTGCTCCAGCACGAAAGTCATGTTCAATGTCTGCACTGACCTTTTAGATTATTAATAAATGGGGGGTATAGGCAAGTTGAATGATGGTTTTCACTGAATATTTTCAATGCTTACTCATAATTCTGTGATTCACTGAATTTTGGCGAAAGTTTAGTCAATTCGGCCACAGTAATGCGATTCTGGAATTGGATGAATGGTTTGGATTTTGTGGTTGTTAAGGTTACTCAAATGTCGCTTTAGCTCTTTTGGGGACTAATTGAAATTTTCAGCAACAGAATCCTCTATCATCACTTTAATCAGCAGCTCATTTGGTGTAATTTTGTTGCTTGTTCTCACCCAACTTATCTGGCAAAAATTCATTGAATTACCCTGGAGCCGGGAGCAAAATCTGGGAAACTGAAGATGGACAATCTCATTAATTGTCACCTCGTTGGATTACACACTTGGCTTCTTGTCGTGAAGTGTGGTGAAGAGCTGGAGGAGGTAAGAATTTATTAAATCGCAGTAAATTAATCGATGACCACAAGAGTACCAAATGGCCATTGAATTTAATTTTAATTATACACGAGTTCACAGCTCTCCAAAGATATTACCTCTCTTGGTGGAAGATCTCTCTTTCTGCACTCAGATCAGATTTCAAGGAGGAGTCTTGGAAATGCGTGTGGATTCTTATCCTCTGGTAGATTTTTCATCATCAACACCGACTGTGCAAAAACAAAAAAATACGAGAAGAAAAAGAAAAGGGAATTCAGTGTCTCTGAAAGATTCAAGAGAGATGAGCAATGAATCTTCCATTTGGAGGGAAATCACGTAGGATCCAAACACTAAATCCACCTTTAGCGGCAACCGTTTCACTCCGAATTTATTTAATTTTTTTTTGGTTTTTTGTTTTTGTTTTGGCGGGCCCTCATGAGGCCATTCAAATTTATGTTAAAAGCTAAACGATGCTAACTCATTCGATAAAGTGGAATTAATGCGCCACAGCCGACCGATATTGACATGAGGAATCACCAAAGGACTGGTGGGTTTGTGGTTCAGAGAGAAAGAGAGGAAGAGAACAGGGAATCCCTGGGGCAAAGTCTCAAAATAAATTAGCTGGGCCAAAAACAAACCCCACTTGAATGCAGATGAATCCCCCAGAATAAATAAAAGAATCCATCGAGGTGAAATAATTGGTTCACTGTGTTGCAAATGGAACTTTTATCGCGTTGAAATTCTTGTACAAACATCCATTTTAAATTTAAATATTCCCCATTTGAAAAAAAAAACTACCTTACATTGTATTTGGAGCCTATGGAGCCATTCGCGATTGGGGATGGCTAAAAAAAGATATGATGCATTCTCTACCAGATCATTTGGACAAACTTTTTTGCCATCTAA
The DNA here is from genome assembly GCF_024763615.1 of Phlebotomus papatasi. Classification (NCBI taxonomy): domain Eukaryota; kingdom Metazoa; phylum Arthropoda; class Insecta; order Diptera; family Psychodidae; genus Phlebotomus; species Phlebotomus papatasi. The sequence goes on from NC_077223.1 coordinate 40,418,074, forward strand.
TTAGATTGTTCGCACAAATAATATGATAAAAGAGCCAGAGATAGGTGTCAGGTGAAACGGCGCGGCTGCCATGCTGTGGCTTCTGCATCTCATGCCGCGGTTCGCGAACCACAGATCCGCGGTTTGTCTCTAGGGTCACAACGATTATGGCATTAACATCTCACCGCCGATGAACCATTGAAAAATTTTCGATATTTACACGAAGTAGCACGGAAAATTGCCCGCAAAATGATTTATACCTTTTTGAAGAATAAAATCGAATGCACCAATCAATGTTAATGGCTCTATTTTGCTGAGAAACGTCTGGTATTGGCGTCTTTTTGTGGAAATACATCGTGGGCAGTGCTTTGTGACCAACTTCCGAAGAGATCAATGGGGCAAGTTTCACTGCTTTTGAGATCAAACACGATTTTCTCGTTGATACGGGGAAGTCATGTTGGGTATTAAAAAAGCGATATTTTAGTAGATTAGTAAAATCAAGAAGTTCGAGAAAATGCATATTTAACGCATATACAAAGAATATAAAAAATCGATTTATAAAATATGTTTAATCGTAACTTTATCATAAAGATCTAAATCACGAACTAGGGCTCGAAAAGAGCCATATTGATCCTCTCGAGCATATTACAACCTGTAAAATTTGGCAACTGTTGTAGGGGAAAGTGACCATGCTTGATACTGTAAAATGATGCCCAAGGTTTGTGATTTTTTTCTGATTAACACACAAACCGAAGCGATTCTTCCACTATGACAAAAAAATGTCTCACTTATTAGGTTCATAGTCCTACCTCAAATAGCTCCTGGAAATCCTTAGATTTTCCTCAAGAAGAAAATGAAAATTCAGTGGCGACTTTTATACAAGTCGGGTCCGGGGCCTTCCTGTATAATAATTGATTCGACAATTCGGAGGCCCATTTTCACTGTAAAAATTTCACCGGATACAAAAAATTGCACATCAATATTTAGACGGAACTCTAATCTATCTGCTTAAATCGTTTGTACGACTGGTTATTAGTTTTAAAATCACTTTTATGTAATTTTTCTAAGCGGTGTTTTTATGACATTAGAGCACTAGCGAAAACCATTTTTTCACTCTGAGCCCATAAAAATGTCACTCTGCAACCTTTAAATTCAGGCAACAGGGTTGAAGGCTATGTCAATTGTCGATAAAATTGGAGGATTACAATAGGTGTAATTATGAAAGAATCACATCTAATGATAGAGTTTCCACAATTAAATTATCATTCATGGACCCTTTTTAAAATATGGGATGGACACAGGTAGAATTTATGAATTTGTCACCACCCATAAAAACAGTGTCCCCAAGTAAAAATATTTTTGCATAAATATTAATACTGATGAACCCTCTATGTGCCTATGATAGTAGTTTTCCTGAATAGCGACATTAATTAAGAAATACTTATAAAATATCATGTATCAAAATTACAGTTTTGGACCTATTTTTGTTTTTTGCTTCGGGAAACTAGGAAAAAAGAGCTAGGATCCTAATTTTTTTAGGAAATGTGAGGCTTAGCACTAGCTATTGAAATATATTGCGATGAGTCATAACTATTGATTAACATAGAAAATAAATAGTTATTATTAAGCTTGGATCGAATCAAGCATGGTCACTTTCCCCTACTCTAAGTGTGCTTAGCATCACCGATTAGATGTCCTTTGATTTTCCTTTGCTTTATCCATTACTGCTAAATTTTTGAAACTGAATATTGTCTATGATTAAGCGGTCTTCAGACTAGAAGTTTAGCCTAGTTCCCGACGGCCTCAAAATCCTATATAGCAACCAATTTTATTGCTCTTTCAGAATTTAATCGGTCACTTGTCCTTAATGATCCAATACTAAGTCAATTTTTTTCAAAAAATCTTGGTTCTTGAAAAATTAGAGCAGTTAAGCCATATGGCTAAGTCTAAGATCTGAAGTCCGTATTAGACGGAGTATATTTGGGCTCTAGTACGCGGATCTTAAGTTATAAGCCTCTCGTTCTACAATGGACGTGTTTCGAGTTCGAATTCGAATCACAATGTAGTCACCAGAATTTTTTGTTTATTCGAAAGACGTAACATTCAAAAAATGTAATTTTTGGGGTTGAATAATTGTTTTATTGCTTTAATAATTCAAAGAGGGAAGGATTAATTCAAGATATTTTCTATATGTGTTATATCGGCTTGAGACCTAAAGTTTAGCCCAGTTCCCGATGGTCTCGGAATTCAAAATAGCAACCAATTTTATTATTCAGAATTTAATGGATCACTTGCCCATGTTGTCCAATCTTAAGTGATAATTTTCCAAAAAATCTTGATTGATAAGAAATTAGAGAAGTTAAGTCATATGGCTAAGCCTTAGGTCTGAAGCCTATATTACGAGAAGTCTTTCAGGCTTTGTACACAAACCTGTTTGTCATGCGACTAAAAAAGTTTGTATTCATTAGGAAGGTCTTTGAATTTGGAGGCGTCCAAAATCCCGAAAGCAAAGATCCCGAAAGTCAAAATCCTGAACACCAAAACCCGAATGTTCAAAATCTTGAAAGAGATGAAATTGTAGGGGATGATAAGATTTAGAATAATTTCCCAAGACACAGAAAATTTTCCTTTGCCTCCAGTAAGTGCGAATGCAATCATGGGAGTAGGTATGATACTTTTAAGAAATCGGGTTTTTGGCTTTCGGGATTTTAGCGTTCGGGCTTATGGCTTTCGGAATTTTGATTTTCGGGATTTTGACCGGGACCCTTTGAATTATCTTTAATTGTCCATTAATTCCAATTTGTTTTGAACAAGGATATTAAATTAAATATTAGTGCTTTTCATTTAACGATAATAGTTATTCATATTTATTTTTAAGATAAGAGTTTTGAAAAAATTGTCCGTGTGAAACAACCGGAAGTTAGATTCAGAAATTAAAAAAAAGCAAACGTGCGTGCACCATTAGAGTGAATATCCATGAAAAAAAATCTAGACCATGCTCACAATGACAATTTTTGGATTTTTTTCCCATCAGTTACTGGGGCGAATCATGTGCAATATTTTATAACAAAAGCAATCTCTGTCAGTACCATACTTTCGATACTTTAATTTACAAAGCGAGCAAAATCAATTTGATTCTGATTTTTTAGGGTGTAAATCCATATAACTGTTTTACGCATAAAAAACATGTTTCCCACATTTTCTATGTTGAGATTGTGATTTATTGGAGAAAATATTGTGACGAGATAGGGAGTTTATTAAAATAAATTCGCACATTGAGGTGGTCGTCAGATGGACCACCCTTCAGCAGAGACATTTAAAATCTATTGTTCAGATTTTTAAAATTCAAAAGAACCCTCCTGTGGTCTCATTTCTGGTCTCACAGTCAATTGTTCCCCCTCACTCCTCTCTTTTTTTTTTGGGAGTTTAAAAGGTCCATCAAATGATTTTGCCATATTTTATGTTGTGGGCATCAAAAGGACAAAATGCAGAAGATGATTAATTCTGGGCTGAGGGGATGTGCACAAAATGTGGTCGAATGATTTATTCTGTGACACGTTGTTTGACAACAAAGTCCAGGATGTTGAATGCATTCGGTGACTTTTGAGCCCTATTTTTTTCCTTTATTGAAAAGGTAAAAAAAGATTCCTAAATCTTTGGTATATTTTGCCACAAGCTCCACGAGTTGTGTAACAATCAAACAAAACATCTTTTGTCTGCACAAAATGCATCAGTTAGGAGATGCCAACAGAAAAGGTGTCCTTACAATTTCAAGGGATTTCTTCCTGGTGGTATGTTCTCGCCCTTTCTTTTATTTAGCTCCTGATCAAAGGCAAAATCTGCCACTCACATTTACCAAATGACTACCCACCAATGGGATGGATTATAGAAATTAAATTAGTCAATTGTGTGTGCGAGACTTTTGGGGAAGAAATCTCAACGGCATCAACCGAGCGAACATAGATTTATGATGTCCTTTTGTCCTCTGTCCATTCACCACAATATTGCATTAAATATGGAAAGGGACAACTGTTAGATATCTTTGTAGGATTTCCTTAAACAAAAATATTTAGCAAATTTCTTTCTTCGCATTTTCAACCTCAATACTCCTCCATTTACTTTTGGATTTAAGCCAGGGGTTGATTTAAAAGGACCAAATATCCTACTGTTCCTTCCATTTGGCCAGAGTTTATTTGAATGAAATTTTTGGGTAGGTGAATTAGGGGATGAGCATTTGCCGGAAATGAGATGGATTTTGTAAAACAACTTTTGCAAAAGTATCTTAAATTGAGCAAGATGCATTCATATCTTATTGTAAATCATTTTAATGAATCCTATTCGAAATTTCAAACTAAACGACCTTGACTTGATTTTTATTTCTTGGATATGTTTTAAGGCTTCTGGACATTATCGTGCTATCACACTTGGATTTTTTCAATTTGTAAATTCATTTTAATTTTCAGATGAATTGTTCCTATGCGTTATTTTGCATTAAAAATAATTTGAATTGATAGATTTTCGCTTATTTATTGATATAAACTAATACTTGACCCACCAAAACATGTTTAAACATGGTCAAATAGCATAAACCTGGTTGCTCAAATTAATTTGAATTCAGCAAATTGAAATGTTAAAATTGCTCTGAATTTTATTGCAGTTAAACAAGTATCCTTTTGAACCAAATTGTTCTTATTAAATTTATTGACTCGTAATTAATTATTATTTGTGGCCAAAAAATGAGATAAGTACAGAATTTAGTGATAAATTTGTACGCGAGTGAAGCATCAGTATCGGGAGTAGTTTGCTAAGTTCCTCCAAAGCCATTATTGTGCCACTATGACTTCACACAGATTTTCAACAAGATGTATGAGAGTCCTTTCATCAGCCTTTTCTCTACAAATCTTTCTTCTGGATTTGGGAATCCTTCTCAATAACAGATAAGTGACTTATAAGACATTTTAAGTACTATCACACATTTTCCGGAGACATTCACAATTAAAAATTTCGCGGCAATATTTAAAATTGAGCAAATTTCTTGCAAAATGTGCCCTGACTGTGAGAATTTTCAAGTAAATTCTAGAAATCTTATAATACTCAATTGGCTCAATTGAATTTAAATTTAAATTATGAAAATCCTAGTGTGATAGCGTCGTTAGGAGCGACTTTTGTGAACGTGTTTGACCGTTTTTCTGATACAAGCGTAGGCGATTGGCCTTTACACAGTAGTACACTGACAAGAGAAATCCGAAAAAGTTAAAATAACATTCCGGAAATGTTTATTTTACCCTGCAGTATTGATCCAAAATCAGTGTAAATATTCCCCTTATATGTGTATTGGGGGTTAAAGTTACCCTTTTCATGTTAATTTTACCCTTAAAAATGTGTAAAATTAACATTAGAAAATGTTGATATATTTTCACTGAGAAAAAAAGAGAGTGTGATTAACACTTTTTAGGTGTAAAAATATATCAACATTTTTAATGTTCATTTTACACATTTTTAAAGGTAAAATTAACGTGAAAAAGGGTTAGTTTAACCCCTAATACACCTAAAAAGGGTAATATTTACACCGATTTCGGATCAATAATGCAGGGTAAAATTAACATTTTCGGAATGTTATTTTAACTTTTTCGGATTTCTCTCAGTGTTCACACATAAAAGGTGTTAAAGTTATGAGCAAAAAAAGTTAATCGCACCCCCGTTTTTTCTCAGTGTAGTAATTTTTGTCAATATTTGGCATAATGAAGCAAATTGCTCACACTGTAGAAAAAAGCTATCAAAATTTTTTGCATAACTTCAAAAATGGGTCTAAACTATTTTTTTCTAATTTGTAGAGATTTTGAGAGATTACTTGGACGAATATTTTGTTTAAATTTTGAAAATTTCACTCAATTGCACGTAATAATGATATTTCAAGTTTAAAGATCAAAAACAGTCTAGAGGTTAAACCGATTATAATCTTATTTAGGTTCTCTGGAAAGGTCTTAAAATATCTGACAAGTGTAAACTGGTTGTAATCGATTACATCGGTTACGTGTCCGTAAAGAACTAGTTATGAACAGATGAATATGTTTTAACCAAAATTCAATTTTTTTTCAAGATTTTTGAGTGATTTATAGAATAGTTTAAATCGGTAAGGCCCTGGATAATTTTAAAACAAATTGAGCAGTGGGTAAAACTTAGTAAAATCTCAAATTTTAGACTCAAAAAATCTCAAAAAATCTCAAAATTAGACCAATAAATATCTTAGTACATTATGAGAAACTACTTTTCGTGTATAACATCTAAGTTACAAGTTTGAGAATTTCGCAAGGCTGGGACACTTTTTATCGTAATATTAAATTTCCTGTAATTATTGTCAATTTTCCTCTTTAAAATTTATTAAATATAAAAAGAAATCTTGCTTATATCAATTCAAAATTTTTCTATTTGACCTAATTTTCTCTGTTGAATCCTTTGCTTGTTTTAAATTCTCATTTCTCTTTATTCTTCTTTGTATAAAAAAAATCTCAAAGGATTCCACTCAAGTTGTATTGCCTTCCTTTTTTTTCGAGTGTCACTCTACCATTTTTCACATGATGAAAATCGCGGGAAATCCTTCTGCCTGTGTTTTTGTCCCCCTTGGAAAAGCTGGAATAAAGCTTATGGCCAACACAAAGGAGGAAGGTGCAGAAAATGTCTCATATCGGAGTACCATGGAATTTTCCCAGTGAATGATTTTCAATAGAAAATGTTTGTCTTGTGAAATGCCATTGACTTGCGAGGAAGTAAATTGTGCTGAAGAGGATTAAAAGTGAAGGGGGATGTTGCCTATATTTTGTATTTTCTCTCCCTTCTTGTATGGTACAGGTATTACATTTTGTATAATGGGCCCTTTAAGCTTAAGAAGAAATCTTTCAGTGTCCAAGAGAGCATGGGAACCATAAATAGCTGTAAGAAATTTATCCTTGAGGCAATTCGATATTAAAGATAGAATCAAATAAATATCTCAGTTTTATTGAGTTGCAAGTAAGAGAGAAATTTTCGAAACGTGTATGTGATGTTGGTGTATAAAAATTAAATTGATTTTGGTAGTCAATTCTTTATGGACAGCTTGAGCATGCGGGTCAATCTCTGGACACATTTCGTGACTGACCGAAGGGTGTCGATAAATTTGTGCTCTAGTGTGGCCTCAAATCTCAATCAATTATTCAATCGTCATATATTTCATTCCAATCTCCTCTTCGTGACCCTCCAAAAAAAAGAGAGACTCACAGCAGTGTCTATCTAAAATACGGTGCAATCCTTTTTGATTAGATTTAAAAATTTAATTCCTGAGTTCTCTCACATGGAAGGTCCATTTTTAATCAAATTCATGATATTTTTTTCCATGTGAAAAGCATTGGGAGTTATGGGATATTTATTGGAATCGCTTTCCAGCAGGATATATTGACTGTCGATTTTTTGCTCATCCTGTATTTTTTTTTTACTACTCCTTGCCTTCGAGTGATTTCCAAGGAGGTTCCTTCATGACTTTCCAGCACCATCTTCCAGTCAGGAAGTGATTAATGGGTAGATCGTGGAATTTTTAGCGTGAAATATTTTATTCTATTTGTCAACTTTTTCCACCCAACACAGCTTTTCCATCCTATTTCGACATTTTTCTCGCTCACAAATGGATTTCTTCTCAGCCACAAGAACTATTTCTCATTTTGGTAAAATTCGTTTCTCAATGTTCCAATTTTTTCCAACCACGAGGTAGATGTGCCCGCCCCCTTTTTTCCTCCAGAAAGTCAATAAGGAAATTTGTTCAGAAGCCTTCAGGAACTATTGAGCATAGAGACATGAGAAGATTGAATATCGAGGCAGAAAATGGACAAATTGAAAATGTGTTACTCACAGTTGGTGCTTGCAAATATCTCTTTTCAGAGTTTTCTAAGAAACTTTATGGGCATTGGGCACGAAGGAGATCCTCAACAGTGTATCTTAGAATAGTTGTTATGGATTTTTAATGATTGCATTTATAAGCGGATTTTAATAAATTTGTTGTCCAACATCGCGACTCACTTCGGTGCCACCTGAAAGGCACGCAATTTTTATCCAACTTGGCTGGAAGCTGTGCTTTTCATCTCGAAATTTATCGATGAAAGTTCAAACGGAAAGACGGTGATTTACTATTATTAAGAGGGAGGAATTTAATGACACAGAAACATAAACTGCGTGAGACTTTGTGAGAGGAAACCCATTTCTTCAGCATAGACTAGCTGCACATAAGACGTGGAATTCTTAAAGCCAATTTACATCAACAAAGAAAGTATGATTTTTTTTCAAAATTCGTGTCAGGATGGTAGAATAAATTCTGACCAAATTAGATTTATGGGGAATTTTTTTGTAACTTACTAGAATATGAAAAATTGTTTTCTTGACGGACAAAGATATCGACAATTTTCAAGGCTTTGAAGTCTAGAAATTACCGATTTACAATTTTCTTAATTTTATTTAAAATAAAAAACTTAATATTTAAATTATAGGGTAGGGTGGGTATAATAAAAATTCTTTAAGATTTTAAGATTATTTTTTAGATCCCGTACGTCTTGCTGGTATTACTTGGCAGGGTTCTCAAAAACGAAATCAATTCTCAACTAGAAAATTGTTTAAGAAATATGAATGTTACAATGTTTTCGATCGCAGGCACCCAAAATTCCGAAAACCAAAATCCCGAAAGCCAAAATCCCGAAAGCCGAAATTCCGAACGCCAAAATCTCGAACGCCAAAATCCCGAATGTTCAAAATTCTTAAAGGGATGAAATTCTATGGAGGATAATGTGTAGAATAATTTCCCAAGACACAGAAAATTCCCCTTTGCATCTCCCTGTGCAATCGTGGGAGTAGGGGAGACCGGGGATGTTTGGGACAGGGGAAGTGTGGGACAAGCCGATTTTTTCAATTAATTTTTGAAATAAATGGGATTGAACCATTACTGTATCGTAGGCAATATTAAGATGTATCTTGACTAAAAGAATGGATATCTTCAGTTTTATTGTTTTAATTCTATGAACATTTTTTTTAAAAATTGATAAAAATTGTATATTTTGACGTCCCAGTTTTCCTCTTTGTTATTTTTACTGTGGCTTTTACCATTTAATTTCCTTTTTTTATATCAGCGTTATATAATCAAAACTTTTTCATCTCATTAGGTAGCATTGTAATCTGGGGACATATTTTTATAAAAGTTTCAGAGATTATACGCTCTTGTTTTTTACTTAAAGTTTTTAAATACCAAAACTACACGTGGGGATGTTTGGGACACCTGAAAGGGGATAAATGGGACGTTGATTTTCGACAAGATTGTAGGTGGTATGCAATTGTTTATTGTCAAAATGAAGAGTAATGCCCAGTTTCTACTGGAAATCTCCTTCTTGTGCAAAGTTTACCAGTGGAGCAGATTTCTCTAACTACAGGGACAATTAAACCATAATTGTCTAGGGAATCAATAATTTCTTCTCCAGAGGATATTCGATCTTTGCCCAATCTAGTTAAAAACTATTTTTTTCAAAAATTTCTCGAACAAGTTCTCCTGAAAAGGCAAGGCGAGAGCTAGCAGAGAAATAATGATAAAACAGGTACAATGCAGTTGTCGTAAAATCAAACAGGAATCCATCAATGAGTTCAAAACTAAGAGTTGCAAGAAAATCTACTCGCTTGGGCAATTTGATAATCATGATTGCAATATTTAGAATAAAAAAAGAAAAGAAAGGTAGATGGAAAATAAGAAGAAAATACTTTAAATAATTGATTGACAGTAAATGACTCTACTGTACAAATAAAATTGATATTAATGTCTAAGTGTAAATAAAAGGGTGAAACATTTTTATTTCTATCAGAAATATTTTTAATGTGGTATTTAAAATTAATTAACGTGTTCCAATAATACAAATTATGCGAGAAAAAACGCGTCCCAAACATCCCCTTTTGCGTCCCATACTGCCCCACATCGGGGAGGTTTGGGACAAAGCGTCAAATAAAATGATTTATCTTCTCCAAGAAAACTCAGTTGTTTTCCAAGTTCTATCGAGTACTTTTTGTAAAGTCAATACCCATAAGTATCCCATAGACCGCATAAAATTGTAATACACTATCGTGGTTTTTTGGAATAGTGTCTCAAAGTCAAAACATAAAAAAGTGTCCCAAACCTCCCCGGTCTCCCCTAGTTGTGACAATTAAGAATTCGGGATTTTGGCTTTCGGGATTTTGGCTTTCGGGATTTTGGCTTTCGAGATTTCATCTAACGTTTCATCTGACGTTTCATCTATTCCTATTGCTTCCATTTTTTTATAATTAAATCGATAAAAGCTCTTTCCGACTGAGTTTAGAATCAAATAAAACTTAAAGAAATGTGACATTTTTATTTCCTTTTCGTTATTGTGAAGTTAGTTATATTTCACAACCTAAAGGCTTAAAGAGGTTATAACGCTTTGAGTTAAAAAATTTTATCAGAGAATATGGATCAATCTTTAAGGCCTAAAGCGATCTTCAGACTAAAGCTTTAGCCCAGTTCCCATAGGTCTCAAAATCCTAAATAGCGTCCAATTTAATTGCATTTTGAGAGCCTAATAGGTTATTTATCGTTAATAATCCAATCCTAAGTTAAATTTTCCCAAAAATTCATGATTGATAAGAAATTAGAGCAGTTAAGCCATTTGGCTAACGGCGTTATCACACTTGCACATTAAAATTTTAATGTGATTCACATTAATTGTCGCTTGTGAGCGTCCAAATATGTTATTTGTGTCTTTGAGTCACTTAATATTTGGGGTTTTTCTATTTATTGATAAAGAAGTGGACTTGGCCTGCAAAAATAAGTTTAAATTTACCTAAAGCATAAATATTGTTCACATTAAAAAATTAAAGAGAAAATCGCATTAATTTTTCGCATTACCCGGCGGGACCAAACTACGTATAAATTGTGTATATACGTTGTACGAATACTCAGTATCATCATGTACGCCCATACATTTTACTCAGTACTATTTGTATCAAATGAGACCCGAAGTGTGCTTTTGTGTGAGTGTGTCCGTGTGAAGTATTATCTCTTACAGAGTAAATACGCAGTACTACATACATCGTAAATATAATAAAAACCCCGTATGACAGAAAATGCTGTTGGCAGGCGTTGTCAGCTGTTTTGACAACGGGAAATATTTTCCATTGGAATATTCTGTTTACAAATTATGTGTTACAATTATTAGTAATTTCAGTGATTATAATAATATAATAATTATGCGACGCTGTGTTATCTGTAGAAAACAGTGAAGTGATAATATTAAAGAAGTTGCAAACCTAAAATACGCGAGTTTTTATTCCATTCTGTGAGTGTTTTTGCAAAATATTTTTTTTACACGATACTTTGTGATTATCTAAATTGTTCAATCGTTGCCTCTGGTTAAATAAAATATATTAAAATCCTTGTGACTTCTATAATTTCGTCAATATTTGGAAATAAAAACGGCAGGTGCATGTGACAAGTTTTTTTGGTCGCCATTTGGTCGTGTGCGTCTGTATGTGTGTGTTGACAGTTATTTTGCAGTTACAAGTACGTAGTTTATACGGAGTTTTCGTACAAATATGTACTCTCAGTACAGAAATACGTAGTTTATACTGTGTATGTGAGTGAACTTGTATTTTTGAATGACAAGTCCTCATCAAATACATAATACATGTGTAACTATGTATTTTTCCTCCACGAATAAGTCGTAAATACATTGTATGTCATGTGAACTGTGTATTTTGGTCCCGCCGGGTAATGCTATAAATCAATTTATATCAAATTTTGCGGGCCAAGTCTACCTTTTTATCAACAAATAGATCAAATTTTGAATATAAATTGATTCAAACACACAAATTACACATTTGGACTCTCACCAGCGACAATTAATGTGAATCATATTAAAATTTTAATGTGCAAGTGTGATAACAGAGTAAGCCTTAAATATTTTTCGTCGGTATATTATCAAACCTGAAAAGTAAAAAAAAAATTAAATGAGTCTGTAAATAATTAAAAATGGTCAGTAAAAATAAAAATGTTCTATATTAATTCTTTATCAGTAATTATTTCATTACTCTCCAATTTTTTTTTCTGAGCATCTTTATCAATTCAGCTCAATATGCTCAGTCTTCAAGACTTATCCGAATCGTCGGGGATATTAGAATTTTAAAATGTTGTTACAATATTACTAAAATAATTACTTTCATTTGAAATACAAGGATCTGATGATATTTTATTAAGAATTTTAGGACTTATATTGTGAGAAATTTACCACAAAAAGCTATATACAGTAGACTTTCTCTCAATTGGGCATTTGGGGCAAAATGTCATCCGGTTTATCGATAGATTTGGGCGTCAAAGTCTTTGTAAATTCCACAAAAAGCGCTTAATGATAAAGAATTACGATAAAATAGAAAGAACTACAGCGAATTTGAGTGAATTAGCTTCATAATTAAACGTGAAAATTGTCAACAAAATTTTTCGCCCGACTGAAAAAGAGCAGATTGAGTGAGAATCTACTGTAAGTTCAAATTAATTTTAAAATTGTTAAGAAAATTTTAACACAAAAGTTAAATTTATTTTAAATAAATTGTCAAAAGAAAAGTTAGCTGTTCCGTTTTAACCAAGTTAAGTGATATATTATACATTTTTTATAAGGTTTTTCTTTCATATCCAACAATTCAGCTCACTTTTGAATAATTTCTGACTCTTTTTCAATCTCAAAAGTTTAAAAATTCAATTCAATAAGGAACTTTATCATCATGGGAAAATTGATGTGAAAAGCAGTGACAGAAGCCGCAGAAGAAGCAAACTTCCTCCTGATGATTGTGTCCTGGTCGTATAAACTCCATTTCTTTTGCCATTTCCTCAAGAGCCACATTGAGCACTCATCAAACTCCAGTTTGATGTTTTTTTTTTTGAACCACAAAAGACAGAGGAGAAAGTTTGCGATTGTTTCAAGAGACCATCGAGAGGAAATGTCTTGAACAAATTATTGAACAAATTCCAGAAGAGGAGACAGAGGAAGGATACTAAGAGATCCCAGGAAGATAAGAGGGAAGCGTGTGTTTGGTAACATCGTGAAGGTGTGTAGATAAAAGTTTTGCAAAAGGATTCAAACCACTTGAAATCTCATGTTTAATTCCGTGTTGCATTTCTTCGTCTTGTTCTCTTGTTGGGTAAGCTTTGGGGTGCTCTCTCTCTCTCTTGTATAAATTTACTATTTGCACTGTGTATATATGCTCTTGATGGCTCTCAACATCTATAAGTGCTTCTGAATTGATGTTTCTTCGCCTGGGATTTATCTATCTTCCTCTTTTGCTTCTCCATGCCGCTCATTTTCTGAATTTCCCCACATCATCTTTCCTCCAAAAAGGATTTCTATATGGAACATGCCCGGAAATCACGAGACGTTCGGTAAATATCACTAATGGCGCCATTAAAGATCTGTCAATATTCAAAAAAAAAAGAGAATAAAACATCCAGGGAAGAAATACATACAGTAAAGAAAGTGGAACAATAGAACGAGGATGAGAGTGCAATTTTTTTTGGGTGAAATTGTGAAAGTAAAGAGCCCTAAATTGTATTACAATGCTAAAATGTTGAAAAAATGATGTGAAAAAATACCACAGAATCTGCAAAGTTCTCTTTAAAATTTTATTCTTTTGTCTTCGGGGTGGCAAGCCAGAAAAAAAAACAAAATTGGAGACAAGAAAATCAATTTAGTGAAGAATGAGCTTTCAGAGTAAAGCTTTTTCCCACCATCAGATTTTTCTGTAATACACGCATATATCCTGACATCCCGAAAATGTGACATTTGAGTGTGATTTTCCATCTCCTCAAAAACCGTTATCCATGAAATGGAAAATTATAGCGCAGGGTGGCAGCTTCTTGATGGCATCATTAAGTATTCACAAGTGCTCTTAATGGAAAAAGAGACAAGAATTTTCAGGTCATAGAAATGCCATATACACTGAGTTATTTCCACAAAACCGCAAAAGACACATCAAAGTACTGGTTGTTTTGCTATGAAATGGGTTTGCGTGAAAGTGCGTGCAACTTTTAGGAGCTTTCATGGTTCATCTTAATTAAATGAGATACTTGATTAAGTCACACGCGGAGATGAGTAATTTCACTCTAAATTAACCCCCACGCATGTTTACGCAATAATTAGGAGAATTTTGTTATTCATTTGACCTTTTCTCTAATGAATTCTTATACCCCAAAATTCACTGAGAAAATTTTCCAAAAGTTTAAATAGACAATTTTAGCATAAATTAATTTTTAATTTGCCCAGTATCACTTCATAAAGTACAAAATTTGATGACGAAATATCCAGGCTTTGTGGAATTCTTGAACTCCTGACTTGTGGGGACTTCATTGCAGTGGCTTATACCAGAGCCCGTATTCGCGAAATATAAGAGTTTCATTATACCCAAATAGCAATTTGGAGTAAGATTACCGTTGGATGTATGTATTCTGGATTCCAAAATCGGGTCCTATGACGGTCGTCAGGAGAGTCAAATGACGGAAAGTGGGTAATAATATAACGGTAATTACGGAAGTCATTTGGCGTCATAATGACTCTGATATTACTCGCTCACGACCAAAATATGACGCTGACTTCCAGTAACTTCCAGTGTCCCTATAAAAAATCTTCCCTTCACGGGGTATATCTGAGGGGAAATTTTACTTGTCAAATGGCAAATAGAACTACTCAGTGCTGTGAGTTCGCAAAGTAGTTTATATTTTCGCGTATTTTCTCAACAATATTATAATGTGCATTGGGAGAAAAAGCTCCCCCGGTAGAGATGTATGTTGTGATTCGAAAAAGTACAGTGCCGACAGGAATTATGTAAAAATTAGGCAATTTTTTGCATAATAAGCACACAAACATTGTTTTTGGAAAATAAAATTTTGTGATTCAGGAGTTTGCTCCAGTTTCTGTAGTGTCCTGTGATTAAAATTTTGTGTCGAAAAGACCTAGGGTAAGTGTGCCAAATTTCGGCATAGTTGCATGTAAGCACCGAAATCCTAAGTTTGAAATGCAATATTTTTAATAAATATTGATATTTTTTGTTGCTTCCATTTCGGGAGGGTTGTGTGGAACCTTCAAGACTAGTTTATCATTTTTGTTTTCTTTAAATCACTTCCTAAAATATTGAAAAATTAATAAAAATATGGACATTGCTTTGGGTAGTATTTCGGCCACTTTGTGTGAAATTTCGGCCACCTTTTATTTGACCACCTTTTGTGACGGAACGGATAGAAAATTTCAAAACGTCAAAAGGAACGAGTTTAATATTTAATTTAATACGTTCATATGACTCACAAGCCCTGAAGTCTTTCGTGTAATTTGTCCTAAACACCTGAAGAGTAGCATCTCAAATTTATGCGCAGATTCCCGTAGCAATTTGCACTTCCTGAACTCTTACAATGCCTTTTCCACATCATCTTTTACATAGAAGCGATGGTTTTTTTCTCTGGACATTGTAGAACTCAGAAATTGAAAAAAAAACATAAAATGAATAAGAAATTTAGGAAAGCAAAAGATGTTACCGAAATAGGCAACACTACCTCACCGGAGAGACGCTCACAAAGTATATACTTTTTTACGCGAAACACAGGATCCAGCTGGGAAATTTTACCCGAAATTAAAAGATTGATTCCCTATTAACATAAACAGAAACAATCTTTAATGAAAACTAATCAATTTTCATGAAAAACACCGAAGGAAAACCTTCTGCACTTCACCACAAATCACAAGACTGCTAGAGACACAATCAATCTGTCACATTTTTTGTAAGACTCTTTCCACACTGAGTTTTTACAACGCAATTTAAATTCAAATTATACCTAAAATTTAACTGTCTTTGTGTTAATACGTCCTAAAATGGATAAATATTTGAAAGCAAAATGAATTCATTGACTATTCGAAGATTACATACATAATTTTAATTAATTTATTTCCATGGCCGAAATTACACTCAAAGTGGCCGAAATTAGAAGCTGGCCGAAATTTGGCACACTTCCCCTATTTAGTGAAAATTTTAAAAGATTTTTTTTGTGTTGTTGCTATCCAGTTAGAAAATTTTCGATATGTCGGATGGCTCATTCAGCAATAGTCGAATGGCAAAAATCTTTTCGTAAATGTGAGTAGTGAATTAGGGAAAAATTAGAAAAAATTATATAGAACATAGTAGAAAACGATAAAAAATGTGAAGAATTGTTGAAAAAATAGTGTCTACGGTGGTAGTGCAATACAAAGTTGTGATGTGCACTTAACGTCTTCATTCAAAGTGCGTACGTCGATTTCGTACCTACGCGGTAGAGAAGGACGTCAAATGCATTGTTTTTGGCGCGTCATTTTTTGTACGGAAAAAGACCGTCGTTTGGAGTCGCTTTTGTTACCGCACGGCAGAGTAAACTTTAGAACCGTAAAATAACGATAATATTACTAATTCAATCTTGAGTAATGCTGTGACCAAAATACGATGAGAATATGACTAATTTTTAAGATTCCAATTAGGAGTAATCTTTTTGACCATTTCTTGTACACCAAAAACCAGTCATTTTTGAGTCAGAGTAATTTTTTGCGGATTGGGATAGGAATCTTTATTGTATTTTAAGTCTCGACGGAAAATTTTGATCCATAATTTTTAAGATCTAGAAGTTGTCTACTACCACATGAGAGTTGACTACTGCCAGGAATTTAAACTGAACTATCTTGTATTATAAATTTGTACTTAGTTGATTTCGTTCTATACAATTTTTTTTCCTGAAAGTCGGAATACAATTTTTGCACTCGGATATTTTGTTCCCACTATCAGGAACAAATTGCTACATTTTTTTTATAACCATATTATTCCTACATCTGTAACATATTTGTTCCAAAAAACTTTTGTGTCCGTGGACGAGGTACTTTTTGGAACGAAATTGTTACTCATATGGGGAATCTTATTGTTCCCATTGTCGGGAACAAATTCGTGTAAAAGATTTCGTCTCGCAGTTAAGGTCTATACTTCAGTAGAGATGGATTTCGGTGGCGAAAGTTCATAAGAAAGATCAAATAAAAATTAACTTGAGAATGTTTTATACAGACGCGTGCATGACGAAATTATATGCGAGTGCTGGCAGCAGGAGAGGAAGGGAATCTCGAATTAAAAAAGTGAAACCATGTAATACGAAAATTGCCACAGATTTGGCGTCCGCCTTGCTTCGTTGGTGACGGGTGACTGACTGAGTGTGGGAGGAGGGATACGAGTTTATACTGGACGAGCTAGTTTTTGGAACAAATTCGTTTCTAAAATTGGGTATCTTTTTGTTTCTCTTAGAAGGTACAAATTTGTTCCAAAAATTTTCGGTGTCCGTGGACGAGCTACGTTTCGGAACAAATTCGTTACTAACATTGATTATCTTTTTGAGTCTCGTAAAATTAACTAGATTGTGCCAAAGTTTAAGTATTTGAACAGTGATGATAGTATAATTTTCTTATCGAAAGTTATCTAAATTCAACTAGAAGATAATTTAATTCACCTGAATTTCCGGAGGCAAAATTCAAAAAGGGATGAATTTATAAGGGAGGATAATGTGTAGCATAATTTCTCAAGACACATAAAATTTCCCTTTGTCACCAGCAAGCGAGGGTGCAATCGTTGGAGTAGCTATGATACTTTTAATACTTTGGGATTTTGGCCAATTCGGAATTTTGGCATTCGCAATTTTGGATTTCGGGGTTTTAGCGTTCGGGATTTTGACCGGGACTCCTGAAGTTCACCTTATACAATAATAATCATCGAATCATTAATCATCGAGGTCAACTATTCCCTCAATACACTTTTAGACATAACGCCCTATGATACTCGCTTGATCCTCGCGCGAGCGAGGTGCGGCGGGTTGCGGCGGGTTGCGGCGGGTTGCGGCGGGTAGTGACACAATTCATTGCCTTACAGTTTCTTTCAATGATTATGTCAGGTGTATCTGCGGTTCAAGTCGCCGGGACCACATAACCCCACATAGAAACGTCTTTATTGGTTGGGATTTTGTATCCCTAATGAATATGAGAGCTGTTCTATTCCTGTTTCATCTGTTGATCTCTGGATGTCCCGAGTACCTGTCGAGTCTTCTTGTTAGGGGAGGTTCGGCCAGGGTTCGAAGACTCATAGTGCCGAAGGTTCAAGGTGACTATCCCTATCGATCACTCTTTGTAAAGGGCCTCACTTTATTTAATTCAATTCCGGGTAGTGACCGTTTAAGTATCTGCAATCCGCGAGTCTTATCAACATGCTGGATCTTAGAAAGTCTCTGATTTTGTCTCTCTTCTTCTTTCTTCTTTTTTTTCCTTTCTCTTTCTCCAAGGTGGACTACCGTCTAAAATCTTATCATTCGTTTCAACAACTTTTTTTCTTTAGAAAATTTTTTGTTTTTTGTGAGCCCATGTCTTATCAGTGGCTTCTCTTTATTCTTTTCGTAAATTCATTACTTAAGTAGGGTAAGGTGGGGTAAATTCATGTATGAATTGAAAATTAGATTTGAAATATTGTAAGTGTGGCGCCTTTGGAATAGAGAAATCCTGCTTCAGATTTATTTTGCAGAACTAAGTTATATTATGATAGGATCCAATTCCATATAAAAGTAAGAGCAAAAACCCTATTTCAAAGGTGCCTAAATTCAAATATACTAAACTTCCCCCTACTGTGAGAGTTAAATAGGCTTAAGATTATAGGTTCAGCTCAAATCCCAAAGACCACAGATTTATAATTGACAAAATAAACACTAAATCTTACTTTGATATTGCTCTAGTAAAATCAAAGTTTAACCCATACATCTAAAAGAAATAGAAATAAAAATCATCACCTATCTTATCATTGCATGACAACTGAAAATGCTTTATAAGTTTATTCTCTTTGCTTTCGATTGAGATAGGCGTTTAAATGAGTAATTTGTACAATATACCCCTTTACAATAAGTTCATTCGCAATAGACATTTCTACGCAAATGAATTTATTAAGAAATATGGTCAGCTATACCTAAATGAAAAACTAATGAATACCAATTTTGGACATTGGATGTGGAAGTGGAACTGATAACCTATCACACATCTGCACCTATTCTCTACTGCCTAAAGACTTTACCCGGTATATCTGCACGGATATCTCAAGAACTATGATCCAAGAAGCTGAGAAGATGTTCAGTGGCATTCCCAAAGTGCAATTTGATATTCTGGATATAACTGGCGAAGTAGAAGACAAGAAGTGTTCTTTCGGCATATTTTCTGTACATTGTCTTTTGTGGATCAGCAATCAAAGAAGAGCCTTTCAGAATATCTACACTCTTAGAAAAGTTTAGACGTGATTACTAATGAAAATTAGTTGTTCGGGCGATTATTATCAAATCTATTTAAAATAGTTCTTATATTCTTAAAACATTATACTCATAATAAATTTATTAGTAGTGAGAATATAAGACAATATTTACGTGGATAAGTTGCGGCAATTATTTCATATTGCTTTCATACAATTATATTTGCTTGTGTTAATTAAATGAAATCATTATCCCAACTAATATTGGTCACTAATTCCTTTTAGTTCTCACAACCAATGTAAATAGATGGGCCTATATTTTCATAAAGTTATGACTACTTTTCCAATAGTAAAGAGTGGTTTTTATTTTAGTAATGCGTTGAAGCTCTTTTGAATTTTAAGCAACTAATAAGAAATATGCAACACAATGAATGCTATATAGTAACCACAACTAATATGATATAGTTATTACAGCCAATAAGATGGGTATCAACCCCATTTATTTAGTAATTGGAACTAATATGTTATAGTACCCATTACTATTTTGATTTAGTTGTGATAACTAAATGAAAAGGATACTTTAACTAACTGTGGTCAACTATTTCATTTAGTTACCCAAACTAAATATATAGTTGGGTCTATATTTACTATATTTTATAGTTCTAATAACTGCATATGAGCTTGTACGAACTAATTTTTTCTAAGAGTGTATGAAATACTAAAGCCTGGTGGAGGATGTTTTCTTATCTTTTTCGAGAAACATTTTACAATTGATATAATTTATCAATTATCTACAAGGCAAAAATGGGAGAAATTCTTTACAGATTTTGACGAACCCTTTCCCGTGCTGACATGAAGTCGATTCAGTCCAAAGTATTACAGATATGATGAAGTTGATTGGATACACCAATATTAAGGTTTACTTGTAAGAGTCAAATTTTATGTTTAACGAGTAAGAGCATTTGGGTAATATAGTATAAGGAGTATAAGACTTAAAGAGTCTTATAGGAGGAAAAACACTCATGGGGCCAAGATTTTACTCTGGCCGATCTGTATGGCCCACCTCAAAGCGTCATGATCACACACTGACTTACATCAGGCGATGTAAGTTAGTGTGTTGAATCGATGACTCGACTGGAATTTAAAATTGAATTCCAAACTTCTGTTTCTAACCGCTATTACAGTGAGGTAGATACCACGCATAACACCACTTGGCATTGGGGAGAGGTGCGTAAGCACCAAAAATGTTGGGGGAAAGCTAAAGTTATATTTCTGCGTTTTACAATAGTGCTTTTTTGGAATTAATGACATACGTATATCTCAAATATATATTTATTACCCTAGGAGTCATCTTTTTTTTTACCCTCGACGTCTGATTAAGTTCCAATCAAAACCGTTTTCAGATTCTACGCATTTTGCGAGGATTATGCTATCTAATTGAACTTTCAGCAAAAAGTATTTATTCAAGCTTATCATCGACTAGTTTACTCCAACAAATATTAGTATGATAGAAATCCAGAATTTATCAGGAGCACTCTAATTCTATAATGGTTAGTTTTCTTTCTGCTTTTGCTTCGGACGGACGTTAAGATGAGCAATCTCTACAATGTACGGCTTTTGAATAAATTCAGTAGAATCAGGGACGTACACGCAAGTCTATATTTTAAGAAGCGCGGTCATCTACTTAAATGGAAACCTAATGAATCGATTTTAGACGTTGGATGTGGAACTGGTGATCTATCCTATAAGTACATCTACCCTATGCTGCCCAAAGATTTTTCCCGATTTGTCTGTACGGATATCTCAAAAACTATGCTTCAGCAAGCCGAACAGCAATTCAGTGGCATTCCCAAAGTGCAATTTGATATTCTGGATATAGCTAGCGAAGTAGAAGGCCAAATGAAGTGTACTTTTGATCACATATTTTCCTTGTACTGTATTGTGTGGGTTAGTGAGCAAAGAAAGGCTTTTCAGAATATCTATGACATGCTGAAGCCTGGTGGAGAATGTTTTCTGATCTTTTTGGACAGACATTTCGTTATGGATACAGTTTTTCAACTTTCTGAGAGACCAAAATGGAAGAAATTCTTTCCGGATATTAATAAAACTCATCCTTTTCCATATAGATTTGATTCTAATCCAGTCAAAACTATTACGGATATGATGAAGTTGATTGGATACGTCAATATAAAAGTTCATTTAGAAAGGACGAATTTTGTGTTTCACAGTGCGGAAGAGTATATAGGTAAATTAACGATTTTGGAAATAAAAAAATGTAAGATAACTATTCAAATTCAATATTACTTCAGGGTTCATCAAAGCCATTCCTAATCCTCTATCGTTGATGACATCAGAAGAACAGAAAAATTATTTAAAAGAATCCGTTGAACTGGCTTACGACCTGAAAATCATTCAGGAATCTGTAGGAGATTATGAAACTGGTAGATTTCTTGTGGTATATGGAGAGAAATAAAAATATTTCATCATTTTTTTCTACGTGTACTTATTCAGATATCTTTTATTACACTACTGGTATACCTAATTCATCTTCATTATCTGAGGTTCTTAAACGTCAGTACAAATTAAACTTATTTTAGTTTACACTAAAAAATAGGTTTTGTCTTGATTAATTAATGTTGCGTAGGACAATTGTGATTAAGTTGGTTAAGATATATTCCATTTATACCTTAAGCTCAAAGCGCAAAACTTCTTGAAATTTGAAGTTTTGAGTAAAATAATGCGTTTTGCGTATTTTTGTCTAAATATATTGTATAAAAACCCAACTGCAAGAGATATCAACAACTGATTTTTAATCACTCCCATAAGGCGACATTTTTTGGTGTTATTTTTATTATTTATTACAAACTATGTTTTATTTTTATATTATTTTGATACCGTATACAAACTTCCAGTTTTACAAACTGTTTTGAAGGTAGTCCTGGCGAATCTTAGTCCGTATAAATCTATAACCGGAAAGTCCGCCAAAAAGAATTTTTCAAAGTCAAAGGTTTGTGTGTTTGTTGCCTCTACCCTTTTGCTTAATTGGATTGGACTTAAACGAATGCTTTTAAATTGCTTAATGCGACTGCATGGGTCTTAATCGGTAACACAGCAATAACATATCGGCATTTTAATTTTTATTGTTTATTAAATTAATATTGTCTTCTTTTCATTGTAGGATGGTTTAGATTATTAATATGCCTATTTGAATTTGCGATAAAATGGAATATACCAAAAGCGATGATTGTGAAAACTCGCGCTGTGCTCGAATTTGAGTGTTATTTTCCAAAGATTTTTTATAACAGTGTCATAGGGAAACTGGGGCACCACCAAACACGGGGTAACACCAAACACGGGGTAGCACCAAACACAAATTTTTATTTCTAAACTACTTGGACTATCTCGACCATTCCTTCAATGGACAAGTATCCCTATAGTGCCTATAAATTCCTATAGGCCTTGTCCTGAGAAGTCGAATATCTGATTAAAAAATCGCAGTGTTTTGTGGTACCCCGTGTTTGGTGGTGCCTCAGTTTCCCCTAAGTGTATTTTTTGAAATGCATGAAATTCGATTGATAAATAAACCGAATTTAATTTTTAACTTAATTCGTGACTTGTGGCTCTTTTCGAATACGTTACCATCCAATTAATTAACCCAAAATAAAACAATAACTTTCATGTAGCGCTTCTCAAGCTAAGCTCTCACATAAAGCACATATCAATGTTTAGTGGTTATTGGAATTTATTTGTGCTTATCAAATTATTTTTTTCTTTTCACGAATACTATCAATGAACAATGACTAGCAATAGTGCAATAGTCAGTGCTTTTCTTGCTATCGGTTAAGATAGACGTTAAAATGAACAATCTCTACAATTTACGACTTTTCAAGAAATTCAATAGAGTTAGAGACTTACACTCAGGCCTATATTTTAAGAAGTACGGTCATCTACTTAAATGGAAACCTAATGAATCGATTTTGGATATTGGCTGTGGAACTGGTGACATATCTTACAAGTACATCTACCCTATGCTGCCCAAGGACTTTTCCCGATTTGTCTGCACGGATATCTCAAAAACTATGCTTCAGCAAGCCGAACAGCAATTCAGTGGCATTCCCAAAATGCAATTTGATATTTTGGATATAACTGGCGAAGTAGAAGACAAGAAGTGTACTTTTGATCATATATTCTGTGTGAACTGTCTTATGTGGATCAGCAACCAAAGAAAGGCTTTTCAGAATATCTATGACATGCTAAAGCCTGGTGGAGAATGTTTTCTGATCTTTGTGAACAGACAACTTATTATAGAAACGGTCTTTCAATTATCTGAGAGACCAAAATGGAAGAAATTCTTTCCTGATGTTACTAAAACTTATCCTTTCCCATATAGACTTGATCCTGATCCAGTCAAAACTATTACGGATATGATGAAATTAATAGGATATGTCAATACTAAGGTTTACTTAGAAAAGACAAATTTCGTGTTTCATAGTGCGGAGGAGTATTTAGGTGAATTAACGATTTTGAAATAAAAGAAAACTTAGATAAATATTCGATTTTACTTCAGGGTTCATCACAGCCATTCCTAATCCTCTGCCACAGATGACATCAGAAGAACAGGAAAATTATTTAAAAGAATCAGTTGAGCTAGCTTACGAGCTGAATATCATCCGGAAATCCGCAGGAGATGATAAAACCGGTAGCTTTCTTGTGGTATATGGAAAGAAATAAGTGTATTTATTAGACCTTTCACTGTATGCTTCAGATATCCTATCTGAGATATCTCATCTGATAATTAAATTCTGCACTAAGAATATAAATATTGATCTATTAGTAGCTTTGTTTAACGATATTAATTTATATTCCGATTTAGAGAAATAGTGCAATACATTCACTACCTTGACTTTTGTTTTTTAAATATGTCATACAAAGTGCGATTAACCTGGTGATTTTTCTGTATTCTGCCATTTTTTACAACGAGAGGTGTTCAAATTTAATATTCCAAATTAGTACTGCAGGTGTCAAGAAGAGTTATGCCATACCAAACCAAGTTCTTAAAGTGTCAGTAAGTGTACTTTTTACATTAAGATGATGGACTCAAACTCACTTTCACCCCATTTAATATTAATTCGAGTTTAATTTTTTCTTTATCACAACAATATATGTAAGCTGATTTGTCTATGTGAAGTTTTAATGAATACAAACACATAAACAATTTTTCAATTATTGATGTAGGGGAAACCGGGGTACATTTAGCCAGGGGTAGAATTAGCTAGCGGATTTTTCTTGTTTAGCCAATGTGTCATGTTTTTTCATTATCCTGTTTAGTAAAATTCAGGAATTTTAGAGTTGTGGACAACACTGTTTCATACAGCTAATATCCTAATGCTATTTATTAAAAATAAAACCATTAGATAAACCTTATCTTGTTTGCTCCCAAAAATTGCGCGAAGAAAAAAGTTTCATTTGATGGCTAAAGGTACCCCGGTCTCTTCTATGTTTGGTTTTATCTGGGTTTATCAGTGGCTTTCTTCTCTCTCTTCATTTTTTTATATGAATGTCATATCAGTACACAATGACTAGGAGTAATATGATTTTCAGTACTTGTCTGAATTTCAATTGAAAGAGCTGTTAAAATGAGCAATCTCTACAATATACAAATTTTTAGAAAGTTTAATCGCGTTCGACATATACACGCAAGTCTATATTTTAAGAAGCACGGTCACCTTCTTAAATGGAAACCTAATGAATCGATTTTGGATATTGGCTGTGGAACTGGTGACCTATCCTACAAGTACATCTACCCCATGCTGCCCAAAGATTTTTCCCGATTTGTCTGTACGGATATCTCAAGAAGTATGCTACAGGAAACTGAGAAGCAATTCAATGGCATTCCCAAAGTGCAATTTGATATTTTGGATATAACTGACGAAGTTGATAACAAAATGAAATGTACTTTCGATCACATATTTTCTGTATTTTGTCTTATGTGGATCAGCAATCAAAGAAGAGCCTTTCAGAATATCTATGAAATGCTAAAGCCTGGTGGAGGATGTTTTCTTATCTTTTCGGATAGACACTATGTATTTGATGCACTTTATCAACTAGCTGAGAGACCAAAATGGAAGAAATTCTTTCCGGATATTAATAAAACTCATCCTTTTCCATATAGACTTGATGCTGATCCAGTCAAGACTATTACAGATATGATGAAGTTGATTGGATACGTCAATTTCAAAGTTTATCGGGAAAAGACGAATTTTGTGTTTAACAGTGAGGAAGAATATTTGGGTAAAGTAGAATTTCTGAAATTAAAAACATTTATACGATTATAATATTCGATTATTCTTTAGGGTTCATCACAGGTATTCCTAATTCTTTGTCGTTGATGACACCTGAAGAACAGGAAGATTATTTAAAAGAATCCATTGAACTGGGTTACGAACTGAAAATCATCCAGGAATCCGAAGGAGAAGAGGAAATGGGTAGAAATCTTGTGGTATATGGAGAGAAATAAGGATATATCCTACTAAATATGTGCTTTACTCTTCATTACATTATTGTAATATTTAAAGCTCTTCATTTTAGAGGAGGTGGGCCACAGTGAAAACGATACTTTTTGTGTATATCTATTCTGAAGGAAATTGAGCTTTAACGTAATTTAGATAAACAATCTTCTGGATCTATATTAAATATTGGATATGTCTTGCTTTCTTTAGAGATATGTGAAAAATAGCGGTTTTTCAATGTAGCCTCAGCCTTCCCTATTATTTGATTCAATATATTTCTACAGTTAGGATAAAAAATTAACCTCGAAAGGATTTTATTAAGTGATTTATATTTAGACATAATCATACAATTTAGAGAAATATACCAATATAATAAAAAGAATTTGAAGATTTTGTAAGAGGGATGAACTCTATTTTTGTGATTGAATAAGTATTACTATTACTATTACTATATGAGTAAATGAATAAAATTACGTAGGGTGGAGCCATCGGTTATGAACGTTGAACATTTATGAACAGCTTCCAATCTTAAGTTTTAATCTAATACAAAAGATTTCGAAATATTTTTTAGGTAAAAAATCAAGTTTTTTGAACGCTGTCTGTAAATGTATAACGCCCATAAGTAATCACTACCCTACGTTCATGTTTTCTGTCTCTAGAGACTGGGGCAAAAAGTCACAAATCGAAAAACTCAAAATTCAATATCTTCCAAGGTAAAAAAGATAGCGGCTCAATTTTTTTCTATAGGCAGCCTCCATAGATCTTCTTCAATATCGTAAGATTCTTAGAATTCGAACAAGGAATTAGAAAATAAAAATATCGAAATTTTTAGCCCAATTTTTGAAATATTTTCCTTGCAGAAGATAACAATTATTACCTACTTATTTTCCAAAATTGATTCACTGGTGAATATTTTCTAAATAATTTGGATTTTTTGAATACGAATCTGCTATCTATTTTAGAATTTCACAAAAGTCTTTTCTCCAGAAATCCTTTTATTAAAAATGGCCATTTGGGGTAAAAAGTAACAAAAAGTATAGACCAAAAAGTAACAAAAAAGGGAAGCAATTTCTGAAGTCTCACGGCGAAAAGAAACATCATTATCATGTCTCGCCGCTTTTTGTTTGCATTGGTCAAACGATTTACAGTCTTTTGTGTCTTTTTTCTAAAATAGCTTGCAAAGCGCTTTCCTCGTTTTCTCACTTTTCTCGCAGAGAAAACGGTATTTTTCAAAGATGTGGATGAATAAATTTTCTATGAAAATATGTCCTCTAGGTATTTTTTTTTTTCAAATTTACGAAAGCCTGTAATGAGGCGAATCAAAATATGATAATACCCAATGCCTGGTACTATTTGCCCCAGCATTTTTGAGAATGGTCACAAAATTACCTTTTAGAAATTGGCTCGATAAACGTATTTCCTTACAAAATAGAGGAATATTACTTTCAAAAAGTTATAGAGCGGTAAATTTCCTATAAAATGGCGCTAATTAGAAATTTTTGAAGCGCTCGAGTAGCTTGTAAAAAAATAAAATATCCGTTTTGTGAGTTTTTGCCCCAGTCTCCCCTACCGATTAATAAGGTATCCACCCAAAATCGACATTTCCTGAATCCTTTTGTTTATCGTCTGTGAGCACAAACGCTTTCAAAATTATATTTTACGCTTTATTTTGAAAATATCTCCAACGATTTCCGTTTTTGGAATTTTTTTTAAATGTACTGAGTAATTCAACATTATATGGCAGAATATGAAAAATATGAATATATAGGAAATCCAGAATATGAAATAAAAAAAATATAATAAAATAATGTTTAATTGATATGAGA
This sequence comes from Phlebotomus papatasi, assembly GCF_024763615.1. Taxonomy (NCBI): domain Eukaryota; kingdom Metazoa; phylum Arthropoda; class Insecta; order Diptera; family Psychodidae; genus Phlebotomus; species Phlebotomus papatasi. The sequence goes on from NC_077223.1 coordinate 40,445,714, forward strand.
TGTTTTATTAATATAAATCATGTGCCTAGAAATTTATAACTTTTTTTTTATTAAAGTCTCTTTGAAGTTAGAATGAATTTAAAAATGCGATTTTTAGTGTTTGATCATGATCCGGCTTTATCTGGGCTTATCAATGCCATTTTTTCTCTCTTCTTAATATGTTATATGGGCATCATATCACTACACAATGATTAGGAGTAATATAATTTTCAGTACTTGTCTTACTTTCGAGTGAAATTGGTGTTAAAATGACCAGTCGATACAATATACAGCTTTTCAATAAGTTCAATCGTACTCGACATTTACACGCAAGTCTATATTTTAAGAAGCACGGTCATCTACTTAAATGGAAGCCAAATGAATCGATTTTAGACGTTGGATGTGGAACTGGTGATATATCCTATAAGTACATCTACCCTATGCTTCCCAAAGACTTTACCCGGTTCGTCTGCACGGATATTTCAAAAACTATGCTTCAGCATGCCGAACGGCAATTCAGTGGTATTTCCAAAGTGCAATTTGATATTCTGGATATAACTGGCGAATTAGAAGGCAAAATGAAGTCTTCCTTCGATCACATATTTTCCATGTATTGTTTTATGTGGATTGACAACCAAAGAAAAGCTTTTCAGAATATGTATGACATGCTAAAACCTGAAGGAGGATGTTTTTTAGTACTTTTGGCAAGACACTACGCCACAGACACAATTTTTCAACTAGCTGAGAGACCAAAATGGAAGAAATTCTTTCCGGATATTATTAAGGCATATCCTTTTCCATATAGACTTGATGCTGATCCAGTCAAGACTATTACAGATATGATGAAGTTTATTGGATACGTCAATACCAAAGTTTACTGGGAAAAGACGAAATTTGTGTTCAACAGCGTGGAAGAGTATTTGGGTATATTAATAGTTTTGAAATCAAAATCAATTTTACTTTTATTTAATATTCAATTTTTGTGTAGGATTCATGACAGCTATTCCTAATCCTCTATCATTGATGACACCTGAGGAACGGGATGATTATTTAAAAGAATCCGTTGAACTGGCTTACGATCTAAAGATCATCCAGGATTCCGAGGGAGATGAAGAAACTGGTAGTCTTCTTGTGGTATATGGGGAGAAATAAGAGCATATAGTGTTATGTTACATGGCCTTCAGACTAGAGCTGGGGTAAGAACCGTTTGAAATCGAATAAATGTCAAAAGAGGTTTGTCCAAGTTGCGTTTTGACCATTGACGTACAATTTTCATTTGACGTTTGTTCGGTCGCAAACGGTTCTTGCTCACTCCTGGACTAAGAGGTTCAGATCAATGAACTTGAAATATAATAAATCGAACTGAATAAAAAACAATTTTATTTGTTTTTGAAGATTTAGTTGTTTATTTTCCTTTAATATTAAGTCTTAAGTCAAAATTTCCTCAAAAATTTGCCTAAAAAGAATTTTAAAAAGTTAGGTTATGTGCTTAAATCGTAGATTGAAATCTGTATTAGTTGAGTGCCTAAGATATCTTATATTGATGATCATTATAGAGTATTGATCTCATCATTTTTTAGTGGAGTCAAACGGGCAAAGAGACACCTGTTCGGCACAGAACACTTGTTTGTTTTTTCAATTTTTAACATTTCTAACAGGTAGCTCTCTGAGGATATTTCGCCTTATCACGATTTTTCCTAATCAAAAATAATAGAAGGCTGAAGAGAGCATATTTTTCAAACGAAGGGGAGCATGATTGGTCTCAATTCCTGACAAGTCTGAAGCAGTTCCAAAATTTTTATGAGCCAATAATGAATCGCTTTTGAATCAAGTAATTTTAATCCGAAATTTAATTGTTATTTTTGATATAAATTTTGAGATATACTATATAAGTCAATTTAAACTAGGTGTGAACCGATAAAATTAAGAATAAATTGAAATAAAAGCAAGTAATAATTGAGTAAATAATTTTATTTAAATGATATAATGCCAAACTATTTTTGGGATGTAAGTCGCGATTTCCAATATTTCGCATAAAGTTTTCAAATCTTTTAAAGTATTTTCGATTTTGGAATGGATTTCTCATAGGATAAATCAGTTTTAGACGGTAATTTTGACGATATAATCCAAAGATTCCTTGAATTTTGTCCACTCTATATATTGTTTGCAAGAGGTGATAAATATAGCTCACATTTTTACGGAAATTGCTTATTAATTTTATTATTTCGTCAATCTGTACGTGAGGAAGTTATGAGAGTCTCTGTTTTGCTTAACATATAAATTATAATAATAACCCTTAAGAAGTTCGCTCTTAAACTATCTCCTGTGATTTGCCTTCGTAGAGACATTAAATATTGAAGAGGTGTAAAATGTTGCATTCATGTTGCATTTATGCTGCTTCAATTTAGTGTTATTTGCGTTTATTATTTCTTCCCAATAGCACAACAATATTCATCTCACCTCTGATGGTTCGGGCACTTTTTTCTCCAACCAGAGATTCATTCCAGCCCCATCAACATTCGGTATAATAATTTTGATGCCACTCTATAAACACATTTTATGATGCCTCCGCGGTTTGGATGCGAGGTGCAGTTTAAAAAAAAAGTGCGAGGTGTTGCGAGGGTTCTTTTGCTGTAGAACTCTTGAACCGTTCCGCCTTGTTAGTGACCACGAAATGGAGTCGCCTGGAGCAAGGAGGACGACCACGTTAGTGCCGTATATTTCGTCCCTTGTTGGTTTCTTAATAATTGGAGTGTAATGAAAGGAATTTTAATAAACTCCAATATTTATTTGCTGTTTGTATTCCTCCTTTTATTATTTCCATTTGCCTCTCTCACTCTTCGCCTTCGCACCTTGTTCACTCTTATATTGAATGCAATAAAATTTTTCAATAGGCCCCAAACGAAATAAATGCGTATGATGATCTCTTTTCGCTGTCTCTGCCTTCACAGTCACAGTAATGATGTAAGCATGCAGAATATTTAGTTATCTAGGGGTTCAGAACTAGTCTGATACGAGTGATTTTTTTAATTTTAACACCAGAAAAATTCCTAGTGACCTAAAACGGATTCGAACCCGGGACACTTGCATCATAGAGCGAATGCTCTAACAACCGACCCATTGAGTGCTCTATATTGTCATATCTGAAAGATATGTCCGCCTAAATGATCACTCAAACATATCCAAAAATTAAATATAAATGTTATATTTAAGGGGAAGGAAAGGAGTCAGGTCAATATGAATGCCAAGTTAATGGTTTTTGGGCTGACTTAGGAGAGGCAGGGTTGCCCAAAGATCGTAATTATCTATCTATAACCGTATGATCCTTAAGTATGATACTGGCCTGACGAATTGACAGATGGATTCGAAGCGTGACGTCACTATAACTCAAAACTTCAAATTTACAAAATTACACCAAAGGTGACCCCTTGGATCGTCGATGGATTATAATTACAACTCTCTCAGTGGAGCTTGAAAAGTAAAATTGACATGTAGACGTAGAGGCTTACCAGTCGAAGAGTTAGTAACTTGAGTGCCATGTCAGGGACATAATTCTACGATTTTGCATTAGAGCCTAAAGTACCGTTAATACCCAATATTTTTCAAACATCAGATTCATTTGAAATTTAATTGGGTCAACTTCATAAAGAGAACACTATATATATCGACGCTTCCCCTCAATACAATGCTATCGTAGAATGACAATTCTTCAGGAAAATCATTACAAGCCAAAGGTTAAAAAAGCCTCTAGAGAGCGTATTTCTCAACCGAATAGGGTCACGTTTGAGTTCGTTCGAAAGGCCTTGGAATTCCCGAAAGGTCTGAACCGGTTACAATCGGTTATGAACCGACAAGTAATTTTTGTCAAAAAATTCATATTATTATTCCTCAGCAGTTTTTGGATCTTTTGAGTGATTTATGAATCGGTTTACATCGGTTGTGAACCAGTAAATGGTAAATTACACTAAAGTAGTTTTGAGATATATCATAAACTTTTAATGCATTAAGAGTTCATTACTAAGAGAAATCCGAAAAAGTTAAAATAACATTCCGGAAATGTTAATTTTATCCTGCAGTATTGATCCGAAATCGGTGTAAATATTACCCTTTTTAGGTGTATTCGGGGTTAAAGTTACCCTTTTTCATGTTGATTTTACCCTCAAAAGGTATAAAATTAACATAAAAAAATGTTGATATATTTTTACACCTAAAAGGTGTTAAAGTTATGAGGAAAAAAAGTTAATCGCACCCTCTTTTTTTCTCAGTGTAGTTTCTTTCCGAATTGGTGGAGCGAGACTAACTTTTTTACCGTAATTTTTGAATATTGTGAAATTATCAAATTATGATATATTTTTTTCCGTTAAATTCGGAAAATAAATAAAATATTCTTATTATTATCTTAGACTACATACTTGTTCTAAATACGTTCATCGTGGTCTTATACGGACTTCAGATCTAAGGCTTGGCATTTGGCTTAACTTCTCTAACTTCTTATCAATCAAGATTTTTCACCAAATTTTGACTTAGAATTTTGTTATAAAACCTAAATAATCTATTGGATTCAAAAAAAAAAAAACCAAATTATTTGGTTGTTTTTAAGGCTGTCTACACACTATGAGCATTTTTTAAAAAAATTCTTTAAAAAATAACCCTAAAAAGGTTTTTAAAAAGAATCGGCTCTACACTAGTGAAAATTTTTGTAAAAAAATGGATTTTTTACAGAAATTTGCCTAGTATGTAAGTAATTTTGTGAAAAAAACCGACCCATTCTTATTTTTTAAAAATTTTTTTAAAGAATTTTTTTAAAAAATGCTCATATGTGTAGACAGCTTAAGACTTTGAGATCTTCTGGAACTGGGCTAAACCTCTAGACTGATGACGGCCTTAGGAAACCCAAGTTAAACCTTAACCGTAGATGCAGGTGATTTTATCCTCTCCCTCTTACTGTTCGTAAGAACATCTTACTGTTCATCTTATAATTGATGAAGACTGTCTTTAAGGCAAAAAATAGAAAAAAAGACTTACGAACAGCATAGGGTTGGGGGGGGGGGGGGGGCAAAGTCTCTCTGGAAAGCTAAAATCACCCGCATCTACGGTACCGTCGTTGCGGGTGACTTTGCACGTTTTTTCGCTGTTTTTCAACTTTGCCCTCTAAAAGTGGATAGTTAAATTGAAGGGAGGGGGGTTTTTGAGTAAAATTATTTGTATTCAGTTGTTAATGAATGGATTTTGTGCCAATAGCATTAATTTTATAAAATTTTACTATGTTTAAAAAAATCAAGAAAAAAGGCTTGCACTGGGGATAAGGTGCGGGTGACTTTGCACTTTTTAATAAATACTAAAAAATCAACAATTTCTGATAATAAACGACAATGAAGATCTTCACATCTAAGGGTAAGATGCACGAGATCTACAAGATGACATGATCGCCATCTTAATTTGACATTTCTGTCCGCCATTTTGAATAACTGTCAAAATCTAAAACAGGTTCGATTGGGTTGAAATTTTAGTATGTTGTAGCTGATATCAAGACCTTTTCAGAACGTATCTATGTTCCGGTCTACGTCAAGTATTTACCTTGATACAGAGGCTCAAAGTTTAAAAATTTGAAATATTCATATTTTGGCGATCTTTATTTTCTAATCCTGAATTTTAAAACATAAACGAAATGCCTCTGTAACCATTAGAAATAGTTGAGGCTTTTATTTTATATATTTATTTACTCTTACATAATTAAAAAAAATGAAAAGTGCATTTATTTATTTTTTATTTTTTCATATTTGCAAAAGTTTTTCAGATCTTCAAATAATATGCTGTTATAGCTGTTATAAGGAAAAACATTACTTTTCTTTTTGTTTGTTATTTAGATCTCATCACCTAACGATAATACTGCCTTTTTTGTGATGGTTTCGATAAAAGAAGCTCTCCGTAGTTCTGTATTAATGATAATGTCAAAATTTTGAACTTGGAGCCCCAGTATCCAGACAATCGCTTGACCTAGGTCGGATTTTATATATGTTCTGAAAAGGTCTTGACATCAGCCAGAACATACTAAAATTTCAGCTCAATCGGATGAGATTTTTGTTTTGACAGTTATTCAAAATGGCGGACAGAATCGTCAAATCAAGATGGCGACCACACCATCTTGTAGATCTCGGTCATTTTATCTTAAGTTATAAAAAAATTTGACAATTTTTGGCCAAATACTTCTATAATAAAGCTTAAGAAAGTCCATTATATGCAATTTTTTAATATAAATCATGCGTTCTTAGGAAGACTATAGTGAAAAAAAGGAATTTACTAAAAATAATGATCAAAATCGAAGTGAATTATTCTAGCCAGATAAATTTAGAATAGATTTGGGCAATTTACTTCTCTGAAATCGATTTTGGAATTGCATCTTCAGATAACTTTTTCGAGGAGTCGTTTTTTGATAAAATACCTATACTAGGATTTCATTGACTATTACTGAAACTACAAGAATCCTTTTGAGGATCATTGTATCTTACTTGGTACTTAACATATCCCTATATACGTTGACATGGTAGAACGGATCGGCGAAGACTATCAATAAGTGCTAGAATTGTTCAAAGTCTCACAAACAGCAGAGTGCAAAGTCACCCCCCGAGTGCAAAGTCACCCGCAACGACGGTACATTTTCCGATCCTTTGCCTCTTTAGGGGGGTACACGAAATACGGAGTTCATTATTAAGTATTCTAAGGCAACATGCTAAATTTTCTTCTACTACCTTGCTTTAGGTTTACCCTAAAGCCGGTACATCTGCATAATCGTTAGAAAAATCAATATAAAATATTTTTAGAAGTTCAAGAGAAAATTTTAAAGACATTCATTTACTCAATTGATTTGTTTCTTCTGATCCATTTTCGAAGAATTTTGTACATTTTTTAGTTTAGTTGTTTACCTTTTGTACAGAAGACACTCTGAAGAATTTTATAGAATGTTCACAGCACAATGAAGTATAATATGCAAAGTGGAGGCACACGCGGTCATCACAATGGCTTCTGGGTATTTCTCTCTCATCCAACAATAATCTCAACATGAAGGTAAATTTCACAATTGAACCATTTGAAATTCTTCACATTATACCCAGCAATTACTAAATCAGCAAATTTTCCTGCCATTTTTGATGCTCTCGTGATTTATTTCACATCTCTTCCTCCTTTTATGCCTTTTAATACACAGCGAATTGGGATCATTTTGATTTATGCGAAATTACCATGAGAATGCCCAAGACAATGGACGTGCCGCGAAAGTCTGCGTAATTTTGCACTAAAATGCACTTAAGCTCAAACTTCAATTTATTTCAAGAGCCTTTGAGGAAGTGGTTAGATTGCGCGATTTGGACCTTTCGCTTTACTTTGATGTACATAATATTGGCGTGTTTGCTTTTTCGCCATAAACCACCAAAAAGGTCCCGCTAACTTCATCACCATGACCCGATTTGTGAATTAATTTGTTAGCATATGCCAGTTCAGCAGCGTCTCTTAGGTAGTCCTTTTGTTCTCCAGATGTCATAAGGGGCATAGGGTTAGGGAGGCCCTTCAAGAACCCTAAAAAATTCGAACGAATTTCATAATTTGTTTCTTTGAAATTAAATACATTTCTCACCCAAAAATTCTTCTTTGGAGTTGAAGAGGAAATCGCTTTCCTCCAAATGAACCTCAATGTTAACAAAGCCGATAGATGTCATTATTTCTTTTATGGTTTTCATAGGATCTGGATCCCTCATATAGGGAATGAGGATACATTTCAAGAGGATTGGGAACGAACTTCTTCCACCTTGGCTTTTCAAGTATTTAGATGAAGGATCAAGATATGTTTGTCCACAATTACTAAGAAACATCCTCCACCAGGACTCAATAGATTGTAAACGTAATCGAAAGCTTTCCTTTGATTTTTAATCCACATGATACAATAAAGTGGTATAACACGATCAAAGACATTTCTCTTATCATTTTCTAAATCACTGGATAGATCTAATTGTTCAAAAAAGACATTAGGAGTTCCTTGAAAAATCTTCTCTGCCTCTTCAACCATTATTTTTGTTAGATCCGTGCACATGTAACGAGAAAAGTCCTTGGGAAGTAGGGGATAGATGCAATTGTAGGACAAGTCACCAGTTACACAACCAACATCTATCACAGATTCTCTGGCTTTCCATTTTAACAAAAGATCATCCTTGAACAAGAACTTCTCAAGGTGGGAGTATCTGATCCTTGAAAACTGGTTTAGGAAATTTGGCTGAAAAACTCCAGCAATTTTGATGTCTATTTCGGCTAAAAGTAAGGCGATAACTGCTTTTAATACAAGTCAAGCACACTTTTGTAATATACTGAAATATTTGATGTAGATAGTAATTAATAGTATTACATAAGTGATAAGATTATTCATTTTAAAAGTATCACAGGGTGAAATCGGAGAATTTTTTTAATCTTAAATTTTGGTACAGTGGGACCTCGATAGAGTCAACCCCCTTTCGGACTCTAATAGAGTCAACGAATCCAATAGAGTTAACAGGCCTGGAAATAATTAGTTGACTATATCGCGGTCCCACTGTAATTGCTTCATAAAATTGAATTAACAAAACAGATGTGAGGGAGAAGATATTGTAAAGATTCTCAGCTAAAAGTCTAGCGATATTTGGCTCCTTAGGGGGTTAAGAAAACGTGAGCCATAGGATGTGCAATCATTAAATCTAGTGAAATGTCTTCTAATCTCTTATTATTGATAACATTTTGAAAAATTAGTAGAGTTGCTTATTTAAGGCTTATTCAAGGTTTTCGGGAATTCGGCTAAAGTTAATCTGAAATCCGTGTGATATGATCTGCGCCTTAAGGCTTAGTCTATTTGCTACAGGCCCTGAATTGCTTAACAACAAGCAATTGCGCTTATTTTAGAAAATCTGATATTTACCAATAATACATCCTTTGAAAAACCCTACGGTTAATCCGTAGATATAAATCTTTATCGTTAATCCGAAAATTTTTTAATGATACAGTTCAAAGCATTTGGAACCGACTCAGTAGGTTCAAAAATCTCTTAACGCATCCAAGTTTTCGCTGATCATTTGATAAATATGTTCTATAAACAAATTTAGCTTTAGGCCGGCTTCAGACTGGAGGTTTAGCCCAGTTCCCGAAGGTCTCAAAAATCTTAATAACAAGCAATTTTATTTATTTATTTTTTAAATTTAATGACTCATTTTCCTTTGATATTCAATCCTAAACAACAATTTCCTAAAAATCGTATTTGATGAGGAATTGGAGGAGTTAAGCCAGATAGCTAAGCCTTAGGTCTGAATCCCGTATTATACTTTGAAAACTATTGGAAAGAACGATTCAAGCCTGCTTTTATGAGAAGGAGTAATGCCTATTTATACAATTCTCAACGGTAGATAAAAACATTCAACTATCTTGGATATAAAGCAGAAGGGGAAGGTCATTTTAGTGATGCGAAAATTCATTCAGTATGAAAATTCATCATACTGTAGAGGCCCTCTGGAGACCTCAAATCGTTCTTAAACCGTATCTTAAACCGTTTGGCAGAAAGTTCTTGTAACGGCCAAATGGACAAATATGCATTTAACATAATATTTCAGTAATAACCTAATTTTTAAAAATAAATCAATAAAAATAGTACTAGTGTACCTGAATCGTAAACACACATTTTTAATTAGGGAAAATCGTGATACCTTCGGACGACTCAAGCTCTGAAAAAGTTAATTTTTTTATATATGTTATTAATGGATTTGACCCATTATTCTTATCAGAAAATTAGAAGTCTTGGACTAGCCATTAAAATTTAATAGTATAATGGGTAAAATTTATTAAAAACATATCGAAAAGAATGAATTGTTCGAAGCTTGAGTTGTCCGAAGGTAGGATACTTTCCCCTAAAGCTATTTAACATATTTCTCAGACAAAATATTTAGGTTTGTATTTTCTCCTAAATTTGATGTTAAACTCGAGCCCTAAAAAACCTCAAAATGACTTTCATGATTTTTTTTTACAAATTCTGATGTTGTCCACAAAGAATAGGTATCACTTGAAATATGCAAGAATATCGATTTTATTATAAAGATCAATCTCTAACAAATTGTTACATCAGTCGATATCTAAAATATAATTGTTGTCACCACTTTGCACTGTACCAATGTATTTTTACTTCCCCAATATTTATTGCTCTTCTCCCAATCTTATCGGTAAACAACTTATCGCTCAAGTCAGTCTCTTCTTCCATAAATTACGAATATTTCTGAGACTGTATCGTTGTATTTTCTTTCGCTCATTTCACCAATTAAATTACGTGCAATAGCAAGATCAGCAGCTTGTTTTAAATAATCCTCTTGCTCCTTCTGTGACATTTTTTGCAGAGGGTTTGGCAATCCCTTCAAATAGCCTTAAAAATGAACAAAAAAATATCTTTAGTATATAATAAAATTGTTATTGTAAAATGATTATTATTGAAATTGTTGGAGGGTGAATATTACCCAAAAATTCATCGACTGTGCTGAAAACGAAGAGGGATTTTTCCAATTTAACATTAATATTGACAAATCCAATTGATTTCATCATTTCTGTGACAGTTTTGACGGGATTGGGATCCTTTCTGTGCGGAAAAGGGTATACTTCATCCGGATTTACTATGAATTTCTTCCACCTGGCCTTCCCAATCAATTCCGTCACGATTTCCATGTACAAGCTCCCAGCTACAAATATCAAAAAGCAATCTCCGCCAGGTGATAGAAGTTCATAAATTCTCTCAAAACACTTTCGCTGATCAGCAATCCACGTGAGGCTGTACAGAGAGAAAATGTGATCAAAAGATCCCATTTTGGTCTTCATGGCATCGTCCAAGTCTGAAGAAATATCCAAGATTTCATAGGAAATTTTAGAATCATCACCAAAATGCGTCTTAGCCTCATTGAGCATTAATTGGCATTTGTCGGAGTAGACAAATTTTGAGAAATCTTTCGGAATAATTGGGTAAATAAGTTTGTGACTTTGTGCCCCTGTAGAACAACCGATATCTAGTATTGTATCTTTCCCTTTTGGATTCCATTTTAGCCAATGTTTGTATTTTTCAATGAAAATTTTTGCGTGAAAATCACGAAATGCACTAAATGTGTTGAGTTGATCAGGATTGAATTCACCACTCATTTTACCGGCTTTCTCACGTGAAAGGTACACAATTCACTGAGGAAGCTATTGAGTGTGTTGATAGTTAAAAGTGTGTTAAATGATAAGTAATAGTACTTTGAACACTGAGAGAAATTCAATTGATTTTCAAATAATTACGATTTTTAACTCAAAAATGTTCATCAGAAAGCCATACTGGCACCGTAAATTTATTAGGGCTCAAATAGACTTAGGCTGATCCTTGAGAATACTTAGGTTGCAAAATTTAGCGGCAAAGATTTATACCAAACTGTCATAGACTGACTTCTTAGGATCATAATTAGATATCCTTTGCATAGATACCCTTTCCCTAATCTTTTACATCCACTACTAAATTTTACAGGCTGAATAGTTTGAAGGATCAACCTACTGAGTCTTTGGTCCTTACACAACTTTTTCAGGAATTGATCCCACTGAAGTTCTTATTTTTTTTCTCAATATTATTGGTGAATTCTGTAGCATCCCGTAAAATGAACCCTTTGGTCCAAATCTAAAATTGTTTGCCTATGGAATATAAGCCACACCCCTCACAATCTCCCCAATTCGATATATCTGATCAGATCTCGATTAATTGCTCAATTATACCAAATTTATGCTTTTCATGGAACTTGGGTAACTTTAAAGCAATTTACAACAGAACTTTTACTTTTTCAATATTCACAACTATCGTTTAGGGCTATAGAATAAGACTATAGGGCCTTTGGTTTAGACAAAAGATTAAATAAATAGGAGTGGTCACTAACGTGGTGTGACATCACTGAATTTCCTAGTTGCCCTTTCAACTACTTTCGGAACAATACATAATAGTTATTAGATAAATAATCTTATTTTAAGTAAGAAAAGATGCCAACATTAAGTGTGGTCTATAAGTGGGCGTGGCATCACTAAATTTTATTCTTTGATTCTGACTTATCAAATTTATTCTTTGATTTTTAACGTCGCATTTTATCATTGAAAATGTATCAGGAGAATGATAGATAAAATATGCAACTTTAATTGAGGTTAAAATATATCACAATGAGGTGCGGTCACCAAGTGGGCGTGGCTCTAGTACGGTTTTTATTTGCTCCTTAGATCACAAAAGTATCTAAACACAATTTGTTTATGATAATTTATTATTAATTTCACAGTAAAGTTAAATGTTGCTGGATTTTATTCTATCGTCATTAGTTTTTGTAGAGGGCGTGGCTTATTTTTGCATGGGAAAAGCTTGAAGAGTTCCTCTTAGAATTATAATTGTAGGAATAATATTTGACTAAAATATAATTTTATGTTTTTTTTGTTTGTTTTTAAAATAGAATATTAAAAATCTCAATCGATACAGAACAATTAGACGATGTGACTTATAATCATTATGTAGGGTAAATGTCCTAATTCAAAACCATTTTCAGACGCTTTAACTTTGACAGACGATTCATCACATTAAGTTCATATTTTTTTCTACAGAATTACATAAATTTGCTCCTTGATTCTTCTAGAATGTTACTGTTTAGTGAAAATTCTTTAGATATAATTTGAAAACTTCTTAAATACAAGAAAAATACACAAGTGTAAAATGCTTCTATTGGAAACAAATTAATCCAAATGGAGACAAGGGAAAGTTTATAATTGGAGACAAACAGTGTAAGTGAAACCACGACGAAAAACTTACAAAACCTTGTTGAGTTGCTCTTGATTGAGTGCAGGATTTGTTCTTATTCCTGGTCTTTTCTCCTTTCTCATCTAAAACAATAAGAAAATTTCTCCAAAACTAAACATATTTCCGGGGTTTCCTATTGAATCATTTGCAGACCCTAAAAAAAAACCCTTTTTGTTCACGAAATAGGTAATTATTTCATTTGAAAACTTCACGTACCGTTAACAATAAATATTAGCACTTAATTTAACTAAAATTAGCTAGAAATGTAACATTAAATATTAAACAAAACGAATAAACAACAGTCACCTTATTGTGTTTTTCCTTGGAAAACATGGTCGATCTATAAAAAATTCAATGGTGAAAAGGTACACTTTTAATTTTTCTGAGAAATTAACAAATTAAAATTTGTGAATATTAATGGATTTTCGCTTTATTTAGAGCAAAATAATAAATAATGAAACTAAGGTATAGAAAATATATACATAAATATAGTAATTTAGTACTGTATTTATCATGAAAATAGTGACGTTTCCATTTGAAGTAGCACAAAATTTCCATTTGAAGCAGATTTTGAATTAATTTACCCTACAATGGTTACATAGGGATTTAAAATATTACCTCATTATAAATAACATGAAAAAGGAAAATATAAATAAATGTAAAGCAGGGCATTTAATTCCAAAAAATTGTAAAATAAACAAAAGAAATTAAACAATATATAGCCTTGATTTTATAAAATTTTGCAACTTTATTTCTTCAGTAATACCAATTATGTACAGAACTTTCTCTACTAGTGCGTAAAGGTTATGAGACTTCAAGTAAATTTCAAATTCAATTGAAATAAATTACATATATTTTCAGTGTTAGGAAAAGCCCCACATATTGTCTTTTATCAGTTGTTGCACTTAAAAGCCGTATCAATCATAATGATTCGTTATCAAATAATAAAATTAACATTCAAGCACCACTTGATTTAATTTGTCCTAAAAACATTGAGAGATAAAAAAAAAATTCTTTGATATTTTCTTCCAGTTCAAAGTCAGCTTCGAAAATAACTTCTGAATTGATAAGAAGTATTTTTGCAAATTTTGAAATTTTCCTCAGACATTGAAATGAGCCAGAAAGTGTTTTTGTGTACATTCTACAGACATCTGAAAAAAATCTTTTAAAAAAGTACTCTCATTCGTCTTTTTAATATATATATCTGTGTCTAGTAGAGAGATAATACAAGAAAGATGGAGATGGTAATTTGCTTTCATAAAACATACCTCTTGAGGTTTGTTGTATGCTGTTTAAATGCTAAATAAATGTTTTTTTCCTCCTTTCTTTTGCAGGTGAGTGGAGGAATTGCAACTGAATATTAATGCTGCTAAATAGTATAATAACAGACAAGTAAGTGGTAAGTTGATGAAAGAAAAAAAAATCCTTCTGGCAAAGTGTGTTCCCTTGAGTTCTGTGCGGAATTTTAAAATATTTTCTCAATTACTTTCAAATCTAATTGCTCGGAAAGTCTCAATAATTTTCTCAAGACTGTGACGAATTTTAGGTGAAAAAGATTTCAATAATCACCTTGATGGACTTTATGCAAGAGTTCTCTGTAATCAAAATTACTTTGGCACGTTCTTTCTAATTTTCTCAAGAATGTGCCTCAATAGAAGGTGAATAGAATTATTTGCCTAAGGTATTGCATTCCCAGAATCAAAATAATTTAAGACTCATCATGTCTATATTTTTTTTTTGCTATAATTATTCAAGAAGCTTCTTTCAAATTAACAACACTATTCTTAATGAAATAAATACTTCATTAGTGAAGAAAAAATTGTTGACACTGTGAGATTTTTTTCTTCATAATTGCATAAATTTAATTCTTACACAAATTTAATTAGAGCCAGATTATATTCACGGCAAATGGACGAGGCAGGGGATTAAAAAGAACGACGATTGAGGGCAATAGCTATAGACACGCAAAAATGCGTGTTTTTTTTTAATCTCCTGCACAATGGGTTCGTGTGACCCAAGGCTTTACCATTGCGTTTAATCCAAGACGAATTGTTGACAGTTGAACTTATCTATAGACCGCGTAACACCCAAGAAGTCGCCAGATAGTGTCAGTCGTTGTCTCTTATTCACATTCACGTATTTTCCCAGTTGACCATGCAGCAATTGAGTTAGAAGAATATTCATCTGTAACATCAGTGGTTATTTTATTACATATTGTCTATACCTTACAATCTGTACGGACCTGAGAATTAGCCGAGAGATGGCTTAGTTAGTCCTCAAGTCTGTACTGGCTTTTATCCGAAAAAGTTAAAATAACATTCCGGAAATGTTAATTTTACCCTGCATCCCCTGCATTATTGATCCGAAATCAGTGTTAATATTATGCTTTTTAGGTGTATTGGGGGTTAAAGTTACCCTTTTTCATGTTAATTTTACACTTAAAATGGTGTAAAATTAACATTAAAAAATGTTGATATATTTTTTTACTTAAAAAGTGTTAAAGTTACGAGGAAAAAAGTTAATCGCACCCTCTTTTTTTCTCAGTGTTCAATTTCCTTAAATAAAAACAATGATTTTACGGATTTTACTCTTTATCTTTAGATAAAAACTCTACATTATTTAAGTTCTAATTAATACAAAAATGAATTTCAGCAATAAGTATCATATTTAATCACAAATTTAAAGACTTAGGTAGGAAGTACGTGTTACCTGTTTTAAATTGAAAATGAAGAAAAAATACAAGAAAATTATTTTCTCTTTTTTATTGTAGAAGATATTTCTTGTGTGTATTTAAATTGATAATGTTAAATTTCCTTTAGGGTTTCTACACATGATGATAGTGTTTCGCCAAAATGCTTCATTTTACAGAAATTAATCTCATAGTTTGCAAAAGCCGCAGGCTGTAAAGGGTTATGTGGGTTACGAAAACTAAAAAAAAACAACATATTTTTAAATAACTTTTTTAAGATTATTGATTTTTTAATTGATGTTCTGCAGCAGATCAAAGTGCAATATTTAAGCAATTTTTTCTATTTTTATTTTAAAAAAAAATCAGCCGTTGGGACTTGATTTTCAGAGACGAAAAAAGTCATTTATAATCCAAAAGAAGAATTATAAAACATATATGAAAATAATTAATAAAATACTTTTTTAAAATGTTAGTAATATTCATTTTACCAATCTGATCCAGAACTTAATTGTATAATTTATTAGAGAGAAGTATGAAGATAAATCAATGCAGTTCCGGAGGAATAACGTTATAATTCCAAATGGTTTTTATAATCTCAGTAATATTTTTTTTTTTATATCGGAAATGAACTGTTTAAGATAAAAAATTCAAAATGAAACAATAAGAATGAATATTAAAATCAGTAACTTTTAGTCATTGTTCATATAGTAATTGACATAAAAAATTTTCAATTAAACTGATGAATTACTAGAAAATAAAAAAAAAAACTGAGAAAAATATATATTTTGGAGAGAAATTTTTCAAAAAAAAAATTTAAGTAAAATATTTAAATTTCAGCGTAGATCCTTGATACGTTCGTAAGAGTTGTAGGTGATGAAATTAAGCGTCTTCTTTTCTAAAGATAATTGAAACCGGAGATATACATATATTTTTTAATTTTGGAAAACATCAAAAAACATAAAATTGAGAATACGTTTTAAATAAATTTAAACAAGACCACAACAAAAGGAATTTGAAGGCAGAATCACATTGACAGTAAAATGCTCACCGTATTTCGTTAATTTACGCATTTTCATTGCAATTCTTACGCAAATTCTCAATTACCGCATTACCTTATCTCATACTCGGTGGCACTAGGTGAAAATAATATAAGAAAATTGTAGAAATAAAACGAAAATGCGATAAACGGTGAGCAAAAAAAAACTGTACGAATAATTTCTTTTACAGTTTTTTTTTGCTCACTGTTTTTCAAATTTTCGTTTTATTTCTTCAATTTTCTTATATTATTTTTACCTACTGCCACCGAGTATGAGATAAGGTAATACGGTAATGGAAAATTTGAGTAAGGATTGCAATGAAAATACGTAAATTAAGAAAAAACGGTGAGGCTTTAACGGTGACGGTGAGCATTTGAACTGTCAATGTGATTCTGCCCTAAAAGCTCTTTTTATTTATTTCATCTTTTCCAAAAATCGACTTATCAGGTCAGAATATAAGTCGAATAAAGTCGATTTTTTGCAAAATCTGTTTTTTTCGCTTTTCTGGTACACTTTGATACCCTCTACCCCCTCTTACCTTCCCTATCCTAACCTAACTTATACCGGAAAGTTTATTATTCCCAAAGCTATAGGGGTTTCAAATATTAAAAATCCTATACTCTGCATGTAAAATCTCAGCTTAAAATCGCTTTCCTGTAAAGTTAGCTATTCGCCACTTATTCGTTTTATATTCTGAGCTGTTGATATCACAATTTTGTACAGCAACTATTTATGCTTATAACTTAAAAATACCATTTTTGAACTTACAAAGATGAACACCTGGAAACGAAATTTGAATGCAAAAATTTTGTTATTCTACGTTAATCATCTCCTTGAAACTTTTTGATTTTTTATCACGTTTGTAGATTCAATATTACTGAATTTGTAATTTAATTTAGTTTTATTTAATTTATTTTTTTAAGATAAGAATTCGAAAAGACTAGACTTTTTCTCAGTACACAATTAATCCCAATTGAAACTGTAGGTGATCATCAACTTAAATAAATAAGCTTGAAAGCTAAAATAGATTAACGTTAATTTTGTTAGATGAGATACTTTTTCTTGTAATCCGGGTAATAATCGAATTTCCAATTATTACAATAAATCCAAAACTTTTTTTCCCAGATTTTGACTTTGATTATTTCGTTTCTCAGTGTATTTTCATGTCCCATATATTTTGACAAAATATTTCAAAAAAATCAGTTAATAATAGAAATTCAATTTTACCTAAAAAAAAATTATCCATGAGGAGCTATAAATTTTGATTTCGAGTCATCATCATCATCATCATCATTTTCAACCGCTTATTCTTATTGGGGTCGCGGGCTTAGGACATCTAGATTAGGAGCCTATCCCTGCGGATCCCCCGCCAGTTCAGGGAGGTGTTCATGGTCAATCATAAAGCACTCCCATGCAAGAACGTGAATTTGATTCAGCTACCTTATCCTAGGTCTGCGCGGAGGTCGAGGGCTCCTTACAAAGGGCTTACAATAGCTTTTATGGGGAATCATGTCTTGATTTAGAGTTTTAAATGGAAATATAACCCATTTATCTATTTATTTATTAATCTATTGCTCTATTTATTTAAAAAAAAATATTCTTAATAATCTCATATATAATATTTTATATTATTTGGTTTTCTATTTTTTGTTATTCATGGAGTTTATTTATGGCCTTATACTTTAGCTAAAAAATAACACTTTTGTAAGCAAAATTCTCCATCTGGGTTTTAAGAGAATTCTTCCGCAGTGTCGTGATTTTTTTTAATTCGTGTATTCTTTCCTAATTTTCTGCAGCAGATGCAAGCAAAAACAAACTTCAAAATATAACTGAATAAGTCTTCTAGTATTTAAAACCCCAAATATGTATTTCCGCTAAAATTTTACAGTTCATTTAGTTGTTCTCTCACTTCTTTAATCTGAATATAGACATGTTCATAAAGAAATAACGTCTTAATTTTTCTATTCAGAAATGTAATACGAAAAGCTGTTGATTTTGTCATAATTTTATTAAGTTTATATGAAGACAAATTTTCGCCACGGTTTTATTCTTCTATTAAGACAAGTAGATGTGTGTCCCAATTGAAACGGTTTCATTTCCAAATAACATTTCTTAGAGGTGTCAATATTTTGAAGAGTTTTAAGTCACAAGGGGATTTTCACTAGAGAAATTTTGAAGCTTTAATAGCCGTGAAATTAACGTTCTGCAAAGTTAAAACTATTGACAGATCTTTTATAGTCCGGTATCTTTTATAATACGATATCATAACCCGGTTTAACAAAATTAATTTTTTTTATTTTGAGTTAATTGAATTTTATAAAGCAAATTTGATGAATATTGTAAAAGTTTTACCTTGAAATCGTCTCTTGACCGTCGTGTTTTCATTTTCAAGCAGAAAACCGAACGAAAAATTGCTGAGCAATAAATGTTATTTAATGCGTCTGTCGTGCAAATTGTTTTCAATTATTCCCTCGAATGCAGTTCTCAATGAACTGTTTATAGGAGTTTAAAAATAATATTCATGAGTGGATTGTAGTGTGAAACAGAGAATAAGAATGAGAATCTATTCTCCAATTCTCGTGATTTTCTGGAGGCTGCATTTATTGTCGTCGCACGTCACTTTATAATTTAAAGCATTTGCTATGAATCTTATTTGGTTGTCTCCACCATCTTCCAAGTTTTTTGATATCAGTCTATGTATGATCTTGTGGTGAGGAGGGGAGTTATGGTGGAATTTATTAAATAGACTTCCTGTCGTCTGCTCGTAAAATTGTGAAAATTATTGGTGATGATGGTGTGTAGAGAGCAGAATGCCGCACTATTCTTAAATTCTTTACCTTCCTTCTCACCTTTTATTTCACTTATAGTAGAGCTTTTTTTTATTCAGACATAAGAATATACGCAAAAAAAATACAGATGTGACCGATGAGACCTGATAGTGATACGATACTATTCCAAATTAGCATAGTTTTAGAACGAAATGAGATAATCTACTGTTTTATCCAATTTTCTGATTTCAAACTTTACTGATTCTTTCCCAATTCCCCCTCAATTGGGGTCTTTAATTAAGAGAAATCATTTAAGAAATATTAGTGGAAATTTAAATGATAAAGTAGAAGATATGGGTACAAGAAACTTTCTTGGAATTTAGCAATTAATGTGATCGCTTCAGAATCAATATTCTGCGTAAAATCTCAATCAATGGAAATGGAAAGATCAAAACCGTGTACATATTTAAGAATTGTTTTTCTTGTTGTTGTAAAAACTTATTAAATTCGAAAGATTCTACCAAAAGTTCGAACTGTAAAAATATATAGATAAACATCTTTTTTAATAAGTCAATTCCATTTTAATTTATTGAAGAATCAAAAATATTAAAAACAAATAAAACTTTAAATTAATTTTATCAATCAGATATGAGAAATGAGAATGGGCTCCATTGGGTTTTATTACCTTTAAAGGTAATTCCTATGCAAATTCTTGAAAAGATATTCATTGAATTTTGCTGTAAAAGATTGCAGTTATGATTAATTTTTCATACATTATCAAAATATATCACAAGATAAAAAATTTTCTTAGTATTTTACATATTGAATATGTATAAGTAAACCTACAACAAAATTAATTCTCGTTCACAATTAATAAAATACATAATTTACACAATTTTTTTTTTGGCAGAATTTAATGTTTTATTATTTTATGAATCAAACCATAATAAGGAATAGAACGACAAAATATAAAAAAAGAGCCGTTTTCTAAAATAAGGCTTAATGGTGATATTCCAATGAAAAATTATCACGTTTCTTGTAGCATTTCACTGCTCTCAGGTGCTTCTGCATTATCGAATTTCCTTTGTGTTGGTTTATGTCTCGACTGTTATCTCCAGTCACCGCCGTTTTTTTTTTTTCTTTAAACCACGCGGCAGTCAAGACAGAAACCAATACGAAGAAAACTCGATTATGTAAATGGACTTGAGAACAATAAAGTACTAAAAAGGACATGTTATTTTTTTTTTAGAATGGCACCATTTTTCATTCTTTTCAACTACGAATATGTCCAAAAAAATTGTCTGTGTTAGACAAATTTTGCAATTTTCAGAAATACTGAAGTATAGGGTAAATTAAGCTAA
Source organism: Phlebotomus papatasi (assembly GCF_024763615.1). Taxonomy (NCBI): domain Eukaryota; kingdom Metazoa; phylum Arthropoda; class Insecta; order Diptera; family Psychodidae; genus Phlebotomus; species Phlebotomus papatasi. The sequence continues at coordinate 40,466,386 of NC_077223.1, forward strand.
TTCAAAACCTGCTCCAAATGGAAACTTTTCGCTATTCCAAATGGAAACGTCATTTTTTCCATGATAAATACAGTACTAAATTATTATTTATATAATTTTCTATACCACAGTTTCATTAATTAGTCAATTTTGCTCCAGATAAAGCAAAAATCCATTCATATTCACAAATTTTAATTTGTTAATTTCTCAGAACAAATAAAAGTGTACCTTTTCTCCATCGAATTTTTCATCGATCGACCATGTTTTCCAATGAAAAACGCAATGAGGTGACTGTTGTTTATTCATTTTGTTTAACATTTAATACCATATTTGTGGCTAATTTTAGTTAAATTAAATGCTAATCTTTATTATTAACGGTACTCGAAGTTTTCAAATGAAATTATTACTTATTTCGTGAACAATAAGGGTTTTTCTGAAGTGTCTGCAAATGCTTCAAAAGGAAACCCTGGAAATATGATTTTTTAGGAGAGATTTTTTTTACTGTTTTAGATGGGAAAGAAGAAAAGACCAGGAATAAGAATAAATCGTGCACTCAAGAGCAACTCAACAAGGTTTTAAAAGTCTTTTGTCGCGGTTTCTCTTACACTGTTTGTCTCCAATTAGAAACTTTCCCTTGTCTCCATTTGGATTAATTTGTTTCCAATAGAAGCATTTTGCACCTGTGTGTTTCTTTTGTATTTAAGAAGTTTTAAAATTATATTTAAAGAATTTTCACTCAACAATAACATTCTAGAAGAGTCAAGGAGCAAATTTATGTAATTCTCTTCAGAAAAAATATGTACTTAATGTGTTAAATCTTCTGTTAAAGTTAAAGCGTTTGGAAATTGTTTTGAATTAGGACATTTACCCTACTTATAATAAATTTTCAAAGAATGTTTCTAAATTTACTGGATTTCTGCAATAGGCTTTTCCGAGATTTAATTTAAGACATTGATCAATAATAATCATTTTCATTAATAATGTGTAGATTGTAGAAACTTTAATAAGAAAATTGTCAAAATCTTGTTTTAAAAAGAAATTTGAAGATTTACTATTGCTCGAACCCCACAGAAAGAGCAGTATCTAAAATTTCTATTTTTTCGCCCCGAATATTTCCACCTTCCACCCTCCGGTGACTACTTTTTTCAACATAAATAGACTTCCTTAAAAAAGGCTCTAGATAGCGAATTTTTCAACAGAACGGGTGGGATCACCTTCGGGTTCATTCACTGAGAGAAATCCGAATAAAGTTAAAATAACATTCCGGAAATGTTAATTTTACCCTGCAGTACTGATTCAAAATCGGTGTAAATATTACCCTTTTCAGGTGTATTGGGGGTTAAAGTTACCCTTTTCCATGTTAATTTTACCCTTAAAAAGGTGTAAAATTAACATTAAAAAATGTTGATATATTTTTACACCTAAAAAGTGTTAAAGTTATAAGGAAAAAAAAATTAATCGCACCCTCCTTTTTCTCAATGTGGAAAGGTCTTGGAATTTCTGGAAAAACTCACTCGATAACTAATTTTCATTCAAATATCAATTTTATTACTTTTAAAACTATTTCAGGGGATCAGTTCACATCGGTTTAGGACCGGTAAACGGTAAATGATGCGTAAGTACTTTTGTGGAATTACATCTAAGTCACGAGTTCGAGCACTTCGCAAAGCCTGGGATGCTTTGTCACACCTGCGGGATCTCATTAAAACAAAACTGAACTTCGAAAGCATTGTGGATAAACAAATTTATCTATCTATCTATCTATATTACACATAATTGATCATCTAATAACCATTTGATAGACTGATTTTTTTCGAATTTTCCAAGACAAGATTTAATTTTTTACCTGTGCTAAAATAAGTGATAAACCTTCTGCTCAATCCCTTATGTTTCTTCGTAAAATTATATGAGATTTCTTTTTTAAAACTTTTCTCATGAGGAGAACATTAAAGATATTGAGGATATTTGTTGAAAGTGGAGACCATTTTCTTAGAGAGTTTTCCTGAGCAATCAACTCATGAATACTCACCCAAAGGTACTTGAGGTGAAAATGGCCAAACGACCTCTCCTTTATGCGCTCTCCAAGACCCAAATTTATTCCTTCGGTATTGGCAAGAAGTGGAAAAGGCCATAAACAGGGGGGTGGCCTGCATCTAGCGATTGAGTGTAAAATAAAAAGCCACTGTATATTGAGTTTCAAGGGTGGTCGTCTTTGTGAATGGTGCTTAAGGCCAATTTCAATGCGCTCTCACCATATCGAGCTATTGAGCTTTATACCGAAAAGAAGAGGATGGGTAAATGAGTGGAAAATCCGCCTTCATTGCTTGGATACTTTTCTTTCGCTTAAGAAGCTTTATGGCCACTTCGTGTAGATGGTTTAAGCTTTAGACGAGATTCTCAGTAAAGCATTCTGATGGGGAATTTTGCAAGAGTTTAGTGTTCGAAAAAATATTTGTTACCAACTTGTCTTATTGCGTAAAAGTCGGTAAATTGATTTGTATTATTCAAAAAAAAAGTTTCAGCAGAAAACTTATATAATTGAACAATTCCTCTTTCAAAATAACATTTTTCTACGAGTTTTTTGCTTTTGGAAGAGGATTAACTATCTCTCTATATGCTAAAAGCTTTGCAGAAAAAAAACATTCCGAAAAGGAGAATCCTCTCCGGAGAATGTAGCAATTCAATAGAGGAAGTTCAAAGATTTGTGTCAATGCTTTTGAGAAGCTTTTAAGCTCCAAGTGTCTAATATCCTTTTCCTGTATTTCTCACCTCTTTCTTCATTCATAAAATTCTAGCAGGTGGTTTTGGACCATACCGGAGAAATTGCATGAGATAACCCATGGCTCTAGGAAAAAAAGAGGTTATTATCTGCTAAAGGAAAAATAAAAGTTTCTCATCCACCCAGTTACTTGAGAGAGGGAGAAAGTGTATCATGGATATTGAGGAAAATTTCATACTGCTTATATATACTTTGCATAAAAATTTAGATATCCTGCAACCATCCCCGACCATCGGGTGTGTCATAGAGCTATGAAAAGAAATTATTCTTATCTCGTGGCCCATTCTCCGAGACAGTATGAGTGGAAAACTTTCATTTTAAGAAACTTTAAATGGAAGCCGAAGGACTTATGAATTTTTAATGTGGTAAAACGTATTTTTTCTCTGTCATATTTCCCATCTACGGGTATTTTCCCTTCCTCTTTTGTGGTTCTTTATTTCAGCGCTAAAAGCACACACCATACTTTCACAAAAGTCCCATAATGATGGGGACATTGCGATAAGAGACAAAATTGTCAAATCAACACAAAAGTCCAACATCTTCTTCCACGGGGAGGGAGATAACACCATACCACTTACCATCAGCTTTTCTCATTTTCCGTTGTATTTTTTTTTCTTTGTGATCTAATTGCCATTTAAGTAAAATTGCAGAGGGAATATTTAAATCATGCAGAAATAGTGTTGAAGAAGCAAAGTGATTTATTTCAAGTATGTAACATAATCTAAATTTAAAAAAAAACTATTGAATACTTAACATAATGAATTTAATGCAAGATGGTTATAATTAACTAACTCTAGAAGAGAAGTTATAAGCAGTCTTTGGACTTAGACATTAGCCTGATAAATAACTGGCAAGGTGCTTCGCAAAATTATTAATTTCACTGAACAACAAATTATAATGCTCGAAGTTCTTTTTAATGCTGTTGTCCTTTCTATATATACATACAAGTTCATAAATAATTAAATATAATTTTTTTAGTCGGTTTTAATTGCAAATTGTCTTTTTTACATGCGGCCATCGCCGTCTTGGTAGCTATTTTGGCTTCCAAGGGAAATCAATATGTTTCATCGTCTGTTTCGCATTTCTCTAGCTCTTGTAATCAGGAGGAAAACATTAAAAATCAACTTATTATTTTAAGGCCACACTGGTAAAAAAAAGTTGATCCAAATTTGATCATTCTACAAAAGATGGATCAAATTTCAAACTTTGAATGCTCATTTATCATAATAGAACATGTTAATTTGATCCATCCATTGCAAAAGGATCAAATTTGGATCAAGGTGATCCTTTTATTTTTACCAGTGCACTAATAAATTCCAGCAATCTTCAAACAAGCCTGTTTTTGTCCAAATATCTTAAGAAATACATGGTCTTCTTTTGTTGACTTCAAAGAATCGATTTAATATGTATATCCTGGCAAAATATCGAGAGTTAGATCAGAAAATGTGCTAACTACATTTTTCTTTGCAAACGATTACGCAGCCATACTGTAAGTGCGGATGACTTTGTCCTCTACGGGTGGCTTTGATACCCTCCTGTTCGTAAGATTTTCTTTACTTTTAGGACTTAAGGATGGTCTTTACCGATCTGATCCGATCCGATCTACCATTTCTGTGTTAACCGTTCTTAAACTTTAGAATTAAAGAAAAGCTTACGAAGAGGGGGGTGTCAAAGTCACCCGTAGGGGTCAAAGCCATCTGCACTTACGGTACGTTGTTTGCAATAAATACAAAAATAAATCAAATGCAGTTATCATGTTCCGACACCAATCGACAAAATGTAAATCGATAAAATTTTGCACGTTTAATAACTTTGAATTGTGATGAACTATACACTCGCCTCATTCTTTTTTGGATACAAAATTTGGATAATTAATTTATGTTACTATTTTTGTATTTTTTTTTAAATTTTATACAAATATTAATAAAGCACTCATCCAGCAATTCGTATAATAAAAATAGAACATATATAAAAATGAAAGCTATTTGAAAACATCTTTTTTTTTTTAAACAAATGCATTTAGTGAGTTTATTCCAAAAAGAAAATTGACTTTGTTTAACACAACCCAAAATGAAGTATTAAATTTTTACGAAATTATTCGTGACCTCGAATCGAATTTATTTCTAAATAAAGAAAAAAAATTAAATGAAGTCAAATATAAAGGACGATCAATTGATCATTCTGATTCGCAGCTATTCCCATTTTCTCCGTAATTACTATTACATGCTTATTTTGATCCCTATACTGTAACTCTACACAGAAAAAAAGAATTTTGTAAAATTGTTCGTAAATGTTTGTGAAATCCTATGGCAGACTTACGAAATGCTCGTGAAACGTATAACCCACAAACATTGTTCGTAAACTGATCATTGGACGAACATTTTTTGTACTTTACAAACATTTCTTCGTAAATATTCGTAAACACACAAAAATATTCGTAAAATTTTGTCATTTGTTCGTAAATTTTTGTCAGACAAACAAAAATTTACGAACAAATACGAGCAAATGACAAAATTTTACGAACATTTACGAACAAATGTTTGTAAAAGTACAAAAAATTTTTGTCAAATGATCATTTTACGAAAAATGGCCTCAATTCTGAGACCAAGATCAAGATCAAAATCAAGAAAATTTCAAGATTTTGGTATTCTGAAATCAAAAAATCAAGATCAAGATGTCAAATCTGTCAAATGTCTTGGAATTTTGAAATCCAAGACACAAGCCGTGTGGATATCAAGATTTGCAATTCTGGAACCAATATTTCAAGATATCAAGACGTCAAATTTCTTGTTTTCTTGAAATAATTCCAAGAAGCTCTCGGAGGTGCTTGGAATTTTCAAGATAGTAACTATTTGAAGAATTTCATATGGAAATGACTATTGACGAAGAATATTTCTATAAGAGATGGTACAAAAAGAGAATTACTTTGTAAAATACTGTATTTGACCTTGTAATTTAATCGAAATGATACGTATTTCTAGATGTACTGTACATATCGAAGTACACTACCCTGAGGATACCTGCAAAATAATCACATCTTGCATAAGCATTTCTAGGTTTATTACAGGTCACAAATTTGGTTTGCACTTCCTGTACTCCCGTTTATAGCCTCTAATTTATTTAATAGGTCCTATAATTAATTTTCCTATTTTATATGACGAAATTTCAACAAATTCAACAGAGAAATGAAGATGTCAGAAGTGACGTTAAGTGTGGAAAATCTTGAAATCTTGGTTCTTAGCTAAGACATTTTAGGTTCCATAAATACTTCGCGTCAGAATACGAAATCTTGAATTTGGAAATACTTGACAGCTTGAAATTTTGATCTTGATTTTGGTCTCAGAATTGAGGCCAATGTTTGTGAAAAAGTACAAAATTTTACGAACGTGTTTGTGGGTTATATGATTCACGACCATTTCATAAGTCGTCCATGGGATTTCACAAACATTTACGAACAAGTTTACAAAATATTTTTTTTTCTGTGTATACAGTATTAAACAACTTTGGGAAACTGAATCATGGGTTAGGCCTTAATAGTATATTCCTTTACCGATTTAGTCAATAAATAGAGTTAAAATTTTCATATTTCGAAATTATAAAAGTTACCTACTTAGAGGTTAATTCAGGACTCTTGTAAAAAAAAAGTTTATTAAGGAGATGCGAGAAAATGTTACCAAACATAATGGTAACTGAATGTAAATTCTTTCCATAATTTTTTTCAAGTAGCTTTCATTTATATATAGAGTAACTGTATAAGAAAAGAATTTGCCATGTAGAACTCAAATCAAGAAACAAGATAAAGGAAAATTTGATCAAAAACGGCGTATTGTCGAACTTGCGCATGTAATTTCGAGCTACAACTTTAAGTGACTTTTGTAAAAGCGAGAAGAGTTCAACAATATGTATTTATACCTTTTTCGAGTTATCGTTCCTACGTGATTGAGGAACTAAAAAACTAATTCCGGCAACGTTTCGTTCTATTGTTTGCCGAGTGGGGATTTGCTAACAGGAGACACTTTCAGACAATCGATAACATTGCCTGTGGCCTGGAAGAGTTCGGATGGGAGTACACGACTATCTAAAGATTTAATCTCTTTTATTTTAAAATTTTCGATTAGTCAAATTAGGGGAAAGTACTCTCTCTTCGAACGTTCATGCCTTCGAATAATGTGACTTTCTTTTACTTTTCCTAAGAGATTTCCACATAATCATCACGTAGTTATTAATAATTGATAATTATTTGGCTAATAATTAATAGAAATGTGTAAGTCTTTTAGGAAAACTTAAAGAAATTCACACTATTTAAAACATTTAAAAGCATGAACGTTCGAAGGGAGAGTACCTTCCCCTATAATTCTATTTAATTGAGGAATATTTTGGAATGGATGAAATGTTTATCTAAACTAAAACTCTTCTATTACTATGCTAAAAACATTTTGGCGAAGACAATGCGAACCTCATGAGACTTTATGGTAAGAGTTTCAGGTCTTCAATCATCTTCTAAGAAGAGATACTGGATGAAGAGAATTGTCCCGATTGGAACACGTTTGTTAATAAATATAAACACCGCAATAACCGCAGTCATCTGTCATGTGTAATGGGGCATCATCCATCATTTGTAGGGTGGCACCCAGGGCAACCATTCCCCCATTGATATCCATAGCCATGAAATTCTTGTCTGGAGGAATCCCCCTGGGAAGCATCCCGAAGTGCGTGATTGTTTCCACCTCGTCAGAGTCCCTGGAAGTGATTCGTCCGACTCTTTAACTTGCGAATGGGTAGCATTAATTGCCCCGTCAGTCTTCATTTGCTTCTTGTTGTTTGTCCCACAACACGTGACTCTTTAATCGGACGCAACCAAGGAGATCAAATCGCGACGGATGAGATGTCAAAGAGTGGATGCTGATGATGCACTTTAAATTACCTGTACCATGTGAGCGTAATTAAAAAGACGATGGCAGCTTCTATCGAGTTTGACATGTTGCTTTGGGTTTTTTGTCCAGGTCGCCCCAACAAGGTACTATAAATATGTACTTTATTAAATTTATTGATATGCCTTCTAAATTATTCAGTGGACTTCCATTTGCAATAAAAGAAACATCCGTAATTTTTAATGGGATGGCAAATTTGTCTCATCAAGTATTTTTTTATTAATTTAACTATAAATCCTTTTATTTGGTCTGGAATTAAATAAAATTCCGCCCAAGCATCTTCTGACTAACCGTTAATGACAAGGTATGTCTTTCCAAAACCCATTACCGTCTCGGAGCATGACCGTTTGTACTGGGAGACAATTCAAGGGAAATGCAATTTTTCCATTGGAAGCCACAGAAAGAGTTTTAGGAGAGACAATTGGTGAAGGAGAAAAAAAAATTGAAAAAAAAGAAAATAATAGCATGGAACAAGGATTTTCATTTTACAACGCTAAAATAATTTTAAATGTCTTTCGCATTTTGCTTCACATTCCTCCTCAAAGGCCCTTGGGGCAATTCCCATCCATTGTCTCTCTGTCGTTGCCATCATTTCCGGGTCGGTCTCTCGAAAAAGCTCGAATTTCACACTCGCACAAGCATCACACCAGAGTCAGACAATTATCAAACCCACAGGACTCCCTAGCTCATTCCCAGAGTCGATGACACCCCGAGGGATTCTATCCACAGATTCACCACCATTCGCTTCACTGGCATCTGATTAAAATTTTCCCGGTCATGGATCTCATTTTCTTTTGTTATCATTTTCACTTTGTATTTTTCAACCATTTACCATTTGCAGAAATTTTCTTTGCTCCCAATTGGCATCGATCTGGAAATGTGGAAAGGAATTGGACTTATCGTTTTTTTTTTCTTCTCAAGCATAATAATATTGTAAAAAAGCATAGGATTAAGAATACTATTGGAAATTACTTTTTATAGGTATATTTTATTAAGGTAAAGCTAATCAAGCAAAATATTTAAGTGTAAGTCTAGCTGATAATTCTAAATCATTCGCAAATATAGGTCTGAAAATGGAGTACAAAATCTAAATTATGAATCAATGTAAGATTCGTTTTAAAATTCAAAATTCAATTTTAAATTTTAAATAATCAAATAATACAATGCTCAATAATATAAAGATCAATAACTACTTAATTAAATGAAAACTACGATATCTGATATTTTGAATAGGATGACAAAAAACTAATTGCGGATGAAATGATGGCCTGAATGTCCCCTTCAATTATGCAAAACTAATTATCAGAGGTGGTTGTGAGATATAATAATATTGTGAAAATTTATTCTATCGAATAAAATACCCAAATATCTGGAAAAACTCAAATATTTAATAAAAATTATTAAAAGATATCAGTTTTTTTCACGCAAAAAAATCAAATTGAAGAGAAATAAATCAGTTGGATTTAAATTGAGGAGAAAGTCATTTTAACACTCATATAAAGTTATTTACTTTTATAATTTAAAATACATTGGTTTTCCTCATACGTTTAGTCTGAAAAAAAAAAAAAAGATTTGTTAGGCAAACAAATGGATCTTGTTAAAATTTTGTCAAAGGGATATTGTTTATTAATTTGACATAACTTTTTCACACATTTTGTGTGGAAAAATATCCTTTTGACAAACTTATCTTGTTAATTTTACGAAACTTTTTATCAGGGTAAGAATCTTTTTTTCTGTTTTCTCGGGGCTGTATAATGCTCTAGACAAATTTAAGGTTTAAGCAGAGAGGCCGCTTAGTGGAAAACTGATGGGAATGTAGTATAATCATTATTTTAATTATAATTATGTGAAGCCGTTTGTCGGCTTGAGCCGTAGGTCTGTCCAGCCGAAAATTCACACAGGCTGATCCTCGAGAATACTCAGCTCGAAAAATTTGGAAGAAAAAAGATCAGCCCAAACCATCATATACTGAAGATTTAGGATCAAATGTGCACACTTTGCTTACTGAGAAAGTTTTTAAGTGCAATATCAATTCGTTTTTCCTAATAAATCCTCATTTATCGAGCTGATGCTTAAGCCGATCCCTGTGTCTATTTTGGGCTTAAGGCTCTGTGGATATCAGACTGAATTAGGTATTTCATGGCCAGTCCAGTGTCCGGTATTGCCCCATTCTGATAGGATTTTGTAAAAACTCTCCATAGACACAACAGATTGACATTACTTTGAAAAATTCACTCTCCAGAATCTTGCTGACCAGTATTAGATCAGGTCAGGGCGATCATATTTCAATTCGCATTCTGCGAAAGAAGAAGCATAAATGAGAAGCAAGCTATACGAAATAGTTATAATCTTATTCATTGAAAAACTCCGAAAACTATTGAATGTCCTTTGTTGCTTCATCTGAATATAGATTTTCCATAATCGTATAGAAAGACATATTCTTCTGAACTAAAAGAAGATTTTTATAGTGGACCGTCGTCGAGAAACCGCGGTAAATCAGGGGTAAAATTAAACAGTGGGATTATAATTAGAATAATATTGAGCATAATAGGGGAGACTGGGGCAAAAAGTAACAAAACGGATATTTTATTTTTTTACAAGCTACACTAGCGCCCCAGAAATTTCTAATTAGTGCATTTTATAGGAAATTTACTCCTCTACAACTTTGTGAAAATCATTTTCCTCTATTTTGCAAGGAAATATATTTATCGAGCTGTTTTCTAAAAGGTAATTTTGTGACCATTCTAAAAATGATGGAGCAAATAGTACTAGGTATGGGGTATTATCACATTTTGATTTGCTTTATTTACGAGCTTTCGTAAATTTAAAGGGGTGGCAAAGCGTCCGAGGCTTTGCGAGCTGCTCGAACTCCTGAGAAAGAGCTCTCCCTTATATACCTTTTCGCAAGCTTTCTGATGTATAGAAAATTATTGTCGAATTAAATTTGTATATAAATCACCACAAAACCTTCTTGAAGTTGAAAATTGTTCAAGAAGAGGGTCTCAAAAAATCATTAATCTTTTAATTAATTAATTGAACAAATCGGGTGAAAATTAAGTTTTAACCTTGAATAATTTAAGATGGCGACTTTTCCGGTGATAAGTGTCTAAGGACGAAATGTTCAGCTGGACTACCTCCATAACATATCCAAAAATGAAGGAAATCGTCAGGGCCAATTTTTTTTAAAATTAGAAGAACCTCATTTTTTGCCTATTTTTGGGGGATAGGGAGCGCATGAAGGGGGAGGGGGTAAAAACAAAAAAATTACGTTCGATGTAATGTCATTTGAGGTGGGGTCACCGAAGACCGGAAGTTGATATCTCTTACCGTTGATTTTTTATATGGGTCAGAAGACTGAAAAAGTGCGAAAAACAGTATTTTTAAAATAGGGCTATTACCGTTACTTTCCCGATCCATCACCGATTGTGACCGATGCAGTCGGGTTCAGAATTAAAAGATCTTTCAAAAATGTCCAAATTTGTCCAAATCCGTTGAAAATTAGGCCCTCCAGGCTGGTTTACCTTTGACCTTGAATAATTCAAGATGGCGATTTTTCCGGTGATAAGTGTCTAAGGACGAAATGTTCAGCTGGACTACCTACATTACATATCCAAAAATAAAGGAAATCGTCAGGGCCAATTTTTTTTTAAATTAGAAAAACCTCATTTTTTACCTATTTTTAAGGGATAGGAAACGCATGAAGGGGGAGGGGGTAAAAACAAAAAAATTACGTTCGAGGTAATGTCATTTGAGGTGGGGTCACCGAAGACCGGAAGTTGATATCTCTTACCGTTGATTTTTTAAATGGGTCAAAAGACTGAAGATTGCGAAAAACAGTTTTTTTTTAAATAGGACTATTACCGTTACTTTCCCGATCCATCACCGGTTGTGACCGATGCAGTCGGGTTCAGAATTAAAAGATCTTTCAAAAATGTCCAAATTTGTCCAAATCCGTTGAAAATTAGGCCCTCCAGGCTGGTTGACCTTTGACCTTGAATAATTCAAGATGGCGATTTTTCCGGTGATAGGTGTCTAAGGACGAAATGTTCAGCTGGACTACCTCCATAATATATCCAAAAATGAAGGAAATCGTCAGGGCCAATTATTTTTAAAATTAGAAAAACAAAATGTTTTGCCTATTTTTGGGGGATAGGGAGCGCATGAAGGGGTGGGGGGTAATTTGGGTAAGTTAGTTCGATAGAATGTATTGACATTGTGGGGGGTCACCGAAGACCGGAAGTCAATATCTCTTACCGTTTAGCAGCTAGAATTTTGCAAAGTTGAAAAAAAAAGTCGATTGTGAAAACTGCTCTCTCTTGGAGTTCGAGCAGTTAAAAAATAGCTAGGTGACATATTTTCATAGGAAATTTATACCTCTACACCTTTTTCAAACACAGTTTTCTCTATCTTTTATCTTGGAAGATATTGAATTTTCAAATTTTCAATTTGTGACTTTTTACCCCAGTCTCCCATACTGTTTATTCAGAGTAATTAACTCCTTTTCTATTCACTGAAATGTTTAACAACCTGATCCAAACATGTTTTCACTAATTTAATTTTCTGGATAATTCTGCCCCGATCTCCCTTAAATCCCCTAAATGGCTTAGTCTTAGTCCGATGATGTCAAGAATTCTATGAGGTCGTCAAATGGTGCTTGATCAAACCGTAGAATTACAAAATCCGAAATATTCCGTTCTTCCGGTGTTAGTCACAGGATTGTCTTCTTAACAAATCAAAAAGACTCAGTTGTTTCCAAAGTTTTCGAGCTTTGACATGGGTCTCTTACAATGGGTTTGAGTTTCTTTATTTTGCGAATTCTCGGACAAACCCTAGGAAGAACTCAAGATTACACACCACCACGTCGGATACAATATTCGAAGAAACAAAATCTGTGATGCAATTCTTACGCCGTCACATTGCTATCCCGCCAAAATTTTCCCGATTTTGCGAAATAGAATATACATCATACACAGAGTCTTCACTCTGTATGAGTGGGCACGGATAAAGAGTGTGGCGCTTTCAGAGGGATGGCATGTGTAGTAGTGCACAAAAAGCGGAATAATTGCTGTTATTTTGAATATCCCGCGAATTTTATCTCGCGAGCTCCTGGAGGTCGTGAGATGGCAAAATAGATACATTTTAAGTGAAAATTTCACGATTTAGTGCTCAAAAATTTTCGTTAAAATTGTTTCTATTAATTTTATGTAATATATAATATAATTACATAAATTTAATGTCCACGAGGAAAGATTGAAATAATTATCGATGAATACTTTGGGGTTTCTTGGTGTCTCCAGAACATCCCACAAAGATACTTATGGTCCATCATTTCAACATTCTGAAATATCTTAATGTGAAAATTCTCAAGAAATGGGTAAAAGTATTTGATTAAATGCATGTTATTTCAATAACGAGTAGGATGGTGTTGTCCAGAAACGATTTGTGAAAAAAAATTCAAATGAGATTTTCCTAAAACTACATTTTTAAACTAATTAATTTTTAATTTTTAATTTTTTCTATAATTTTCTTCATTTTCTTCATAAATCCCTGAATATCCTTCAAATCCCCGAAAAGGATTGCGCAAGACCACTTGTCTTTTTCACGAAAATATTCTCGAAAAAAGAGCCAAGTTCTCTGAAGATCATAAACACGGAGAACTTAAGGGTAAGGGGCCGGTGTAACAATTTATTAACAACAATAATCTGATGGTCGTTGAATGGAACATTTCAGCCCAGAATAAAAAAAAACATTTCTTCTCAGAACTTTTTCGGTTCCCTGCGGACCTTCTTCACGGGTCGAAAATGTCAGGTTTCTGGGATTTTGTCTGTCTTGGACGCCAAAGGGAAGTCTTCATTGGGTACATGGGTTCTGAGTCACACACTTCACGAACAATTTTACAGCGATATTTTACTTTTTACAAATAAGGTTACTAGTTACTACACAAGTTAAACAAAATAAAATAAAAAATCTTTCTTGGCTACTAACTAAGTTTTGCTTAACTCATTTAGTAACTTATTTGTAAAAAGTAAAATATCGCTGTAAAATTGTTCATGGAGTGTGTGATTCAGGACCCATGTACCGCATGTACCCAATGAAGACATCCCTTTGGCCCCAAGAAAGACAAAGCCCCAGAAACCTGACATTTTCGACCAATGAAGTGCGCTGCACAGGGCACCGAAATCTCTAGGAAGAAAAGTTTTATAATCCAAGGACAAAATATTCATATTTTAATAGATTATTTTGTTCATGTTTTACGATGATGTTACCATTACCTCTTCCTTCCCATCCTATGATATTCAGTGGCCCCAGCTCTTTCCTCAAGGAAATATTTTCTCGAAGGACACAAGTTGTCCTATACAGCCTTATTTATAAGTTTGAAGAATATTTAAGGATTTATGAGAAAAATCGAGAAAATTACAGGAAAAATTAAATGATAGGAAATTAGTTCGTTCTAGGGAATTTTTCCTTGAATTCTCCTGCAAAAATCATTTCTGGATTCTGGACACCAAAGTTCTGTATTGTACAATTATTGAGATAAATACAAGTTTAAACAAGCAAGTTTACTAATTTCTTGAGAATTTTTACCTAAAGATATCTCAGAAATTTGACGTGATATTTCTCCATAAATGTCTTGGGAGAACATGTTCATGAAACACCAAAAGGAAAACAAAAGTACTCATCCACTTGCACCCCCCACAAGAAAGGATTTCATTTTATTGCACTGTGTTTTAGAAAAAAAACCTTTAGGTATTATAGTTCATAACGAAATTGTTTATTAAATACCCAAGGCATTAATAATGAAAAAATCATTTAAAAAAATTATTTTGATACCTTGGACCACACTTATAACAAAGAAATTAAAATTTGAGTGATTTGATGAAGCCGGCTATGTAACGGAAATGATTTTAAAAATATCCCGCAATTAAAGAGTGAACGAGAGAGTGCGAGCGAGAGCAATAGCATGATTGAGAAATGACAGCCTCATTGAACAAGCGTTGAATTTCACGGATTTTTCTTTAGTTTTTCGCGAATTTAATGTTTTAGTAAATCAAATTACAATAATTTTCATCTCATAAAGGGTGTTTCTGTGTTTAAATGTGAATAATTTGCTCAAAAGTGCACAAAATATGAGCTGAAGCGGCTTCACACACACAACCACCATCCCGAAAAATCTGGATAAATTTTGTGACGGACATCGGAATTGGGGGTCTGGAGTAATGTAAGAACTAAAACTTATTACAAAATGCATTGAATCTATTTTGACCTTCCGGTACATCGTGTTTTTTTTATAATTTTAATACGTAAAATATCCTTTTTAAACGGTGAAAATATATAAATTGGCCAAATGTAGACAGGCAAAATGTTATAAATTCGATATCTTCGCAAGATAAATATTGCCGACAACTGACACGCTTCATTTTTTTTCAGATAGTTATCATGAACTCCATTATAACTTGAAAGTTGTAAAGCATTTGAGCAAGGTATGAAAAAGTATTTAAACGAAAAATCGTTGGAAATAGTTGAAAAATTAAAATATTTATTAAAATAAATGTTTCTTCCAAAGATTGCGAGAAAAAGCAGATCAGTTTGATCTTTTCCATTTGGCACGTAGGGGTGACCGGGGCAGAATTAGCCACGTATAGTATTAGATAGTGGTATCCTATAGTTTGCCTGCGAAGGAATATTGAAGAAACCACTCTTTGTTTTAAATATATACTTCCCTCCTATTCATTGAAATATTTATCAGCCTCATATAAACATTTTTTGTACGAATCATAGGGGAAACTGGGGCACCACCAAACACTGCAATTTTTTAATCGGATATTGGATATCAGAGGATAAGACCGATAGGAATTTATAGGCACTATAGGGATGCTTGTCCACTGAAGGAATGGTCGATATAGTTTAGATATAAATATTAGTGTTTGGTGGTACCCCGTGTTTGGTGGCGCCTCAGTTTCCCCTACGCGATTTAAAGTCTCATTTGGTGGTTAATTCTACCCCGGTCTCCCCTAAGTTAATTTGGAAACGCTATGAAGGAATTCATTTTCCAGTTTATAGGATTCCTCTAAAAGTTTTTCCTGTAAAAGTTATTTTAAATAATGATCACTTGAAGTAAAGTGAGTGTAAAAACATATTTTCGAATCGTTTGAGAAGAGTTCGTTTTTTTCGAAATGGTTTCGAATTCTTAAATCTCAGTTGTTTGTAAAAAAATAATTGGAATTATAATTGGATATTAATTTGTATTAATCCTAAGATGTTTTGCTAAAAGTTGAAATTAACTTATTAGGAAAGAGTCGTGCATCAAGGGCTATAACCTTAAGATCTCTCCATTTCCTTTCCGTGAAGATCTGAAAGAAGATTATAAGGTGACATTTTCGCGAAAAGGCTTATCTTCATACACATTTCCCACACTGAAAAAACTACATAGGAGCAATTAATATAACCTGGGAATATACGGCACCAAAATCCAAGCCATTGGTAATTCTCTACATGGTAATCCGGAAATGATCAGTCATCAATCATCATTTTTCTCATGGGCATAGTAACTTCTACTATTTACATTGATCATCCATCAGCACTTTTCTTTACCATTTAAATGGGATTTAATACATATAATTATTATTAATTACCAAACATATAGCAGTTTTTCCAAAGTTTACATATGGTATATAAGAATTATATACTGTCAAATACCAATCAGAATGGGAATAGGTACAATATATATAGTATTCATTATTAGGTAAAATTGTACTTATATCATAAATATGATTATAATTTACCATATAACATGGCCTGAATACGAAGTGATATAGAAAATATTCCAGATCAGATAGTAAGATTTCCAATATCTTTTGGAAAAGTTATTATCCTTTTTTAGAACTGTTACCATGTAGTTGGGGTAAAATTAACTTTATCAAAAGTATATTTTACCATATTTTAAAGGAATGCAACATAGTCCATTAGTACACGTTACTATGTAATATGGGTAGCGTTCCTATGTACAAAAGTATATTTTACCATATTTTAAAGGAATACAACATAGTCCATTTGTACACGTTACTATGTAATATGGGTAGCGTTCCTATGTACAAAAGTATATTTTACCATATTTTAAAGGAATACAACATAGTCCATTTGTACACGTTACTATGTAATATGGGTAGCGTTCCTATGTACAAAAGTATATTTTACCATATTTTAAAGGAATACAACATAGTCCATTTGTACACGTTACTATGTAATATGGGTAGCGTTCCTATGTACAAAAGTATATTTTACCATATTTTAAGAAGACATTTCCGATTCTTTTTGTAAGAGTTACCATGTAGTATCTGTAATATTCCTCTTCACTGAGGTAAATTATACCACATTTTAATGAAATGTTACCTAGTCCATTTGTAACAAATACCATGCATTATTGGTAGTATTACCAAATTTAAAAGTATGCTTTACCATATTTCAATGGATTTCGTCCTAAATATTTTGTAGCACTTACCATGTAGTATGGGTAATATTCCCATCCATAAAAGCAGAAATTCCAATATATCTCAGGAACTAGTACCTAATTAGTTTGGAATAATTACAAAATAATATCGGTTTGATTACATTCGTTTTGTGGTTTTTCTCCATTTGAATATAGAAATACTTCCTATTAAATTGATTTTGTTGCAATGCCTTTATTCCTTCGATATTTCTGTAGATTGACTTAGAAGTAACAGTAGCCCTTAGAGGAACGAATTTTAATAAGATATATTAGGCTACAGTCACAACGAACAGACTAGGCTTTTCTACTTGTCCATTGCATTTAACGCTTTCATTGCTCTTTTTAGACTTGGAAAAAATATTCAAAAAATTGCAACACCAATCAAATTTCGGCTCTTATTTGATATTTTTTCATTCTTTGAAACAATATTCTTTAAAAAGAAAGTAATTTATTAGTAAAATTAAAAAAAAAATCTATAGACCTCGAGTCAAGAGCAAAAATAAATTGACCGGTCAATTGCTTTTTCTCTTTGCTAAAGGTATGTATAATAGGAAAATTTTACTAATATATCATTTTCTTTTTAAAGAATATTGTCTCATAAAATGTAAAAAAAATAAAATTAGTGCAAATATTGGTTTGATGTTGCATTTATTTGAATATTTTTACCATGTGTAAAAAAGCAATGAAGGCGTAAAAAAAGCAGTGACCATGTAAATAAGCCTAGTCTGTTCGCAGTGAGTATGATAATTTTGAACAGATTTTAATTTTAAACTTATAGATTTACTGCCTACTTCAGATCGGAAGATAACAAAAAAGACTATGAAGAAGTAATTTTAAGTGAAGGCCTTATTTTATGTTTTTTTTTTCTCTTTGCCCACTCAAATTGAGAGTAAATCTGAAAGTTTAAAATTAAAATCTGTTCAAAATTATCATACTGTAGCCTAATATGTCTAATTAAAATTCCTTTCACCCAGGGGTACTGTTGCTTCTAAGTTAATCTACAGAAATATCGAAGAAATAAGAGCATTGCTACAAAATCAATTTAATAGGAAGCCTCTCTATATTCGAATAAAGAAAAAACACAAAACGAATGTAATCAAATCGATATTATTTTGTAATTATTCCAAACTAATTAGGTACTACTTCATGAGACATAAATTAATTAAAATTTACTGTTAACAAAGTGAAATGGTTTTGTCAGAAGGCTATACAAAAAAAAAACAATAAAGGAACTTTTTCAAAATTTCTTATTTTATTTACTCGTAATAAACATTTATAATCAAATAATCTCATAATTTTATTATAGTAATCTCATTAGAATCTATTTATCTCATTACAAAATTTTAAATCTAATATAAAAGAAACCTTAAATCAAATATAAGTATTCATTAACTTTGTATGCATGCCTTATATGACAGATTTCGAAAATCTTCTTAATTTTAAAAACTAGATCACTCATTCTAAAAAGACTTTCTACAGCTGGCATAAATAAATGGTAATCGAAAAATACCATTTCATATTCTTCAACTTTGAAGTAAACGCTATCTTCATTTTCTAATTTATTTATTTCTATTATTTTGTAATATTTTGGACCCGTATCGTGAATAATTTCAATAAAAAAGCCAACTTTTATTTTAGTGTTGTTAATTCTCACCCATTTATCTTTTTTTATTTCAAAACTAATTTCGAGTTTGGTGAGAATGCATTGATATTCAATTCTTTCCAATATTGTGTATGCAAGATTCTTTCTAGATCTCGTTGCTCTAGCTATTGACTTCAAAACTTGATGAGCAGATTCGAATCTCATTGACCACATATTAATGATGGGACCAATATTATTCATAATCATTGGGTAGTGACTTGCAATATGATGCTTTGGTTTTAAATGCTCAGATGGAAACTCTTTAAGAAAAATTTCATGATGAAATTGCAATAAATATTCTAGTCTTGTTATAACTGTCGAATCAATGGTAGTCAAGAACAGTAAATTTAAAATTTTTTGTAGAGTAATAAATATTTCACAATTTGGCGTCATCTTCAGGTATCCATTTTCCGATAAATATTCCCAAATATCTGAAAAAGGTTAACATCTCTGAAGCACTATATTTAAGTTTCTTTTTATGGATATAATCTTCACTTATTGTACCAGGTCTGTTAAAACCTTCAATGGGAGGGAAGTCAAAATGCAAAATAATATCATTCAATGCTTGTAAACTGAAAAATTTCCTTTCGAAAATAAAATATTTAAGGATCAGTGCCATCTCAAAAGGTAAGATTCCTTCAAGAAAATCATGCATAATATCCACAGAATAATTTTCAGTTACATGAAAGTATTTTAATTGGTGGAATATGCTCTCTCTTAGTATTCCAGTTTCTGACAAATCTTCCTTTTCTTTATCGAGTTTATAATTTTCTCTATTTCTAAGCAAACAAGGGTTACAACTCACGTATACTCGGGATTGATTTCGATGCATTTTACAAAATCGGCAGTAATAGTTGCTCCCAAAACTTTGAGTGAAATCTAAAATAGAATTCACACCTTTGTTGTCTCTAACTATAACTGCCAGGGAAAAGAAAATTCTGTCATTCCCAATCAATAATCCCTCACATTCTAAGTCTTTTAGTTCAGTCACAACAGTCTGCAATACAGAATTTCCAAACTCTTTATGATCAATGGAATTTACAAGCATCACGGTGAATATCGTTTGAAGTTTGGATTTTAAGTATGGAGGCAAGCAAGATATCGTCGCATATACAGCACCCAATGATTGATAACCAGCACGACTGCCAATTGGATTGTTACATTCGAATTCGTCATAAAAAAGTGTTAGTGGCAAAACTAAATCATTTTCGGAATAATTTGCAATTCTAGTTTTCCAAAAATCCGTCTGAATTATGTTTGAAATATCTTCTTGATCCGTTAGTGAATTCATATATTCAAGAATAATTTCCAACATATTTTCGTTTGTCAAGAATCTTGTTAAATGTGTTTTCAATGAGATTTTGTTTGCTTTCACATTTTCTGTTCGTAAAATAACACCCTGTTTCGTCTTAACAGTATTAATTCTACTACCTACTATGACATCTTCTGGAGAAACGTAATTGAATTCACGTGTCAGAAATTGTTTTCTTTTATACTCTGTAGCAATTTGTAAAGAATATTCTTGAAAACTGTTGAAAATCCACTTAATAAATACCGAATCTTCGACATTTTGAGCTGACAATATTTTTAGAATTTCACAGTTAATTGCTTTTTGGTAATTTCCAAAAACTTCAAAAATTCTTTGTAAATCCTTTCTATTAATTTGATTACTGTTATAGAGCTCTTGAATAAGATTCCTATTGCAAGAATTTAAAAAATCAAAATGAATATATTTTGATGGCAAAGCTGTGTGTTCATCTGAATTAACATCACATTCTTTCTCAATATTATCAATCTGCCTTAACTGTTGTATTTTGTGAAGTTTTCTTATATGTTTTCGAAATGAGACGCTGTTATTTAAAGTTTTACCACAAATAGTGCATTGAATGGATTTACTATATTTATGAAAAAATGAAATGTGGCTTAATAAAAAGTCCAAAGAATTTGTGGAGAACTTACAAATTGAACACTTTAATTGCATTTTCCTGCAGTTTCGTTTACTTAGTCGCGCTGATCAATTCCTCTACTGTTGTGAATCTCTTATCGTTTGGTAGGAATATCTCGAATGCAGCATGTTGAATGAAAGTCCAAAGAGGTGCGGCGTCGTTGTTATATTTCGCATTGAAAACCATATGCGCTTTTAGGCACCCCTTGATAGCCGCCATCGAGTCTTTGTAGTCAAACATAACGTCATTTACAAACACGTGGCAGCTTTTGACGTCTTCTGGCCCTATAAAAATTAAAATAAAACAAAATAAAATAAAACCTTATTTTTAACATTTTTGGATTACAAACTTACTGAAAGATTCCCCAACTATCACAATAATTGGCTGAAGTGTCGTCTTTTTCTTTGCAGCTTTCTTTTTAAGCTCCGTGAGGGTATCCTTTACATTACAATGGTTCTAAAGAAATGAAATCAAAATATAGTAATGGTGAAGTAAAATCAAAATCGATTTTGAGTAGTACCTCTACAAGAACCATGAAGCCATCAAGCATTTGTTGTGGTTGTAGTTTTTTACGCTTAACCCCTGTCACAACCCTGGTGGCTTGATTATGAAATACGCATGGAAGGAGATGAGGCAACAAAAGGACTCCTGTCAATTCCATAAAACATCCCTTCAGTAGATCGCTTAGAATCCCATTAGGATCTTCTTTCTTATTTGCAAGAGCAATAAGCTTGCTATTTACTCCTTCCCAATTATTTTCGAATGCCTCGTCTTTTCCAGGATAAAGACTTTGGAAATCAATGTTGATGAGTTCTGGGCCAATCTTTCCGGTAACCACTGGATATTTTTTGAAATACTCATGTATTTCAAGACTTTCGTCTTTTCTAGTCTCTACAGTTCTCAGCCAAGCAGCTTTAATTTCATCCAATGGCTCGAAATTCTTCTGAAGAAAGTCCAAATCGAGTTTTATATCTTCTTGAATCGTCTTTAGCGGGATAAAGGAACTGGAATTCCTGGATGCTTTAAGCTGAAAGGAAAATAAATTATTGTTAACATCAATGTATCTTAAAAAGAGTCGGGATATCTTGGATTCATAAGTTCTTAACAGATATTCATATAATAACATGACACAGTGTCTGTAGTTTAACTCCATGAACTTTCCTTTTTTTATACATGAAATGCAAAGGTTTAAAGATTTTTATGTGTCTTTAAAATCAAGTACTGTTCAATTAATTTATTCATTATTCATTGTTTTTCCAAAATGAGGAATATAAGGTTCATTTAAAAAGCGAGCAATTAAAATGAGCTTGGAAGATTTATCTTTCATAAGGATAATTTTGTGCTGAAGGTTCTCTAATATTGCTGAAGATATCTAGAGTACTATATGGGCTCCACATAGGTAATTTAGACCAATGTTCCACCATAATAGTATTAGACAGGATACTGTCTAACAAATGCTTCAGAAAGAACAGAACTTGTACTGCAAAATTTTCTAGTCTTTAGCATATTCTCTACCTACATTAAGGTTTTCGTTCACCATTTGTATCGACATTTGCAGAATAATTTAAATCATAAAAATCTAAACTCCACCGCAACGCTTGAAAACAAACATGTGAGTGAACTTTTTTTCAAGAAAATCCAAGCTCTTGAAAAATGCAGTCAATAAGCTTACAAGGAACAATCAAGACCAGCAGTGCTATGATCTTTGATATAATAAACTATGTCTTTAATTATCTCTTAAAGTTTTTCATTGTATCTGGTAGGAACTCTTGAAACCAAGCAATATTAGCCTGCAGTAAACTATTTACCTTCTTTTTTAGATAACAAAAACTTTCCCAAAGTTTTCCAGATGCGTTTTGTTTCGTAGTACTGTCGTATGGGCCGTAGTACAGAAGACCCTTCTCAGTTGGAAAAATTTCCAGTAACTGTGATACCAGTTCCTTAAATCTTTGAGTGGTGATCGTGAACTTCTGGGATCCTTTGGTCAATTCTGATACCTTTTCAAAGACTTCAAATTCATTGTGGATGATAATTTTCGCAAGTGAATTGCGGTGGCAGGGAAGCAAATCGCAGTTATCCTTATAGTAATTTAGAATAATTTTTCCCTCTGCCGCCTTGGTACTCAATACTTCCTTCACTGTATTAGCAGACTCTGTGTCTTGAATTATCTAAACCAAATCGTACATATGTATATGCATTACTATTTACAATTTAAACAAATATATTGTACTTGAGACGAAATTTAAAACTAAAAAACCTTACCTGCTTGAAAGAATTGTAGAGATTTTGCTCTTCGTCAAGATTTAATGGAGATGAAATACTAGATTCTGAAGTATTTTCGACAGTTGTGGCAGATGAGCTAGTCTGTATCAAATTTTGAATGAATTCTTAATGGATAATTACATCAACTTAAAATATCATCTGTAACTAAATTACTACAGTATATATTTACAACATAATGTTCATTCTCAATATAGATTACCCGTTATGTACGTTAGATGATTTTAATAATACAAACCTTTCAATAATAACATATACATACATATTCTTATTTGGTACTCTTTTATGCTTATATATTTTTAATATAAAATGAAAAAAGTGAAGCGGCAGTTATATTTTCATGATTTACGTTTTATAATTAAGTTATAAATGGGGGATTTTTCAAAATGTTTCTTTTACTTGAAGTCAGTGTTTTGAACTAGCCAATTTCTAAACAAAGCAGTCAAACCAAATTGCATACGTGTACTGTTTCTTCTCTAGAGCTTACTGACTATCCGTTTGATTTAATATTTCTTTTGCCAAACTATTAACTAAAGCAAATTTTATAGCAATCGCTTTTAACTTTCGCCAGCTTCCAATTTTCAAACTTTAAAATCTATACTCAGGCTCTTTATGTTGTATGAAAAACACGTGGAGTCAAAGTACTCTAAGGTTTTATACTTCTAATATAAAAGCAGAATCAGAAACACAATAAAAACTTTTTATTATTATTTGAAAGCTAATATTTTTGAGCGATTAACCACACAATTGGAAAAAGGAAGAACTACAAAAAGGCATGTTAGTTATAAACTTACCTCCATAGTATGTAAAGTTAAGCTGTCTACACACTATAAGCATTTTAAAAAAATATATATATATATTTAAAAAATAACCATAAATGTTTTTAAAAAAATCGCCTTCACACTAATGAAAATTTTTGTAAAAAAAAATGGATTTTTTACAGAAATTTGTCTAGTGTGTAGGCAATTTTGTAAAAAAAACCGACCCATTTTTTTTTAATTAAAGATTTTTTTTTTAATGTACATAGTGTGTAGACAGCTTTACAAATTTTATTTATAATTTAGAAAATTTCAGATAAAATGTTTTTTCAATGTTATTTCAATTAATCAAAAACCAAACAATTGTGAAAATAAATAAAATATGTAAATAAGTAATAATGACAAGTCAACAAATGGAAAATGAATTGAGAAATAAAGTGTGCATAGGAAAATTAGACATTTCATTTAATTATTTAATATTATATATGTATCTATATAATAATATTGTCTCACATGAAAATTTTAATTATATTGCATAAAA
Source organism: Phlebotomus papatasi (assembly GCF_024763615.1). NCBI lineage: Eukaryota > Metazoa > Arthropoda > Insecta > Diptera > Psychodidae > Phlebotomus > Phlebotomus papatasi. The sequence goes on from NC_077223.1 coordinate 40,490,729, forward strand.
CTACAAATTGCACTCTGAATTTTTGAAATCCTAAATTTTCAACAGTTACTTAAGTCTCAGGCCAAGACTCTAGTCTTTCATTAGAGAGACTTTTTGTGTAGTATATCTCGTACGAACTGGTTTGTATGTATATGAAGAAATAAAATTATTATTATTTCTTTTATTATTATTATTATTATTATTTCTTTTAGTATGACACTTACTTTTACAAATACTGTTTTAATAAACTTTTTTGAGGAAATAAGAAAATTAAAGATTCTTTCAAGATTGGGCTGTTACTTATTGCATATGCACACTCTATTTTTATAAATAAATCAATGAATAAAGCTTAAACTTACACCAGGCAACCCAAAATGCTCCAAGTATTTTTTCCAGAAAAGGTTTCGTGGCCCAGTTTTATTAATGACGTCTTTTAAAGCGGTGTATGTGAGGTTTTCAAAAGACTCAATAGTGAACTCCTCATCTTAAGTGGCGAATAATGCACAAATTAGGCAAAGCATAAAACAAAAAACATAATAAAGCATCCCAAAGCTGTGCAAAGATTTTGCTTGTAGCCTAACCATAACGCCCAGTGCACAAAATCTTTCCTTTTATAAACATGTTTTTGACATGTCAATGAGAGTAATGGCGTCTATTCACTAGGGAAATTTATGTCTATATTGAAGAAAATTCCCTCTGCTTGTGCAGGAAAAACTCTTCAATAATGATATAAATTGTTCTAGTGTGTAGAGGCCATAAGTGAGATGTAGATCTAGTCGCAATGAATTTTGAAAACATATTTATAAACAAAAGTTATTATGCGTTGGACAAAATAAGTGCTATGAGCAACAAACAAAACAAAAATTCCTTTTTTAACATTGTAACATGTATTGTTATATAAGAAAAGAGGTTGAAAAATTTCTCATCTTGGTGAGTCTTATTCATATCGTGAAATATACAAAGCGTATATATTTTGAGTTGCTTACTAAATACTCGAAAGTACTGTGTCCAACTTACAATAACTTTTATTTAGTAAAATCTTTTTGACATTTCAATGAGAGTGAGTGAGATGTAGATCTAGTTATCTCGCTCATTCTCATGGGAAATTTCCAACACATTTTTACAAATAAAAGTTTTGTGCGCTGATTATTATTGATCATTGTAGGTATTTTTATTTTATTAAATGATTTTGGGGCAATCCATGGAGATAAGGGAGGGGGAAAATTTATAGTCTCAGATGTTTTTTGAAGTTTACATATGTTAAAATATATAAAAAAAATATAATGTATATGTATTTTTTCTTTTGGTTAGAAAAATTCTAGATACACAGCGCCAAAGATAGAGCATAGTACTTCATTTCTCATTTTCGATTTATCACAAAAATTAAAATAGTCTATCCCAGAAATTGGTTATGATTTATTCTTGTTCTTTTTATTATATGGAAGGTAATCTTATCCCCTTTAAGACAATATACTCGATTTCGAATTATATGCTCTATTTATGTCATAACAGTATTTTGAATTTCTTTTTGAAAATCCCAAAAATTACATTTATCGAAAATATTTTTTTTTAAGTGTAGTTAAACTCTGAAATAGAAACTCTTCTTTTCAGGGAATATAGTAACCGAAATAGTACAAACCAAATGTAAATATCAATATTTTTGAATTAGCATTCTCGCCAATTTTTTTTTTGTTTTTTGTCTTTTGTCTAAAATAAAACTTTAGCATATTTATAGCCCATATACAGTAGACTCTCGCTGATTCGGCTCTTTTAAGATCGGACTATTTTTCCATTCAGGCGGCAGTTAAAATTCGAAAAAAGTTTGTTGACATATTTCAAGTTTAATTATGATTATCAAATGAAGCAAATATCCTTAAATTTGGCATAGTTTGGCTTGCTGTGATTTTTTATAATTAAGGAATTTTCATGAAATTTACAATAAATATGAATATGTAAACTTTAAATGTGCATGCAGACGAACAAAAAATCGTTGCATTCCAAGTAGTTGACCCCCGAGTCTCTCTAATGCGGGTGACATTTCGGTTCCAAATGCTCGAATTTGAGAGAGTGTACTGTACTATTTTTGAAAATATTAAAAAAAAACATTTTTTTTTTAAAACAAAGTTTTTTTTTTAGCAAATATTTTAAAATGTTCTATCTCGGGAACGGGTTGAGGATTTCTTCTTACTCCTTTATTTATATTTGAAAAATAATTTTATACTCTTTAAAATGATATACTTGATTTTGCATTATCTGCTTAAGTTTTTTTTGTAACGGTCTTTTAATTTTTTTTGAAAAAATTAAAAAAAAATATTATTCTCAAAAATTTTGATTATTTTACTGTTGATCAGTTACATTGAGTATTACATTCCCTAAAAATGTAAGCTTCCACTTTTGCGTTTAACTTTTTTTTTAATAATTAAATTTTACTACATTTTCAAAATTAAATAAAACCAGTTGAACTCAAAATTTTGAGTTCAACTTTTTAGGGAATACAGTACTCCACAATACTTATAAACAGCCAAAATACCAAAATTTTTCGAATTCAAGTTTTTGAATTTTTTTTTGAGTTTTAAATAAAAATGTGTTTTATTGATAAAAATAAACCTTTAAAACATATTAAACAGATATACTAATCGAGACGCTCAGAGCAAAAGTGGAACTTTTTAATAGCGAAATATATACAAAGGAGACCACTTTTGCTCTGAGCGTCTTAATTATGTTTTTTTTTGTTTTCTTTCAGTTTTTCAAAAAAAATTTTTTGAAAAAATAATTTTTTTTAATGAATTTTAAAGTTTGATTTTTGTCAATAAAATTCGTTTTTTATTTGAAAAATCAAAAAAAATCAAAACCGCGAGTTCAAAAAAAATTAAAAATTAATTTTAACTGTTTGTTAGTATTGTGGAGAACTATATTCCCTAAAAAGTTGAATTCAAAATTTTGAGTCTAACTGGTTTTATTTAATTTTTAAAATGTAGTGAAATTTAATTATTTAAAAAAAAGTTGAACGCAAAAGTGGAAGCTCATATTTTTAGGGAATGTAATACTAAATGTCACTGATCAACAACAGTAAAATATTCACAGTTTTTGAGAAAAATTAAGTTTGAATTTTTTTTTTTTAAATAAAATCAAAAGACCATTACAAAAAAACTTAAGCAGATAATGCAAAAACAAGTACATCGTTTTAAAGAGTATAAAATTATCTTTAAAATAAAAAAAAAAGAGTAAGAAAAAATCTCAACCCGTTCCCGAGATAGAGCATTTTAAAATATTCTAGGGGTAACTCATAATCAATCAGATTGGTTCGAGTTCCCAAAAAAATGTATGGGTTCCCCGGGTTTCCTGGAAAAAATGTATGGGTTCCCCAGCCAGATTGGCTCGAGTTCCCCGAAATGAGTTACCCCTCGAAAATATTTGCTAAAAATCGCAATTGAGGAATAAAGTGCGAGACGTCATCTTTGGCGTCATGTATCTCCAGCCAAATCATGTCAAATCATGTTTTATCAAGTTTAAAGTTTGGTGCGATGCGAAAAAGTTCTATCAAATAGGGATATTTGCTTGACATAAAGTAGTTATTACCATGAGTTTAGGAATACACACAAGAAACATGAAAATTATTACCATGTGCAAAGGAAATTGTTGAATGTGGAACAAAAAATACCATGCGCAAAGGAATATATACTAGACACATAGAACTTATTACCTTGTGCAAAGCAAAATCTCAAACGTGATATAAGTAAATACCATAAGGATAGGAAAATATTCTAGAAATGCGAAAATTATTACCATGGGCATAGGAAATCTTATATGGCGCAAGTACTGGAATTTTCCCAAGAATTTTCTTAAAAAGCACAATTAAATCTTTCCTGAAATAAAATAAAATGAAAACTTACCAATGAATCTTTGGCTGTAATTATCAAATCCAAGAGAACCACAAACACTTTTTATGTAATTTGCACTTTCCTCATCCATTTTCCTGTTTTAGTAACCAGCACACGCGATGTTAACTTATGAACCGCACAGAGCAAACTGACGCGCGTTAACTGACAAAAGTGAATATGACACACTCGGACACTGCCCGGTTGAACCACAGCATTACAATTAAAACCAACTGTTCGCATTAAAATTAATACTTGCCTTTTTTTATATTTTCAGATAAGAAAAAAAATTATCTTAAGCACGATAATTTTTTTCATTAGATTTGATTTGTTAGATTTATATTCATGTAAAACTTTATCTATTTTTCATCATTTTGTTTAATACATTATTTTGGACATGAGGGGCCGATCAGATTTGGAAGCGCTCGAGTATATGTACATATCCAAAATTTTGAAGCGCATTTTCTCCACTTATCATTTCTAAAATTTTATCGAGTTGGCAGCACAGATTAAGAAAAAAAACTTACAGTAGACTCTTCGATATCCGGCTGACTGGGGTACAAAATGACATTTAGGTTTTTTGAATGATCAACGGTTTTTCTATTTTGTGCAGTGTGAATTTATTTTCTGTCTGACAAAGAAAAAGAGAATTTTCTTCATGGTGTGCTTATGTTTCATTTTTTAGATTTTTTATCACAATTATGTATTAAAAACTTCGATACAATGTTAATAATACTTTAATTCACTCTGGACAAACTTCATGTTTAGTGAAAATAATTTTGAATATATCAACCGCCAGTGTTTGGCAGCTGTCACCCGGATATCGAAGTGCTGGATATCGAAGAGTCTACTGTATTGATCGATTGCAACGTTTAAAGACTTATTTTCTTCAGTATTAAATTCTCTTCTAGTTGAACTAAAGAATTGCTGAAAACCTATTTATCAACGATATTTAGAATATGTTTAAGTCTCATTTTTTCACAAAATTAATCTTTTTTTACCTTGAAAAAAAAAAAAAAGTTCTGATATCACGATTTTTCGATTTTTCTTTGTTTAACAATGAGATATAGTGGAAACCGCTCTACCATCGCACGACTTATGTTTCGCTTCATGTTTCGATTTATGTTTTTCAATATCTTTTAAATGAATTTGGCACATTTTAAAATTATATTTCAATAGCTGGTCCAATGCTTCAAATTTTCAGTAGTACAAACGCTTCTGGACAGAGAACAGAAAGAGACATTGACAAATGGTTTTCGTCAAAGGGTAAAAGTGATATTATAAACGTTCGATATAAATATTATTTCAAATTTAAATAAGTTGAAGGAATAATTTCACTGTTCGATTTAAAAAAGCCATTTCTGCAGTATACTTTACTACATTGCCTCTACATCATACCAATTAAATTTATTAAAATTAATTTTCAATATGAAAACTAATGATTGTACATATTTTATCATTTACGGTTAAAATAATACTCCCTCCGTTCCGAAATTAACTCGTACGTTTGGGGAAAAACTAGGGATTAAGGAATGGTTTCAGAGAATGTTTTTGTTATTTACAAATATCATATGTATGAACTATCCTCTATGTTCAAGGATAATATGAGGATTCTCTCACAATGGTAAGTTGAGGAATCAATGTGTTGAAATTGTCCATTTTTCGCTTTTTTTTTAAAGAGCTACGGTCGCTCCGGTAGATAGTCAATTACTAATAATCCGACGGCGATT